>NC_047122.1:50763907-51117657 GCF_902500255.1 Thalassophryne amazonica
GTTCAAGTTTATTGATTAATATGTCATGATTAATTGTATCAAAAGCCCTTTTAAGGTCTATAAATATTCCAACTGAATGTAATTTGTGGTCTATGGCGTTTGTAATCTCCTCAACTGATTCTATTAATGCAAGTGATGTTGAACTATGTGCTCTGAATCCATATTGACTATCAGTAAGTAATTTATGTTTATTTATGAATTTGTCTAATCTATTATTGAATAACTTTTCTAATAATTTGGAAAATTGTGGAAGCAAAGAAACAGGTCTATAATTTGTGAAGTGGTGTCTATCCCCAGTCTTATACAGCGGCACAACCTTAGCTATTTTCATTTGATTGGGAAATTTACCGGTTTGAAATGATAAGTTACAGATGTATGTTAATGGTTCTACAATCCATTCAATGACCTGTTTTACCACCACCATATCAATTTCATTTAAATCGGTAGATGTTTTATATTTACAATTATTCACAATGTCTATAATTTCATTTCCATCCACTGCTGTGAGGAACATTGAACAGGGATTTCTTTCTATGAGATTATTATCCCAATCCTCAGGTTGGGAATCGGGAATTTTTTCTGCCAAGCTTGGTCCAATATTTACAAAAAAATTATTAAAACCGTTGACTACCTCATCCTTATTTTCCTTCTTGACATTATTATCAATGAAATACTGAGGGTAACTCTGTTTTTTATTACCATTTTTGATAATGCTATTTAATATATCCCATATTCCTTTAATATTGTTTTGTTATTATATAATATGTTACTATAATATTCCTTCCTACATACCCGTATAATATTAGTTAATCTATTTTTGTATTTCTTATATCTATTTTCTGCCTCTTTAGTCTTTAGTTTTATGAATTCTCTATACAGTGTATTTTTCTTATTACATGCATTTCGTAACCCTTTCGTCATCCATGGTCGAGCTTGGATTTTTTGTTTTCTGTAGTCTTGTTTAATTGGACAATTTTTATCATATAATGATGTAAATATTTGTAAAAAAGTTTCATATGCACTATCAACATCACTTTCACTGTATACCTTTTCCCAGTTTTGCTCCTGTAAATCCTTCTTTAGTGTGTTCATGTTTTCCTCTGTCCGCACTCGCCTGTATTTTATTTTCTCCTCTGGCTGATTCCGCCGATGGTTTCTATTATAAACGATGAAAACTGGTAGATGATCACTAATGTCATTGATTAATAATCCACTCACAGTGTTATTCTCAATATCATTGCTGAATATATTATCAATTAAGGTGGCACTATGGGATGTAATTCTGCTTGGCCTGGTGATTTTTGGATATAAACTCATACTGTACATTATACTGATAAACTCATCTGTTATTTTATGCTTATTTGGATTGAGCAGATCAATATTTAAGTCACCACAAATGAACACAGTTTTTTGATTAGTTTTTGAGAACATTTTTCCCATACAGTCAGTGAATGTTTCAATACAAGATCCTGGTGCTCTATATATACAGCTGACTAATACATTTTTGCTTTTTTCTTCACATATTTCAATAGTTATACATTCTAATAAGTTATCAATCACAGTTGTCATATTGTCTACTATTTTATAATCCATGTTCTTATCCACATACACAGCCACTCCTCCTCCACTCTTATTTTTTTTTTCTGTTTACACAATTAAATTCATATCCATCCAGTTCAAAATCCATTCCTTTATCTTCATTGATCCATGTTTCTGATATAGCAATTATGTTAAATATTTTTTTAAACTGACTTAAATATTCTTTAATGTTGTTAAAGTTTGCATATAGACTTCTGCTGTTGAAATGGATTATTGATAATTTGTTATCCGTTTTAATGATCCGATTAAACTGTTCATCTGTATAATAGCAACATTGGACTGGACGTATCCAGTCCAAGTGAACAGCTGTGTGTTCTAAAAAACTTCTACTTGATAACAACAAGATGGTGACATTAACACAACGAGGCTGTGATGGCAGCCAGAGAGCAAAAGCAACTCAAGAAGAACTGCTGTCTATTTCTGTTGGTCAGAAGGTGGACACTAAATGTGAAATATAACCCCCCCCCCCCCCCAATCACACTAGAGGCTGAATGCAGCCGAATGAAAATTCTACAGCTGGCCAAAGTCGTGGTGCTTTCAGAAATGTCCAACAGCAATCTGGGTGCAATCCAAACAGTTGGGCACAATCGTGCGGCCAACCCGAATGAGACTAGAGCATGCATAAGTTGTGTAAGCGCTAATCAAATTAGTTGATTGTTGATTTTAGGGATTAGGGATTTTACGCTCCTGATATAAGACAGCAGTGGTAGCGCAGTGGTAACGTTTCCGTCTGTTAATCAGAGCTTTGTAAATTGCAGGTTTGAATCCCGCGAGTGGCATTTATTTTTTATTTAACAAGGCTAACCAGATTTTTTTTTTATGTTTGCCAGGCTACAATAGAAACAGGCGTTTCTCGCTTTCTTGTGCTAGCCGTGTATTTTAATGGGCAAATACCTATGCAGTTTGTGCATTATTTTACTAAATAAAGTCAATCAATCAATCAGTTATTTAACTGCAGGGTTCTGTATTGGGGCAGCACGGTGGCTTAGTGGTTAGCACTGTTGCCTCACAGCGAGAAGGTCATGGGTTCAATTCCCGTGGCCTTTCTGTGTGGAGTTTGCATGTTCTCCCCGTGTTTGCGTGGGTTTCCTCCGGGTGCTCCGGTTTCCTCCCACATCCAAAGACACGCGGGTTAGGTGGATTTGAATCTTTAAAATTGTCCTTAGGTGTGCTTGTGGGTGTGTCTGTGTTTGTTTGTCTATTTGTGGCCCTGCGACAGACTGGCGTCCTGTCCTGGGTGTACCCCGCCTCACGCCCTATGACTGCTGGGATAGGCTCCAGCCCCCCGCGACCCTTAATTGGACTAAGCGGTAGAAGATGGGTGGATGGATGGGTTCTGTATTGGGGGTCCCCTTTTATTTATTATTTATATAAACCCAACGATTTTCACTATTTATACATCAATATCTAATGTATCAGCGTCCGGTAATTGTAGTAATTATTTATATATCCGGCTGGACATAATGACAGCACACTGCTTCATTCATGTCATTTTATGACTGTACCTCTGTGACCATGGGTTATATACAGAGACACACAGGGATCATGTGTCCCTCCCGACTTTGGTTTGATATTTTCGGGGTTTGCTCATTTGGGCCGTTTCGCCGTGAGTCGCCCTGATTCCTACTTATTTGTGCTATGTGTGAAGAAATGTTCTTAGAAATGTTCTTAGATTTTTCTATACTTTTGATATGTTACAGTATCTGAGATTTTGCTCAAGATGGAACAATCGGGAAAATAAATGCAGAGTGACAACTGACAATCTTTCTCTACAGTACAAGTTTTATGACAGGAACTACTTACAGTAGTTTTGCCCATTTGCAATCTGATCTCATTTAGACCCTCATTAAAATAAGTTGGGTTATTAGCAATGCCTATGTCTGAAACATGTTTACTTCATTAACAACAAGTGGAACTACAGATTAGAGAAAGCAGACACAAGATAAGAATTAATCCCACCGTCAGTGTAGGCACACTTCTCTGCATTTAGCCTCCTTATTTGACACGTCAGAGCAGTTTCAGCTCAATGAATGGACTTCTACTCAGGGCTTGCACTTTATACTGTCAATTGTGCCAACTACAAAGGGGTAGGATTTACTGATAGTAATCTATACTTCTCAGAAGAACAATCTTCTCATATGGCAGGGCTATATTGGGGATTATGTGTCTGCTAAATTTTGCACATGTATAGTATGTGCAGGTTAAACACTGCAGTTTTAATGTTAAGGTAGCCAGGTGTATAACAGGTTAAAATTTCAGACCAAGAGCGAAAAGGTTTCTGTCTAAAGTCTCACCAGTTGCTTTTTACTTGTCCTCATAATCACTTATAGAAAAATATACCAATATATACAAACCTTAAAAAAAAATCTCAGGCAAATAAAAGTTTTGTCACAAATCTAAAACAAAAGCAAACCAACTATGTTTATGTAGTTCAAACATCAGAAAGCCAAACAAAGTCCTATCTCACCTTGTCCTCCTGAACAGCAGCCCTTCTTGAGGCATGATGGGATTTGCAATCAGGGGATGATTTGGGGCGAGGAGGCGGAGATGAAGATGAGGGCTCGTCCTCCTCCACCTCCTCCAGCACCACAATACACACACGACTAGCTCGCTCTGACCGCATCAGGAACAAATAATCATTCATACACACTCTCTCCCTCACTCACACACACACAGTACATACTGTTCCCTCTTACATATGGACCATTCTGAAGAATAAAGGTCAATAAATCCCAAAAACACAGAAGCCTTCTTGAAGATAAATACTGCACATCATCTTCACATAAAATCCAATGTACGTTCCAGCTCTGTCCTCTATCTGTCAGTGCTGCTTTGCTGCATGACTCCTCTCCTCTTTCTGATCCGCACTCTCTCAGCAGGAAAAGAATAGACGGCAGGGAATTCCTCTGCGTAACGGTGGCGGTAACCGGCATGCGGCAGAATGAGCTGCTGCGATACTACAGACCGTCACTGCCGCTCTGCAGCCAAGCACGCACACGTCAGCTGCAGACACACGGGGCCCTGTGATTAGCGTGGACCCACGAATGTGTGGGCATGTATTGCGCGCATCAGACAGACTGTTGAAGCCAGCTCTTTCAGAGGGAGAGACAGAGAGCAGGGGAGAGGACGGGGGGAGAAAGAGGGAAGGTGAAAGGAAAAAAGGGAGGGGGGAGAAAAGGGGAACAAGTAGCAGAATGACGAGAATACAACCCCTGGCAAAAATTATGGAATCACCGGCCTCGGAGGATGTTCATTCAGTTGTTTAATTTTGTAGAAAAAACCAGATCACAGACATGACACAAAACTAAAGTAATTTCAAATGGCAAATTTCTGGCTTTAAGAAACACTATAAGAAATCAGGAAAAAAAATTGTGGCAGTCAGTAACGGTTACTTTTTTAGACCAAGCAGAGGGAAAAAAATATGGAATCACTCAATTCTGAGGAATAAATTATGGAATCACCCTGTAAATTTTCATGCACACCTGCATCAAATCAGATCTGCATCTAAAAAGGAGTGATCACACCTTGGAGAGCTGTTGCACCAAGTGGACTGACATGAATCATGACTCCAACACGAGAGATGTCAATTGAAACAAAGGAGAGGATTATCAAACTCTTAAAAGAGGGTAAATCATCACGCAATGTTGCAAAAGATGTTGGTTGTTCACAGTCAGCTGTGTCTAAACTCTGGACCAAATACAAACAACATGGGAAGGTTGTTAAAGGCAAACATACTGGTAGACCAAGGAAGACATCAAAGCGTCAAGACAGAAAACTTAAAGCAATATGTCTCAAAATCGAAAATGCACAACGAATGGGAGGAAACTGGAGTCAACGTCTGTGGCCGAACTGTAAGAAACCGCCTAAAGGAAATGGGATTTACATACAGAAAAGCTAAACGAAAGCCATCATTAACACCTAAACAGAAAAAACAAGGTTACAATGGGCTAAGGAAAAGCAATCGTGGACTGTGGATGACTGGATGAAAGTCATATTCAGTGATGAATTTCGAATCTGCATTGGGCAAGGTGATGATGCTGGAACTTTTGTTTGGTGCCGTTCCAATGAGATTTATAAAGATGACTGCCTGAAGAGAACTTGTAAATTTCCACAGTCATTGATGATATGGGGCTGCATGTCAGGTAAAGGCACTGGGGAGATGGCTGTCATTACATCATCAATAAATGCACAAGTTTACGTTGAGATTTTGGACACTTTTCTTATCCCATCAATTGAAAGGATGTTTGGGGATGATGAAATCATTTTTCAAGATGATAATGCATCTTGCCATAGAGCAAAAACTGTGAAAACATTCCTTGCAAAAAGACACATAGGGTCAATGTCATGGCCTGCAAATAGTCCGGATCTTAATTCAATTGAAAATCTTTGGTGGAAGTTAAAGAAAATGGTCCATGACAAGGCTCCAACCTGCAAAGCTGATCTGGCAACAGCAATCAGAGAAAGTTGGAGCCAGATTGATGAAGAGTAGTTTGTCACTCATTAAGTCCATGCCTCAGAGACTGCAAGCTGTTATAAAAGCCAGAGGTGGTGCAACAAAATACTAGTGATGTGTTGGAGCGTTCTTTTGTTTTTCATGATTCCATAATTTTTTCCTCAGAATTGAGTGATTCCATATTTTTTTCCCTCTGCTTGGTCTAAAAAAGTAACCGTTACTGACTGCCACAATTTTTTTTCCTGATTTCTTATAGTGTTTCTTAAAGCCAGAAAGTTGCCATTTGAAATTACTTTATTTTTGTGTCATGTCTGTGATCTGCTTTTTTTCTACAAAATTAAACAACTGAATGAACATCCTCCGAGGCCGGTGATTCCATAATTTTTGCCAGGGGTTGTAATTCAAGCTAGGTAGAGTGAAGAGGGGTCAAAAGACAGCAGTGAATCGAAACTGGTCAGGAAAAGTTATAGGTGTAATCCCCTTCAATTTTCCACAAAATTGTTCCAAAAAAGTGTAGAAACGTAGTTATGCCTTTATTTTTGTGATACACCGCAAACTTACATTTTATTACTGGCAAAGTATTTCTTTTGGGTTAAGGTGACTGTAGTGATCTAGTTCTATAAGATACACAAATTTACTTTAAACCAAACTGACGTGTGATACGTTAGTATTCCCCATTGACTTGTTTTGGCAAACCAAGTAAAAACATTCAGACTAACATTAGCATTGACACTGACACAGCAGAAATGCGAGTGTCATCTTACCTGTCCACCAGATATCCAGCTAGGGATGCACCGATCAACAATTTTTCACTTCCGATCCAATCCTGATACCTGAATTTGGATATCTGCCGATACCGATGCTATTCCAATACCAGAGCTCTGTTTGCTTTAATATTATTATTGTCATTACTGTTGATTTTATATGAGGATATTCCCAATTATATTGTATTGTAATTGTATTCCCAATTATACAGCTTCATGATGAAGTGTTTAGAGGAGGATTTTCTTAAAAAGGAGACCTGAAAGTTCAGCTACAACTAGGGATGGGTATTGATTAGATTTTATCGATACCATTATCGATTGGATTCCTTATTGATTTTTTTGTGTACTAAAAGAAGGCTTTACAGGTTTTCTATGTCTGCAGCTCAAAGAGCTTTTTCTTATCGTGCACCTGCTCTGTGCAGCGGTTTTCCTGCGACCGTGAGGCAGTCAGAGTGCGTGGACATTTTTAAGTCAAGACTTAAAACCTATTTTTATTCTCTTTCTTATGAATAGTTTTTAATCTGTTTTATTCTTTTACTTCAGTTTATAATTATGTATTTGAATTTTTTAAATTTTATTTATTTAAATTTTTTATGTTGAACTGTTCTGTGTGAGGCGCCTTGAGACGGCTTTTGTTGTGATTTGGCGCATTATAAGCTGATTAAATTGAAATTGAATTGAAACTGAACAACATTTTATTGAGACAAAGTAAATAAATGTGAAATTGGTTACTGGATCCTTAAACTCTGGACATAAATAGGAATAAACAAAATCTGTAGTTTTTGTCAAAAGCATTTCCTTTCAGACACTATTGGTATGAATGTCTTTCCATACATCTGAGCTGAGCTCTTGCAGCTGGCTGCGCTGCATGTCAGGATGTAATTCATAAAGAATGCAGCACGTCTCATTTTGGGATGAAAAAACGTTTTAGTCGATTGTAGTTTCTTGTCTGTATTACAACGTTTATAAAGAGGTGTCATTTTATTTAAAGCAGCGATTTGTTTTGAAGTTATTATTTCCGACCGGACTCTGTCTCGGCAGAGAGCCGCGCAGCATCTGAAGCTGTGCCAATGGAATGGAGAACGATTCTCATTTCTTGACTGCAACAAGACAAGAGTCCCAGTTAGTTACTTTAATCCACACAAAAGTGACTCATGATATTTTAATGGCTTTGAGAGGGGTTAAGAAGCGGACTTGCCAGTTCTGAAGAGCAGCGAATCAAAGAACCAACAAGCCAGCGGATCGAAGCATTGCTTCATTGGTTCACGCTTCAAAGAGGAGTCGTGCTGCAGAAATGGTTGATTACAGACCCGCTGCAGAGTCTGTAATCAACGTAGGGGAATGATCATTTTCCCGACAAACACCTTCAAAAACAACGGCTGCTCTGAAAGACCAAAAAGGGAATTGTTAAGCACAAAGGCAATTGATATCGGTGGCTTGAATCATTTCTTAACAATACTCAAAAAGAACCGGTTCTCGATACCCAACCCTAGCTACAACTTGCCAGAAGGTATATATCTAAGATGAAAGCAGAGATTTGATGTTTTGGTGAAAGAATTAAGTACTTTTATATTTTATAGAGTTTTATAGGCTTATTTTCATAGACTTAAGAGAAAAGACAGCACACTCTCTCTTTGTCTATTTCTCTCTCTCCTTGTCAATATTCAATTTCAATGGAGCTTTATCAACATGGGAAACATATGTTTACATTGTCAAAGCAAGTGTGAAGAGTAAAAATTAAAAATTAAGTCCTCTCTCTCCCTCTGTCTCTCGCTCGCTCGCCGTTTTCCTGCTGAGCAAACTTGGAACTTTTCGGAAACACAAAACCTTTCAACTGTAAAATAAACTGTAAATTTCTAAATGTATTATCAGGGGAACTCATGCGAGGAACTCTGGATTAATACAGAAAGATTCTGTTGGAGATTTTTTTCCCCTTTCAATGGACAGAAACTGTTCGGCTGTGCTCCTCAGCTACGCTCTGAGCTGATGTTTCATAGTGTTTCACAGCCTCGGGACGCTGAAGCGTTTGACTTTTCAGCACACATTTTCAGCAACAATTCAGTTCATTTTTTGGAAAATCCATGCTCGGCCTCACAAACAATTTAAACCCAAGAGCCAGCCGGAAATTTGCCACCAACCGTGGCTTAGAACACTGCGGAAGAGACCTCTCTCAAACAGCTCTGCTTCAGAAGCCTCCCCCCTCCCCACCTCATATGCAGCAGTAAACAAAGCAGAGAGCAAGCAGCAGTTGAGAGGTTTCACAGTGGCTCCCCTCCGGTATCGGGAAAGTCGAAGGTTGTATCGATATTTTCCGATACTTGAATTACATCGGTATCAGAAGCCGATACTGATACTGGATCAGATCGGTCACATCCTTATATCCAGCAAAAACATTTTTGTGAAATTTGTCCAGATTTTATCTGGAGTTGTTCCTAACTGGATCTCTGGTCACCAGTTTACTAGCTGTGTTGTCAGTTTATTCTTTTTTTTTTGGGGGGGGGGGGGGGGGGGGGTTGAGACTTTCAGCTAGGTATTATTGTCCCATCTATGCCAATTTAAGAAAAATTAGGGTTTTTTTTGCAGTGCATCATGGAAAATTAACACCAAGTATCCATTAATTTTGAGATCAATATACCTTTCTGGGCAGCTCTGATCAGCAATGCAGTGCTACAATTACAGCCACAGATATGGTCTGCAGGGCCAGTGATCGGGGGGGTTCACATACTTTTCTTATTGGCATACAATAAAAAAAAAAAAAGGTTATTTTCCATAACAGTCACATTTCCTGCACCCGCGTGTCAGACAGGGATACAGCCGGCAACACCACTGAAGACTGCCACAACCCAGATGTTGGTGGGTGACACGCGGACGAAGGACGCGGGTAGGGCAGAGAGGCTGGCAATCCCCCCCGCATGCGTGCATAATTGGTGCCTCCTCGCTGTGTGGGGAGAGGAGGGAAGAGTGGCGTGGACGGTACGGGGTAAGGCAGTGTAGCCCAGTGAGATTGTCCATCTGTAGGACTGTGTGCTGCATTCAAGGAAATGGTTCAACTGAAGCAGCTCAGGACGCGCAGCAAAAAAAAAAAAAAAAAACACCTCCGTGTTGGAAACCATTCAGAAGATTCAGACGGCTTTCGATGGCTTTCAGTCGAGTGAGTATCCGAGAAATTGTGTAACAGCTGGACATGCCCCAACATGTCCTGTGAGACTTCCAACACGGAGGTGTTTTTTTGCTGCGCGTCCTGAGCTGCTTTGTGCTAACGCGCGAAATCCTCCGCACGTCTTTCATTAAAAAATCTCCTGTAACAGTGGAATGTGCCGCAAAAGTGCTATGTCCAGCTCTGTTGCCATTTCTGTGGTAGTCACATGATGTCCCGGATCAACACAGCGTTCAGTTTAGAAATGATCTGGTCAATCCAGCCTGTCGAATGGCCGCTCGGCACGCTGCACGCCCTCTGCCGCTGTGGGCCATCTTTAAAAAGGTTTTAACAGTCCATAATCCACGTGACGCCGACAGAATCTTCACCGATATCCAACTGAATCTATCGAATGGTTTCAACTGCCTGTCTCCAACAGTTTCTGAAAAAAAATTCATGGAGCAAAGCGGCAATCTCTCAGCAAGTTCTCAGACAAAAGAAATCCGACGGGAGGGGTGGACCAGTGCTCACTTAAAGCCTGCCCACAGATGAATGACGCAACCGACAGGCGTGGAAAAACTCACGCATGCGCACGAAGGTTCAAGCTTGGCTGACGTAATCACACGTGATTCAAATCCATATAGTTTTTGAAAAAAATAAAAAGGTACGATACTTTTTGGACAGACCTCATATTTTAACTTTGAAGGAGCAGATTTAAAAATAAAACACTCCAGGTTAAATGGCTGATCAAAAAAGAAAGAAAAGAAAAAAAGAAGATCATTAATAAAAAGGGGTCATACAGTGTCAAACTAGCAAGGCCATAATATAACAGTCAAACTCCAAAAAGTGAAAAATACAGCAATATTAATTTTAGGTCATATTGCCCAAACCTACTTTCAGCTGCAATTGAAAGCCTACTGCCTTTCTTTGGCTCTGTAAGATTTATAGCATTCTCACTACTTGTGATAACTGTGGGTACATATTCCCACTGGTCCTGATAGTTTGGGGTACAGTGGATATTTCAAGAATTACAGCAAAAAAAAAAAGACAATAACTCACCAAAAATTATTATTGTTTTATCTCTTATTTGTAGATGGCAAATGCAATGCAGACATTAGGCAGGGGTGGTGGCCAAGTGGTTAATACACTTGGTTTCAGTGCAGAAGGTTCCGGGTTCAAATCCCACCCCTGCCACATTTCTCCATGTAATGTGGAGTTGCGTCAGGAAGGGCATCCGGCGTAAAACCTGTGCCAATTCAACATGCAGATCCACCTTGAGCAGCCGAAGGGACTTACTTTTTAAATACAATGCAGGCATTGGGCCATAGGGAACTCGAGCACTTGTGACAGAATTCTTTGATAGCCACAGTCTCATGATTCAAAAGCACTGGAGTAAAATAGGGATTGGGTCATAATTCTATTTGTCACTTAATGTTTTTTCGGTCTATTGATAAGCTGCCACTAAATAAAAGACAGTCATGCATGCATCACAAGTCAAGACAAAGAAACTGAAATGTAAAAAATGTTAGGAATCATTGCAGGTTGTTTTATGTATGTATCCGAGATATATCTGAATCATAAATGTTTTACTCCTTAATATCGGACTACACCTGATCATACACAGAATCTAGGAACATAAAAAAATATTAATGATAGTGCTGCAGTATCATTCTTGATGTAAAGTCCTGTTATCTACATCATATTTGGTAACAGAGTTAGGGTTGAGTATTGAGAACCGTTCTTTTAGGGTATCATTAAGAAATGATCCACTGACATCAATAGCCTTTTTCTTAGCGATTCCCTTATCAATCAATCAATCAATCAATTTTTTTATATAGCGCCAAATCACAACAAACAGTTGCCCCAAGGCGCTTTATATTGTAAGGCAAGGCCATACAATAATTATGTAAAACCCCAACGGTCAAAACGACCCCCTGTGAGCAAGCACTTGGCTACAGTGGGAAGGAAAAACTCCCTTTTAACAGGAAGAAACCTCCAGCAGAACCAGGCTCAGGGAGGGGCAGTCTTCTGCTGGGACTGGTTGGGGCTGAGGGAGAGAACCAGGAAAAAGACATGCTGTGGAGGGGAGCAGAGATCGATCACTAATGATTAAATGCAGAGTGGTGCATACAGAGCAAAAAGAGAAAGAAACAGTGCATCATGGGAACCCCCAGCAGTCTACGTCTATAGCAGCATAACTAAGGGATGGTTCAGGGTCACCTGATCCAGCCCTAACTATAAGCTTTAGCAAAAAGGAAAGTTTTAAGCCTAATCTTAAAAGTAGAGAGGGTGTCTGTCTCCCTGATCTGAATTGGGAGCTGGTTCCACAGGAGAGGAGCCTGAAAGCTGAAGGCTCTGCCTCCCATTCTACTCTTACAAACCCTAGGAACTACAAGTAAGCCTGCAGTCTGAGAGCGAAGCGCTCTATTGGGGTGATATGGTACTACGAGGTCCCTAAGATAAGATGGGACCTGATTATTCAAAACCTTATAAGTAAGAAGAAGAATTTTAAATTCTATTCTAGAATTAACAGGAAGCCAATGAAGAGAGGCCAATATGGGTGAGATATGCTCTCTCCTTCTAGTCCCCGTCAGTACTCTAGCTGCAGCATTTTGAATTAACTGAAGGCTTTTTAGGGAACTTTTAGGACAACCTGATAATAATGAATTACAATAGTCCAGCCTAGAGGAAATAAATGCATGAATTAGTTTTTCAGCATCACTCTGAGACAAGACCTTTCTGATTTTAGAGATATTGCGTAAATGCAAAAAAGCAGTCCTACATATTTGTTTAATATGCGCTTTGAATGACATATCCTGATCAAAAATGACTCCAAGATTTCTCACAGTATTACTAGAGGTCAGGGTAATGCCATCCACAGTAAGGATCTGGTTAGACACCATGTTTCTAAGATTTGTGGGGCCAAGTACAATAACTTCAGTTTTATCTGAGTTTAAAAGCAGGAAATTAGAGGTCATCCATGTCTTTATGTCTGTAAGACAATCCTGCAGTTTAGCTAATTGGTGTGTGTCGTCTGGCTTCATGGATAGATAAAGCTGGGTATCATCTGCGTAACAATGAAAATTTAAGCAATACCGTCTAATAATACTGCCTAAGGGAAGCATATATAAAGTGAATAAAATTGGTCCTAGCACAGAACCTTGTGGAACTCCATAATTAACTTTAGTCTGTGAAGAAGATTCCCCATTTACATGAACAAATTGTAATCTATTAGACAAATATGATTCAAACCACCGCAGCGCAGTGCCTTTAATACCTATGGCATGCTCTAATCTCTGTAATAAAATTTTATGGTCAACAGTATCAAAAGCAGCACTGAGGTCTAACAGAACAAGCACAGAGATGAGTCCACTGTCCGAGGCCATAAGAAGATCATTTGTAACCTTCACTAATGCTGTTTCTGTACTATGATGAATTCTAAAACCTGACTGAAACTCTTCAAATAGACCATTCCTCTGCAGATGATCAGTTAGCTGTTTTACAACTACCCTTTCAAGAATTTTTGAGAGAAAAGGAAGGTTGGAGATTGGCCTATAATTAGCTAAGATAGCTGGGTCAAGTGATGGCTTTTTAAGTAATGGTTTAATTACTGCCACCTTAAAAGCCTGTGGTACATAGCCAACTAACAAAGATAGATTGATCATATTTAAGATCGAAGCATTAAATAATGGTAGGGCTTCCTTGAGCAGCCTGGTAGGAATGGGGTCTAATAAACATGTTGATGGTTTGGATGAAGTAACTAATGAAAATAACTCAGACAGAACAATCGGAGAGAAAGAGTCTAACCAAATACCGGCATCACTGAAAGCAGCCAAAGATAACGATACGTCTTTGGGATGGTTATGAGTAATTTTTTCTCTAATAGTTAAAATTTTGTTAGCAAAGAAAGTCATGAACTCATTACTAGTTAAAGTTAATGGAATACTCAGCTCAATAGAGCTCTGACTCTTTGTCAGCCTGGCTACAGTGCTGAAAAGAAACCTGGGGTTGTTCTTATTTTCTTCAATTAGTGATGAGTAGAAAGATGTCCTAGCTTTACGGAGGGCTTTTTTATAGAGCAACAGACTCTTTTTCCAGGCTAAGTGAAGATCTTCTAAATTAGTGAGACGCCATTTCCTCTCCAACTTACGGGTTATCTGCTTTAAGCTACGAGTTTGAGAGTTATACCATGGAGTCAGACACTTCTGATTTAAAGCTCTCTTTTTCAGAGGAGCTACAGCATCCAAAGCTGTCTTCAATGAGGATGTAAAACTATTGACGAGATACTCTATCTCCCTTACAGAGTTTAGGTAGCTACTCTGCACTGTGTTGTTATATGGCATTAGAGAACATAAAGAAGGAATCATATCCTTAAACCTAGTTACAGCGCTTTCTGAAAGACTTCTAGTGTAATGAAACTTATTCCCTACTGCTGGGTAGTCCATCAGAGTAAATGTAAATGTTATTAAAAAATGATCAGACAGAAGGGAGTTTTCAGGGAATACTGTTAAGTCTTCTATTTCCATACCATAAGTCAGAACAAGATCTAAGATATGATTAAAGTGGTGGGTGGACTCATTTACTTTTTGAGCAAAGCCAATAGAGTCTAATAATAGATTAAATGCAGTGTTGAGGCTGTCATTCTCAGCATCTGTGTGGATGTTAAAATCGCCCACTATAATTATCTTATCTGAGCTAAGCACTAAGTCAGACAAAAGGTCTGAAAATTCACAGAGAAACTCACAGTAACGACCAGGTGGACGATAGATAATAACAAATAAAACTGGTTTTTTGGGACTTCCAATTTGGATGGACAAGACTAAGAGACAAGCTTTCAAATGAATTAAAGCTCTGTCTGGGTTTTTGATTAATTAATAAGCTGGAATGGAAGATTGCTGCTAATCCACCGCCCCGGCCCGTGCTACGAGCATTCTGACAGTTAGTGTGACTCGGGGGTGTTGACTCATTTAAACTAACATATTCATCCTGCTGTAACCAGGTTTCTGTTAGGCAGAATAAATCAATATGTTGATCAATTATTATATCATTTACCAACAGGGACTTAGAAGAGAGAGACCTAATGTTTAATAGACCACATTTAACTGTTTTAGTCTGTGGTGCAGTTGAAGGTGCTATATTATTTTTTCTTTTTGAATTTTTATGCTTAAATAGATTTTTGCTGGTTATTGGTAGTCTGGGAGCAGGCACCGTCTCTACGGGGATGGGGTAATGAGGGGATGGCAGGGGGAGAGAAGCTGCAGAGAGGTGTGTAAGACTACAACTCTGCTTCCTGGTCCCAACCCTGGATAGTCACGGTTTGGAGGATTTAAGAAAATTAGCCAGATTTCTAGAAATGAGAGCTGCTCCATCCAAAGTGGGATGGATGCCGTCTCTCCTAACAAGACCAGGTTTTCCCCAGAAGCTTTGCCAATTATCTATGAAGCCCACCTCATTTTTTGGACACCACTCAGACAGCCAGCAATTCAAGGAGAACATGCGGCTAAACATGTCACTCCCGGTCTGATTGGGGAGGGGCCCAGAGAAAACTACAGAGTCCGACATTGTCTTATCGGTCCTTCAGAGCGGCCATTGTTTTTGGAGGTGTTTGTCGGGAAAATGATCATGTTACATTGATTACAGAACCCCTGCAGGGTCTGTAATCAACAGTTTCTGCAGCGCGGCTCTTCTGTGAAGCAATGAAGCATTGATCCAACCCGTTGCTTTGTTAGTTCTTTGTTTTATTTCACTTAATCTTAATTTTTCCCTGCTAAAACCCCAAAGAGCATATGTCTGTGAGTAATATTTACCGTTTTTATGTTAACCAACCTGTTATGGTCCTGTGAAACAGTTAATAGATGTATATAACTTAAAAACGGGACTGATGCTAACGCGTTAGCATGTCTATGGCATTTTCAATGTTAAAGTTAGGATTAAGCTGTTCGCATCTCAGCACGCTTGTGTGCATTTGTTTTCTGTATAATAATTAATGGCTTGGCGTATGTTGTCGTAAAAGTCAAATGTATTACAAATTGTAATATTTTTTAAATTTATTTTGTTGCTATATTAATAATAGCAACAACAACAATAATAGCAATAATAACTAATAATGCTACAATACAATTTTAGAGAAAGAGACAAAAAGAACCTGATTAAAACACAACAGAAAATATAAAACCAACTAACAATGAACATGTCCTGTGCTGATGTGCAGCACCCGGCTGAGCTCAGAGGTATGGAGAGACATTCATGCCAAAATGTCAAAGGAAATGCTTTTGACAAAAACTACAGATTTTGTTTATTTTTATTTATGTCCAAAGATCAAGGGTACAGTGACCAATTTCAAATTTATTTGCTTTAAGACTCAAAATGTTGTTGACATAGAAAACCTGTAAAGCCTACTTTTCGTACACAGAAAATTCACAAGAGGTATCGATATGGGAATCGATAAGGAATTGAATCGATAAGCAGAATCGATAGATAAAATCTTATCAATGCCCATCCCTAAACATACAAGGCAGTCAAAACATATACAGAGCACAAAACTACACACACCACATTGCTGTGATATTTTTAGAGTTTACAAAATAAGGTTTTAATGATTGCAAGTTTACTGAACTGGAAGATACATTTCCTTTTCTTAACTCATGACAGAAAAAGAAAATAGATGGCAGATTGTGTGTCGTTTGTGTGTCCTTGTATCCCCTTTGGTGTATTGGTGGCATAGCTTCAAAAGTTCCCATCTCCTCATTATGAAACTGGAACAAACTGGCTTTGCCAGAGAATGCGAGGGTGGCTAACAAGACCAGTCTGTATGTGCATGTCTGTGTGTGTGAGACTCTCCTTCATATTCAACAAAGATCCTAAAAAGAGTAAATGTTCCAAGCCACACAAGCCCATTAACTCAGGGAGGGACAGAGCAAGGGAGGCTGAATGAAAATGAGTTACAGTTCGGAGGAGCCTTTCTGCTGGAATGAATTTCAAGTCTCATGGCATAACCAAATCAATTTTAAGTTTGATGGGAAACAGCCCACATTCTTTCTGATCTTCCAACTACCAATTCAAGAATACAGACCTGCACCAAGACACAAATCAAGAATGTTTGTGAGACCAACACATAAACAAACATGCCCATGATGCTTTGCATACCCTATTTGCAGATAAACGCAGGACAAGCACAGAGTCATTTACAGAGAGCAGTTATGTTGAGATTGAAACAGGAAAGAGCACTTCTGTCAGCTCTGTGAGTTGTGCATGTTTAAAAAGTACAATCAGGGCTCAAACCACAGCAAATTCAAACAAGGATGTTGTGAAACGGGCAGAAAAAGCTGTATACAGCCAACTGGCAGTGACTGCCAAATATACACAAAAATGATCCTTCCCAAACAACTTAACATTATGACAAGTTAAAAAAGAAAAAACTAAAAAAGAAAATGCTGTTAGGGGATGCCTATTAGGGATGCATGATCCACAATTTTTCACTTCCGATCCGATCCCTGAATTTGGATATCTGCCGATACTGATACTTTTCTGATCCGATACCAGAGCTCTGTTTGCTTTAACATTATTATCATTATTGTTGATTTTATATGAGGATTTTCTTAAAAAAGGAGACCTAAAGGTTGAGCTACAATTTGCCAGAAGGTGCATCTAAGATGAAAGACTAGATTTGATGTTTTGGTGAAAGAATTAAGTACTTTTATTTTTTATAGACACTTATAGCCTTATTTTTATAGCCTTAAAGAGAAAAGACAGCACTCTCGCTCCCTCCTTCTCCCTCTCTGCCTGTCTCTCGCTCCTTCTCTGTCCGTCTCTCGCTGGCTGGCTTTCTCTCTCCCTCCGTCTCTCTCTCTGCCTGTCTCTCGCTCCTTCTCTGTCTGTCTCTTGCTGGCTGGCTTTCTCTCTCCCTCCGTCTCTCTCTCTTTTTCTTCCTCTCTCACGGTTTAAGTGCTGCACAAACTTCGAACGTTTGGGAAACACGAAGCCGTTCAACTGTCACGCACAGGATTGTAATGGAGACTTTTTCCCCTTCCAGCGGACAGAATCTCTGTTCAGCTCCTCCTCAGCTACAAGCTGAGCTGGCATTTTACAGCCTTGGGACAGTGAAGCGGCTAACTTTTTAGCACATATTTTCAGCAACAATTCAGTTAATTTTTCAGAAAATCTGTGCTCGACAGACAATGTGAATCTGAGGGCGGGGCAGAAATTTGCAGCTAACCACAGCTAGCACACTCCAGAAGAGAGCTCTCTCAAACAGCCTCGCTTCAGCCCGCTTGGCAGTAAACAAGCAGAGAGCAAACAACAGCAGTTGAGAGGATTCTCAGTGGCTCTTCTTCGGTATTGGAAAATGTCGCAGGTTGGATCGGTATTTTCCGATACGTGAATTACGTTGGTATCGCAACACGACACCGAGCCGGGATCGGATCGTTCCCATCCCTATTGCCTATACAGCCTACATACATGCTACAGTCACAGCACAGTACAACTGAACACACTGGAAACCACATATTGAAAAGGTTCCAGAAATGTAAAAGCAGTATATCTGCATGCACTGTGACTAATGACTACTCACAACATGCTTTGTATGCATTAAGTTAACCAACTCGACAGCAAAGTCATAAGGCAGAAACATTATGTGGACTTCAACTGAAAGTGACTACATTAAAAACTTAACAAAATGCAATCCCATATAATAATGACAACAATATTCATCACAAAGTTCTTCTGCTGTGGATTCATCTAGATTTTGAGGAGCAAACTGGAGCAATCTGAATTGAAATATATATTTATTGAAATGGGACAATGTATATTAATGAACATTATTACATGTAAATATGCCAGATTATAGCAGGATACCAGATGAAACCGGATGTGCACGAAGCAATCCTGGTGGATCATCGGACCTAAATCTTAATTGTTATTATTTCAGTGCAACATGTCCTTTAAAGTCACATGCCAACACCAACAATCAATTCCCACACTGGAGATACATATAGAGAATGGCCATTTCAATTAATTGGTTAAAGATACACCTGTGGTTAATATGAAGTTATATACCTCATTTTTACTGGTCACATGACATTTGACACTGAGTGACCTTGAAAGGTCAAACATTTAAAATGGCTATTTCAAGAAACTGGTTAAAGATCTCCTACTGTAAGCAACAGAATGGTTATTGTGGTGTCCCAAGGTTACTGAAATGGAGTATCTCCACCTGATGAGCATTTACCATTAATGCAGGTACAACAGAGTTTTATCAACAGCTATAGCAATAGGGGGATTGCCTATCTGCCATATTGGATTTTGGTCATGCAGAGGCTTGTGGGAAATATGTGACTGCTGCAGATGCACAGACACACTTAGGAAGTAAACACAAGGCTCAGAATGCCAGGGATTACTTCTTGTGTCCCTGGATGCTTCAATAACCATCTCAGGGATAAAAATGTTAATGTCTCTGTTTTTCCTAAGAATGCAACACTTAGAAACAAGTGGATTCAAAATATTGGAATTGCCTTTTTCTCAGACTACTGACTTTGCAGACAATGTTATGATCTTTGTGAAATCAAAAGAAGCCCCAGCTACAGCAATGAGATTATTATAACTTATCGGATGGTTGTGAGATCTGGACTTTAACCAATGACCAGACGCATCAAATAAAACTCTTTACTGCAAGGTCTCTCCAGAGATGTAAAAACTGTCAAATGAACAGTGACTTTGAGAAACTCTTGATACACTGCACTGACACAATGTCAGCTTTGACCGTAAAGTACGGCCATGTGATGCTCTTCCCCAGGCATGATCCAGCGGGCAGTGTATGCTTATGCTTATCACCTGGCTGTGATAAACAGCTTGCTCCTTCTGGAAAATGGTGATAATTCAGGTGGTCTGCCTGGGTTACCACCAATTCGGCTCAAGGGCACTTTGGTAATGTGACGAATGTGGTGACGTGCAGCACCAGCACATGCTTTCAGACTTGACCTGATGTCCAAGTATGTTCTTTGTAGTGTATCTCCATCGTGGCTTAGCATGTAGACACACTGTCTCCTAGTAAATCCAAAGTCACAATGATTAATCTAATGAACAGTCCGAACACATTTTAAATGGCCTGAATGGGAAAATAATTTAACCATGCTGAAACACAGACACATTCAAGACTCTACATTAAGCTCAGAGGCACTGCTTACCGCACACCACTGATGTATACATCATACATGTAAGAAGAAACCAACATATGTGATCTTTCACGACTGACCTTCAACTTTATGATCTGAAATCACTCCACCATGTCTGTTCCACGAAGATGCATGAAAGCTACAGGGTGCCCTCTAGAGGCCCAAGTGAAGCTGTTGACAGAAGCAACATGACTTAATGTCTCCAGTCTTCCCTTGTCTGACTATCGGTAACTATTTTGGTCACTTCTTCCAGTTCTGTCAGCAAGCAATACAAAGCACAATAGACAACAGAGAGGGGACTGTAATCACAGAGACACTCTTCCGTTTGTCGTGTGCCTGCCAACTGACCAGAAAAGTGCTGCGGATAACACAGGCCACAGAACTGTACAATCATTAGCCTACTTTCACTTCATTCTGTATTTTAACTACAGAGTTGAAACTATCAAGAAAAATATTACACCTCAACAGCTCTGAGAACTTCAAAATCAATGATCAGTGATTCCAGCGCTGCCACAGAAGTGTGCTGACCATGTATAGTTGTAAGTAGGGATGAGTATCAAGAACCGGTTCTTTTTGGGTATCGTTAAGCAATGATTCAATCCACCAACATCAATAGCCTTTTTGCTTAAAGTAGACCTGCATTGAAATAAATGCAGTCAGATCTTTGGACCAAAAAACGACTTATATTTACACATAAGATCCTTCTGAATGTAGTAAAGTAAATCTGCAAGCCCAGATCTGTCATTCAAGGGAGAAATCTTCATTTGAAAATGACAAATTTACAGCTAACATTTAGCCCTCCGCAAATTGTCCCTCTCATCATGGACGCTGCCGAGACGTCAGGGACAAGACCCTCTCCCAGCATGCATTGCGCGCGCCAACTGTAATTTGTGGATTTACGTCAGTTTGCATCTGCACCTTTTTCTTGTCTTATACGGAAGGATCTACTTTTTAAAACTTCATATTGTCTTGCGGTACGCTTGGTGAGTACACATTTCTTTTATTTGTGCTTGAAAATTATTTTTGTGGAATTTTTCATACGCCCGTTTGATTGAGTGGTGTCGCAATGAAAATCTACTGTCTTTCACCTCCGGTGTACCGTCGCGGGCTATGGAGGCGAGACCCGCAAAGAATTCAAGTCATTAAAATATATATAAACCTCTCTCAGCGGCCACGGAGCTCTGTGGCTCCGATTACCGAGACGTGCAGCGCTGCGGATTTTGCAGAAAGAAGTCTGTCCTTGCGAGCAACAGGTGTCACCGCTCGCACTGCATTAAAACGACGAGCATAGTCTCTGGACTTGTGCCAAGTTGGCTGCAACTCCATTCAGTAGACAGAGAGGTGGTGCTGGCTGCACAGCAGACACGGGGGTATTTAACGAGCGCATGCACTCGGTAAGCGTATCGGGGGCAGTGAGAGCGAGGCGTCGGGGAATAATGTCGCCCGCTGTCGATGCCGCCGCTGATCTGATCCCCGGATCTGAGCAAGCAGAGCTGTATCTCACATTCATTGCAGCTTACTTTTGGATGTTGAAACCAGGATGTGTATAACAGTAACATTACTAAGAGATAAAATCTATTTCAACGTTGGATCGGACTGAAGGTGGGAACGCGTCGTCTTGTCACCGACGTCATGAAAATGATCCGGATGTACAAACTGTTTTCACAGAGGGCTAAATGTTAGCTGCAAATTTGTCATTTTTAAACGAATATTTCGCCGCTGAATTAAAAATTTGGGCTTACAGATTTACTTTACTGCATTCACAAGGGTCTTATAAAGACATATCAGCTATTTCTTTTCTGAAATCTGACCACATTTATTTCAATGCAGGTCTCCTTTAACGGTTCCCTTATCGGTCCTTCAGAGTGGCCATTGTTTGTGAGGGTGTTTGTCGGGCAAAAGATCATTTCTCTACGTTGATTGCAGACCCTGCAGTGGGTCTGTAATCAACCGTTTCTGTAATGGGTCCGTTTTGAAGCTTGAACTAATGAAGCAGTGTTCCAACTCCCTGCTTCGTTAAATCTTTCCTTTACTACTTTTTAGAAGCGGCAAGTCTACTTAACCACTCTCAAAGCCATTTAAAGATGTCAAAATTCGTCACTTTTGTGCAGATTAAAGTCACTAACTGGGACTCTTGCCTTGGTGCAGGCAAGACATGAGAACTGTCCTCCGTTCTGTTTGCACAGCTCCAAACTCAGGTCCGCTCTCTGCCGACTCAAGTTAAGAGTACAGTCAGAATTAATAACTTCGAAGCGAATCGCCGTTTTAAATCAAATGACACCTCTTTCCAAACGTTGTAAAAGAAATAATAAACTACAATCGACCAAACTTTTTTTTTTCCTGCCAAAATGAGACGTTCTGCGTTCTTTATGAATTACATCCTGATGTGCAGAGCAGGTGAGCTCAGCTCAGAGGTATGGAGTGATATTGACAAAAACTACAGATTTTGTTTATTTCTATTTAAGTCCAGAGATAAAAAAAAAAATCCGGTGAAAAATTTCATATTTATTTACTTTAAGACTCAATAAAATGTTGACATAGAAAAAAAAATGTAACGCCTACTTTTAGTACACAGAAACTTCACAAGAGGTATCAATAAGGGAATCGATAAGGAATCAGATCGATAAAATCTTATCAATACCCATCCCTAGTTGTAACAGAAACAGTTTGGCATTTCCAGTCGGCTGTCCGTTGCACCACTCTGTTGTTCAGGCCTTCAAATTAACAGTTGCCAATGGTGATGTGTGGGGGTAGTCAGCAACCTGAGCCAGGATGTTAGTCTTCTGAAGGCTGACAGTCAACCTAAACAACTTGCATTCAATGGACAGATGAGTCACTGCCTTCTGTAATCCAGCCTGAGGCCCTGCATTCATATAGTGTTTTTTCTGGTAGGAATAAATGCTGCAATTTGAGCATTTTCAGACTGGAAAAAAGCCTTGAAATTGTTTCTATGACAATAAACAGCTACTGATTTGATTATAATGTATGGCGATAAAAAGCACTTGCCCTCAGTGAGAACTACGCCTCTGTCCAATATGCTATCACAGACAGGGGTGTGTGTGTCTCTCCATTGTCATTTACAGTGACAAATCAGCAAAAAATAAACCTCTCAACCAGTTGTCTGAAAAGACGCTGCAGTAACATCACAGCATCTTTCTGAAAAGTTCAGGGATTTTCAATTTAAAAGCGCTCGGAGTAACCACACACAAAAAAGTAGTCCGCTCTGAAAAAACAGTGAGCACATTTTCATAACCATAACAATCTGATAACTGTAATAATCTGATCTCTCACGTTTACATACACTTCAGTAAAGCGATAACTGGAAAAACCTGGTTTACATATCAGTTTATAAACTGGATTTCTTTCAAAGTGGAGAAAGGAGAAACAGCAGCATTTGATCAAAAAGCATCGACTGTACAAAGAAACACGCTCAACTCTAATATAATTGTCTATAAACAGCAAAGACTGCCAAGAAATTTGCTCTTTAGAATGCTGAAACAGCACACAGGGACACTACAGCACGCTTGTGCGTCCTGGCAATTTTTGTTTGGCCATACAACGGACTCTCGGAATGTTGGGATGAGATAAAGGATGTTATGGCCCAACAAGACAACCACGTCCTGCTGTACCTCTGGAAATGTGAGTGGCAATTGTTTTCACACATGCACAAATGTAAAAGAATGAAATAAAGCAGATGAATGGTACAGTGCATCCGGAAAGTACTCACAGCTCTTAATTTTTTTTTTCCCACATTTTGTTACATTAAGGCCCTGTCACACCTTGATGATTTAGCCAGCGTATGCCAATCGTATTAAAAAAACGCTGGCCTAAGTGTAATAAGTTAAAAGTTTTCATAAGTTAAGAGCACGCTGATGCATGCTGCAGCTCGCTGATGTACGTCCTAATAAGCTGAGCTCCTCAAAAAATTTTGGGCATACTGAAAATTTTCAACAAGTGCCAGCATGTAACTCACATGGCCCGCACATGCGGGACATAAGTTGTACGTAAGTTATGTGATTGTTTGCGGACCTTTCTTGTAATTTGCACATGAGTCTAAATACATCCATTAATGCTGTCCACTGATTGGCTGAAAGCTGCGTCCTCATGCAGATCGACTGTTTCATTCACACACGGCGTAAATCTGACCTGTTCATTTCAGTCCAATTCACCATCACAGATGGACACGAATCCACATAAAGCTCCTGATTTTTGAAAATGACATCTGAAAATACTTTACTGTCGTGGCTGGAAACGTAGCATTTTAAAGCAAGCCCTTGGTGGTTTTTCTGCTCCAGGTGTGTTTCTCAGAGGATGCCGGTGTCGCGCTCTGATCACACAGAAGTGCTGCGATGATTTAAACTTTTAAAGCGCCGTTGCTGTGGTGTGATCATCAGACGACCTGATCGATCAGGTGTGATAACGCCCGATTAATGCGCTGTTTAAACTTTTAAAGCACCGTCGCTGTCAGTGATCACCACACCGACAGATCTTCATTCAGATCACACTTGCTCGTGGTCGACTGGCACTTTAGAAGTTTAAGTCATCACAGCGTTTCATTATTTAGGTCTGTCATGACCTGAACAGCAATCAACAGCGCTTTAAACATTTAAAGAGACAGCACTTCATTCACTCACAGCAGTGTTTACCACAGCCAATCCACTCATCAGCATTCTGTACACAATGAAAATGGTCCACCAAGATAAAAAATTTAAACAAAAAATAAAATGTTAAATTACTGTTTCTGACCCACACCGCACTGTGCAGTACCAACCTGAACCACTGGGTGCAAACGAGGCTGTCGGCATACGCTGGTTAATTGTCAAGGTGTTAATTTATTAGACGTACACCAGTGTGTGTCAGCGTTTTTAATATGGCCGGCATACGCATGCTAAAGGCGCCTTTTGGCAAACTCCAGGTGGGCTGCCATGTGCCTTTTACTAAGGAGTGGATTCTCTCGGGCCACTCTAACATACAGACATAATTGGTGAATTGCTGCAGAGATCGTTGTGCTTCTGGTAGGTTTTCCTCTGTCCATAAAGGAATGCTGGTGCTCTGACAGAGTGACCATCGGGTTCTTGGTCATCTCCCTGACTAAGGCGGTTCTTGGTCATCTCCCTGACTAAGGCGGTTCTTGGTCATCTCCCTGACTAAGGCGGTTCTCCCCCGATCGCTCAGTTTAGACGGACGGCTAGCTCTAGGAAGCGTCTTGGTGGATCCAAATTGTTCCATTTTGGGATGACGGAGCCCACTGTGCTCATTGGGACCTTCAAAGTAGCAGAAATGTTTCTGTACCCTTCCCCTGATTTTTGCCTTGAGACAATCGCTTTGACTTCATGCTTGGTTTGTGCTCTGACATGCACTGTCAACTGTGGGACCTTATAGACAGGTATGTGCCTTTCAAAATCATGTCCTACCAACTGAATTTACCCTAGGTGGACTTCAATTAAGCTGTAGAAACATCTCAAAGATGATCAGTGGAAACAGAATGTACTTGAGCTCAATTCTGAGCTTTATGGTAAAGGCTGTGAATACTTTCGTACATGTGATTTCTTAGTTTAGTTCTAATAAATTTGCAATAATCTCAAAAACTACTTTTTTCTCATTGTCATTATGGGGTATTGTGTGTAGAATTTTAAGGGGACAAAAAAATAAACATCCATTTTGGAAAATGTGGGAACGGTGCAGCGCTGTGAATACTTTCTGGACGCACGGAATCTTCAGCAACAGGTGAACCACAGCTGAGAATAGTGCAGCGAAAAGACAGCTGATACAACAAACACCACACTGCACTGAATTGTGCATTATTAGCACAGCAGAATATACATGTTTAAACAAAATAAGGACCTTATAATCACGCAATAGCTACTTATAGCTAACATAGCTACAGCTGAGTTAAATCAGAGCTACCATTCCTCCTTGCTATCCAGCAGCATTCAACAGCCCATCGTCACTTTTAAAACACTGTTAAATCGCAAAACAACTGAAAAATTGAACTGAAGGAATAAGGCAGTTGAACGAAAAATATGTAGTTCCATCATAAGTTCCCAAGCCCTTTAACACTGATGCTAACTCGTCGTGTGTTTACTAGTAATGGCTACCTAGCTTAAACGCTAGCTAAAGTGACAAGTTTATTCGTTAAATGTTAAATGTTGTCTAAATAGCCTTACCTGGCCTTGTAGCTTTAGCACAGTCATATTCCTTGCGTGATATAACACCGTAACTCCGGCAGTAACCCGCCGGGAGAATTAATTTGAGTGAACCGGGAGACGTAAATGAGTCATACAGTGCTGTTTCCTCCGGATCCTTCCTGCCATTGATGCAGTCACCAAGAAAACACTAAACTCACTACGGGCATCATTATCAATCAGTACACCACTCTGATATTAACACGATTTCTGATTGGCTGAGAGGTTCCTGTGTTCAGGATCCTGATTGTATGCATTTCATTGACGCTTCGATGCTCTTTGTTTAGCTTTAACAAACAAAAAGGCTACCTAATGTGGTGAAGAAGAAAAAAAAAAGCAGGGCTTCCCAGACAAAAAAAAAAAAAAAACACACACACATGGCTATCCAAGCTCCCTGCAAATCAACAAATTAGTATCCAGCAGACTAAATATTTTTAAACAATTTTTCTAATTTTACTGTAAATTTTCTATAAAATATAATATGTATAAGTATAAAGTAACAGTATACATATAAAAATTTTTTTGGCTTGTCGCGTCCTAATCCTAATGAATTTATTACCATTGATAGGAAAAGGGGCACCTCTGATTTAAAAAATAAAGGGGTAAAATAAAACCTTTGAATATAATGTTACAATATTAGAAGGTTGCTGCACCAACAGTGTTTTGACCTCTTACTTAAACTTAAGGTTTTAACAATAAGTTTAAATAGTTTGTTTGTGCACAGCAGTGATCACCTTTGCTATGCTCATTTTTTTTCTTAACAAATCTTGGAATTATTTATTAGTGTGTTAGATAATATCTGTGCTAATTCCTTATTCTATGTTAGTTATCAAGTGTTTCTGTTATTTGGAAGTTTCTGAGAGTTAAGTTTCACTTTCATCATATGTGCAAGTTTCAGAAACAGGGAGATCGCCCCCTGTTGGTGAGAGCCTAAAGAGACTAAACCACATCTACTGGGACGCCCACAAGGTATAAAAAGTGTACTATGACTCATTTTTAGGGCCTTTTCACAAGATGGACGCTCTCTGTGAGAGGCCCAGGCCTGACTTCCACGTGAACGTCAATAAATTCAAAATAAAAAATATAGTGGTTTGGTTTTTGGTAAGGGGCAGAATCTTACATAAAAGATCCGGAAAAAATTACAAGTCTTAAGGCCAGGCTATTACAGCTCAAAGTAGACAGCGCTCAGAGAGTACATCCTTCCACCAATGTCCAGCAGGTTTTAGTTTATCTGAACATGGCAACCTATATGTGACCTTATCAAAGTGTGTATGTGTGTGTGTGTCTGTGTGCATGCACACAGTTCCTGGATCTGCAACTGCCTCAAAATTTTCTCAACCTTGACCCCTGGTCAGCCTCTCTACTCCATTTTTGTCCTCTTGGGGATATCCTACTGAGAAACAAACAGTGTGTGTGTGTGTGTGTGTGTGTGTGTGTGTGTGTGTGTGTGTGTGTGTGTGTGTGTGTGTGTGTGTGTGTGTGTGTGTGTGTGTGTGTGTGTGTGTGTGTGTGTGTGTGTGTGTGTGTGTGTGTGTGTGTTTAAGGAGTGTCCCAAGAGCCCCTTTCAAGGGGAACTCCAGTATTTTTCAAGCAACATTGTATTTTTAGATGTTTTGGGATTTGTCTTTTCGCTTGGGACGAAATTGGTTTTCATCAGATCCATTGATGTAGAATGTAAAGACCATCATGGGCTAAGAGATTACATAATGTAACTGTGCAGGACAAGACAGAAACACTCAGACTTAACGTTTTGTGTGTACCAGGTGGCCGAATGTATGTACAGCGGGCACCATTACAGATAAGTCACTGCTCAATCTTTCCACATATACAGTACTTCCACATCATTTGTCTTTGATAATGGCTTTCTATTACATTCTTGCTCCTGTGGAATACTGTTTTTCAGAAGTGATTTTAGAGAGTTCAAAATCAGCTTGTTTCCTCTGTGTGTGTGTGTTCAACATCTTGTTGAACATGCTATAACATATAAACTTAAAAATATAAATTGTAACTAGACTTACCATCTGAACCAACAACTTTTCCTTTTATAGATTATTTTTATGATCCGGATCCTTGATTGAAAATCAAGTTCAGGCATACAAGAAAAATTGTATTCTCTGGAAGGGAACATTAGCCACGCTTCATGCAGGCAAAGTGTAATTTGTAATTTATTAACTATTATTAACTAACCTGACTGACAAGAACTTCCACACGGAACAAAGTTGCTACATACAGAATGCAGCCAGTGTGTTTTCAGGCCATCCTTTCTTGCTGCCTGCAGGCTGCTGCATCAAATAAAATAATTGTTGTCCCCAGTGACATGATGAACAACAAAATATTTAAAAATAGAGCCTAGGTTGAAATATGCCAGAGCTGCCCTTTAAGCCAAACTTTTTCTAAAGCAGACTGTACATTGTGTTTGTGGATTTTTCAAACAGTGTTCCGACGTTCATCACTGATGTAAGGAATTACTGCATATTTACCGGAATGATGCTTTTTATTTGTGCATATTAGGTACACACAATTTAAAAAGTCAAACATAAAAAAAAGATTAAAACATGAATGAGAAGCCAAAAAAAAAAAATGTATTCCTTTCAAATAGCACCTGACACCCAAGACAGTTGGATCATACAGGCAAAGCAATTAGAAACTTCAAAAAGGAGTAAATGACAGTTGAAAATGAGTTATAAAATCTGCCCTCCCATCATCACCTGGTGTAAGTAATATGTTTATTTCAACACAAACTTACACTGAATTACAATGCTGTTTAGTTAGAAGTCTGATTTAAATTCTCTCATGCAAAGCATTTATATTCATTGCCTATTTAAAAAAATAAAATAAAACTTTCCATTTGAAAATGTTCTTTTGAGGTTTGAGAGAACAGTATTTGGCTGTTTGGATACTAATTAATATAATCTTACTGAAAGGTGACGACAACAATGTGAACATCCATAATAACTCTTCATCTAGAACTGAAAACCAGTAGGGTGAGGTTCGAAACAAGCAATGTATTCAATAAAATTCTTTTTAAGTCTTAAAATGATTCCATATCTCATACATGTTGGTGACTGGTCTTTGTGAAGCACTGTTAAAATGTTACAGAAAATATAAAAACCCATCAAAATGACATCTGGGGCACAGACACCTTAACATCTCCTCAGTCTTTCTTGGCGGGTTTTGTTTCAAAGGGCACTTGATTGTACTTTTGTTGGCAGGTCTTGGAGGTCGGGTCACAGGTGTAGTTAAACGGACAGCAGTGTTTACCATCGTTGCAACACTGACCCTAAAAAAAGTATAAAACCGTAACAGTTAATTGTTCATGTCCCACATAGATTCATGATTGTAATTTCTATGTTCACTGCCTTTCAGATCACTTTGCCGTTCCCTGGTTTCCATGCTGGCTTTTATACTCCACATCACATTAATTATAAAATAATGGAAGGATCAAATGCACAATTCATACCAGTTTATATGGACAGCAGTTCCACTGGCTGGTTGATCCTGGTACTTTGCAGCAAGATGTTCCATCTGAGCAATAGAACTCAGAATCACAGCGAATAACTCCCACCTTGGTGGACTCTGATAGAGCCCTCATAGGCATCTGCAACAAAACAGTGAACACTTTTTTTTAAGAATAAGAAGAACTTTATTAATCCCGATGGAAATTGTTTTGCCAGAGTGCCAAAACAGTAAACATTGCTTTTTTTTTTTTTTTTTTACAGTGAGTACATGTTTATACAAAATGACTGAATACATTTGCACAAAATGTTGACAGTATTGCACATAGCTCAGAGTAACTGAAAAACTGATCGTTATGGATGCATCCTGCAGAGGAGGGAGGAGTTATACAGTCTGACTGCTGCAGGTAGGAAGGACCTCCTGTGATGTTCTGTGGAGCACCTCACTGGCCTCAGTCTTTCGCTGAAGGTGCTCCGACAGGACATCAGTGAGGCATGCAGGGGGTGGGAGGTGTTGTTACGGATGGTGAGCAATTTCCTCAGCATCCTCCTCTCTGACACCTCCATCACAGACTCCATTTCCACCCCCAGGACAGAGCCACCTTTCCTGATGAGCTTGAGTTTGTTCATATCAGCTGCCTTCAGCTTGCTGCCCCAGCACACTACAGCATAGAAGATGACGCTGGACACCACCGAGTGATGAAACCTTTGCAACATATTTCTGCAGACATTGAAAGATCTGAGCCACCTGGGGAAGTACAGTCGGCTCTGACCATTCTTATACACAGCATCTGTGTTTACAGTCCGGTCCACTTTGTTATCTATGTGGACACCCAGGTGCTTGTAGTAGTCCACAATGTCCACCTCATTTCCATTAATGGTAACTGGTTAACACAATAAAGCTTAAAACATTTCCTGTATAAGCACAGACAGGCTTTAAATGGGACAAGTAGGATTGAAAACAGATTATTTCCTACCTCTTGATGGCTGTCGTTGTTTTCAACAGTTGAGATGTGAGAGGCAGGGACGGAAAGTTGCTCTTGTTTCACCAGGAAGGGATATCGAAGGTTTCGCCTCACACAGTGGGTGAAGGTGGAGTCACAGTCATATCCAAATGGACAGCAGTGTAAGCCATCCCGACAGCACTGACCCTACAAAACAATTACAGCATCGTTCATCGTTAAAGAATAAACCAAATAAGATCACAAAATGAAACCCCCTCCTCAGTAATTGCTCGCATGTATTACATATACTGGTGGTAGTAAATCTTTTATGATAAAACACCAGAATTAACAAACTGGTCAAATTTGGTTCATGGAATTGACAAATATGTGTTTAAAAAAGCAACAATCAAAGTCCAATTATCGCCCCTTTAAGATTTTTTTACAAATGATGTGCTACATTGTGTAACATTTCACAGAAATCCACAAACCAGTTTAGGAGTTGCACTTATGAAGTCATTATCATACAGTATGATGCATCAGTTAAATACCAAAGGATAATTATCTCTCCTTGTGGACATCGGACTGGAATTACTTTCCTTCAGGCACATGTTCATATGGTGTGCTACCAATGTGTGTGGTTTCATTGAAGTACACAAAAAAGTTTTCGGTGGAGTTGCACATAAGAAGTCATTATTATACACTATGGTGCATCAATTAAACACCTAATTCCAATTATCTTCCTTTCAAGATGTCTGTCCTTAACTGTTTTCCTTCATGCACATCTTCATAAAGTGTCCTACTATTGTGTGAAGTTTCATTAAAATTCACCAAATGGCCTCAGAGGAGTTGCACTTCCAATATTCATGAATCTGGTGACAGATCGATGGAGTGAGTCATATATCGTCTTTGCAGAAGATACAATTACGTCTGCACAAATCAGTCTGCTTTTCTTCACTGGCATGCATTAACTGAGACAGCATTGAATTATTACTGCAAACAGCATAAAAATCAACTCACGGGGGAGTAGGGGCAACAGTACCAGCCACTGAAAGTGTATCTGCAGCAGGTGGTGCCATCGTAACAGTAATGATAGTTGTCACAGTAAACAATATTTGAGTTCTGTTTCTCTACAGAATGGTCCGAGATGAGGGCGTTGTCGGGTTTCTCAACAGGTTTTTGTGGTTCCCCCTCTGCCAGCTCCTTCAGCATGGGCACGTTCATCCACGGCTGGTTTTCTTTCTCGCACATCATTGTAAGCAAGTTGCAGTGATAACCCGATGGGCAGCAGTGAGACCCGTCGGCACAGCACACCGCCTGGACACACGTCAACAATTAAAGGATGGTAAATATAAGGTTAAATAGAAAGCATTCAAATAGCGCTTTTCCATCAGCATCAGATGCACAAAGCGCTTTAAAATAATGTCTCACATTCACCCCAATGTCAGGGTGCTGCCATACAAGGCGCTCACTACACACCGGGAGCAACTAGAGGATTAAGGACTTTGCCCAACGGCCCTTAGTGATTTTCCGGTCAGACTGGGATTTGAACAGAGGATCCTCTGGTCTCAAGCCCAACGCTTAACCACTAAACCATCACCTCCCCAGCACCGGACCTCAACATCTGTTTAAGTGAGGTAGATTTTGTGACTCACCTGTGGGTAAATACAGCAGCCATACCCATGACTGGTGGGACAGCAGGTTGATAAATCAGGACAGCGCTTCCCATCGGGACACAGGACGGAGGACACTACATTCCACCCCGTCACTCCCACAAACATCCACAAAGTGAGCAGCAACATCTAGAAATGAGTAGTTTTTAACACAGTTAATCTGATTTGCCACAACAAAAGTGGAGTTAAAGTTTCGTTTCTCGCTTACCTTGTGCCTGCAGAGTGATTTGAGTTTTCTCTCACACACGCTTCTCACTTCCTCCTCTCAAAAAACCCAGCACTTTATATGGTAGGTTCCACCCTCCCACTGAACTAACGTCAACTCAAATTTCACATGACTGCCTGTGGTAAAAGACGGCGTTAGACAGTAAAGAATTCTGGAAGAAACTGTTACAGTTGGAGGGGAATTTGCAATCACTGCATGACACAATAAATTCACCCAGGTATAAACGGCTAAAAACAGGAACCTTCCCACTTTAACCTTTGATACACCTACTCCTGCTGACACAGTACGTGCACCGCTTCAGTCACAAGACTGTACCATAAAAGCTGAGCCAGAAGCAGATACTGCACATGCTTTTTAAAAAGTTGTTGCAGATATTCTTAACAGCATTATATGTGATTGACCACACACACGTTTAGATTAGATTAGATAGAACTTTACTAATCCCTTGTGAAGACTCCCTCGGGGAAACTGAGAATACAGCAGCATTGTATAGCAGCACACAGAATATCAAAAGTGAAAGTAAAAATAATTTCTCAAATATATATGTATATATATATATATATATATATATATATATATATATATTTATAAACAGAAATACTGCCTGGTGGGCTGAAGGACAAAGGAGTTTTTCATTCTGTTGGTTCTGCAGTTGGGAAGGAGCAGTCTGTGACTGATGACAGTGTTTTGAGTGTGACTGACATAATCCATAATGTCCAGCAATTGCAGCAGCATCATTTGAATAATTCTTCAAAGAAACACAATTTGCATTTGCGCCTCACTTCACTGGCTGTTTTTCCACGCAAGGCCACATTTTCAGGTTATTGTGACCTTGTGAAATTCTAAATGGGACTACTTTCTTCAAATGGGGTAGAGATCTTGTTATGCCTTATGTACCGGCCGCTGCTCTGCATTCTCAGAATGCAAGATTGTGTGTTCCAAAGGTAACGATATCTTATTGTGCATCTTTACTGTGGACGAGTCTAACCACTGAGATAAAGTCCATTTCTGTTGAGTCCTTTAAATCCAGACTGAAGGCCCATGTTCTTGTTAGCTGTATTGCATTGACTTGTGTCTCACGTCTGTATTCATCACATCACCCAGAAAGATTCAGTGTCGCACTGTACTTTCTGTGTATTCTTAGAGCATGTGACATTTATGCAGAATGATTGGATTCATTTCTGTTATTTGCCTGATATCTTGAGGCCTCTTTTGGAGTGGCTGCATGGGGGCCGGTGACCCGAATAGACAGATGGTATTCATGCAGATTGGTCTTCCTGATGTTCACTCTACGAGGTCTGTTAGAAAAGTATCGGACCTTTTTATTTTTTGCAAAAACCACGAATCACGTGTGATTGCATCAGTCAAGCTTGAACCTTCGTGCGCATGCGTGAGTTTTTTCACGCCTGTCGGTTTGGTCATTCACCTGTGAGCACGCTTTGTGGGAGGAGTGGTCCAGCCCCCTTGGCGGATTTTCATTGTCAGGAAAATGGCCGAGCAACTGCCGCTTTGCTGCATCAAAATTTTTTCAGAAACAGAGAGACAGCCAGGTGGAAACCATTCGGAAAATTCAGATGGCTTTAAGTGAAGATCTTATGGGTATCACACAGATTAAGGAGCATTACAACTGGATTAAAGACGGCCCACAGCGGCTGAGGGCACGCCGCCCTTTGAGCGGCCATCGACAGGCTGAAACGACCAGATAATTTCCAAAGTGAAGGCTGTGTTGATCCGGGACGTCGTCTGACTACCAGAGAAATGGCAAGAGAGGTGGATATAGCACTTTTTCGGCACATTACACTGTTACAGGAGATTTTGTAATGAAAGACATGGGGCGGAATTCGCGCATCAGAACGGAGCCGCTAATGGCACAGAACAAAAAGCACCTCCGTGTTGGAAGTCTCACGGGACATGCCCAGCTCTTCCACCATTCGGAAGATTCAGACAGCTTTGGGTGGCTTTTCAGTCGAGTGAGTATCCGATAAATTGTCGAAGAGCTGGGCATGCCACAACATGTCCTGTGAGACCAACACAGAGGTGCTTTCATTCCGAGCCATTAGCGGCTCCGTGGCGAATTCCTCTGCTCCTGTTTTCATGACAAAATCTCCTTTAACAGTGGAATGTGCCAGGAAAGTGCTATGTCCACCTTTTCTGCCATTTCTCTGGTAATCAGACGACGTCCCGGATCAACACAGCATTCAGTTTGGAAATGATCTGGTCGTTTCACCCTGTCGATCGCCGCTCGGAGCGCAGCGCGCCCTCCACCATTGTGCACCGTCTTTAAACCGGCTGTACCACTCCTTAATCTCTGTGATGCCCATAAAATCATCTCTGAAAGCCATCTGAATTTTCCGAATGGTGTCCACCTGGCTGTCTCACAGTTTCTGGAAAAAATTGATGCAGCGCTGCGCCAGCCGTTCAGACATTTTCCTCACAATGAAAATCCGACGAGGGGGGAGGACCAGTGCTCACTCAAAGCGTGCTCTCAGGCGAATGATGCAACCGACAGGCGTGAAAAAAACTCATGCATGCACACGAAGGTTCAAGCTTGGCTGATGCAATCACACATGATTCAAATCCATATAGTTTTTGCAAAAAATAAAAAGGTCTGATACTTTTCTAACAGACCTCGCATCCAAAGCTAGAATCCAACAAATGGTTGAGTATAAATGCACTGGAGACGTCTTGACATGAAGGTACTACTTCGTTGACTGCATCATGTGTTGTTTTTGTATGCAGGCTTCTGGACCTACCTGGATGGCATGTTATGTGTCGACGCGGATTGAGGAGCGAACCTGCGTCAGACAGGACCCAGCGCTAAAAATAACCAGAAAACGGTTCCAAACAAAAACTATTTATTATACACCTGTGTTTAAAAGTGTAAAAACATAAAAAACCAACGTCCCTCTGGTGGAGTGATTCGTGGCTCGCTCTCCAGCGCCCGCAAGGATTAAAGCCGGCGCTCCTGGACTTCCTACCACCGCCAAACACCCCCCAGGTGGACACGACAAACTGATTCTCTGTGAAGCAAAGAGACGGTGAGGTAAATCAACAGATACAACTATATCTTCCAATAAACACACGCTGCCAGCAACACACTCAGGTCAGTGTCCTTTCTTTGACTTTATGCAAATGAGCAGCCTCTCACAACAAGTGGAGGATCACTTATCCTTCACGCCACAGCAGTGAGAAGCAAACTACGCAATTCTCTTTACAATTCCAGTACACTGTGTAACAAAACACCAAGTTACTATCAACAAGTACTTAAACACTTAATTACCTTTCGTGTGTGCTGACAGCATGTGTCCTCACCCCTCCCTGCTTCACGGGCTCGATGTGTCAAAACCCAGGCGCGGTCCTCAGCGTCTCACAAACGAACGTCACAAGGTCGAGTTCCCGGCAGTTCTGCTTGAATCACACATGACTTAAATGCAGAACGCCATCCAATTATCTGCTTCAGCTGCAAGTCGTCCAGGTTGCACGTGAGCACCAAGCACAGGTGCTTTCCATGATGTTGATGAGGGTGAAGACTCTTCAGCCAGCACCTTCTTCACAGACAAATCAGCCCTCATGCCACCTGGAGAGCAAAGAAAAGAAAAGAACACCAAAACATCCAGCCACGCCCCCCCCCCCAACACACAACATGGCACCTATCTTACTGAAAGGCATCAGATGGCTGATGCAAACCCTGAAAGCTCTGTACAGTGGGATACATCCATGTTTGATAGTTCATATTACCAATCAATCACAAATGTTTTGCTGATCAATATAAACTTTAGGTCACCTTTCTAGCCCTAAGGGCAGCAGATACAGCAGAAAATGTTTGGGTTTTACACACCACCCCCCTTGTCTTCTCACTATTTCTGCCCAGATAATATTGCCGAAGTTTAATGATTAATTTATTTTAAAGTTATCTTGTTAGCAGACACACAGGACTGAGTACAGTATTGAACCTTGGCAATATCATTGTAATTCTTGGTCTTCAAGCTTATTAGAAAGTTCATGTATAAGGAGTACTCAGACAGCACAATATTCCCAGCTGGTAAATGCTGCTTTGGTACAAGCGCTTGCTACATTCTGATAATGCTTCAAGGCACCGTGCATCCCCAAAGTATTCACAGCGCTTCACTTTTTCCACATTTTATGTTACAGCCTTATTACAAAATGGAGTAAATTAATTTTTTCCCCCCTCAAAATTCTACTCACAACACCCCATAATGACATTTTTTTTAAGGGAAATTTTTCAAATTTCTTAAAAAAAAAAAAAAAACAACAACAAAAAAAAATCATATGTGCATAAATATTCCCAACCTTTGCTCAGTACTTTGTTCATGCATTACAGCCTCAAGTCTTTTTGAAGATGATGCCATAAACCTGGTGCACCTATCTTTGGGTAGTTTTGTCCATTCCTCTTTGCAGCACCCCTCAAGCTCCAACAGGTTGGATGGGGAGCATCAGTGCACAGCCATTTTCAGATCTCTCCAGAGATGTTCAATCAGATTCAGGTCTGGGCTCTGGCTGGGCCACTCAAGGACATTTACAGAGTTGTCCTGAAGCCGCTCATTTGATATCTTGAAGGTGTGTATAGGGTCATTGCCCTGCTGAAAGATGAACCGTCACCCCAGTCTGAGGTCGAGCGCGCTCTGGAGCAGGTTTTCATCCAGGATGTCTCTGTACATTGCTGCATTCATCTTTCCCTCAATCCTGACTAGTCTCCCAGTTCCCCAGCATGATGCTGCCACCACCATGCTTCACTGTAGGGATGGTGCCTGGTTTCCTCCAAACATGACATCTGGCATTCACACCAAAGAGTTCAATGTTTTTCTCATCAGACCAGAGAATTTGTCTTTCTCATGGTCCGAGTCCTTCAGGTGCCTTTTGGCAAACTCCAGGTGGGTTGCCATGTGCCTTGTGCTAAGGAATGGCTTCTGTTTGGCCTATTTACTATACAAGCCTTATTGGTGGATTGCTGCAGAAATGGCTTAGTGATCAATAAACAATCCTTCACATGGTTATGCAAGCATCAGATTTGGTATGAATGTTCTTCATAAATTAGCGTTTGAGAAAAACGTGCCAGCCACTTGAAAATCCAGTATGACAGCCAGGTAGGGGTCAATGAAGAATTACACGGGTCAAAATTTAAAAATGCTCCAGTCATATTGAAAGCTATACCACATTATGTGCCTGATCACAACGATTCCAAAAAGGTATAGTTTGGGCTATCTATGACTGAATGTTATGGAGTTATGGTGGAGTGACCAAATGTCCTGTTTTCCCAGGACATGTCCTGGTTTCTCTGAGAAACTCATCTGAATTTGTGTCTTTCATTATACATAACATTTTGTAATATAACAATTTTCTATCAATACAGAGGAAGCATACTTTAAATATATTGAAATGATAAGGCATCTTTGAGTAAACTTCGAGTATCTCATTGCCGGGTTGAGTGTCCTGGTTTTTTGGTAGTCAAAATATGGTGCACTAGAGTCAAAAGTTAAAGTTGCGCCAATTTTGGTAAGAAGTGGTGCCAATTATTGGTTGAAATAATAGGATTAATAAATGTAATAATTTTGACTGTGTCGAATGCTTGGTTTACAGCAGGGGTAGGCAACCTGTTCCAGAAAGAGCCATGAGGGTGCAGGTTTTCTTTGCAGCCGCTGACTCCACCAGGTGATTTTACTGATTAATATCACTTTGAGCAGATGGAATCAGTTAATCAGTGAAATCACCTGGTGGAGTCAGTGGCTGCAAAGAAAACCTGCACCCTCATGGCTCTTTCTGGAACAGGTTGCCTACCCCTGGTTTACAGAGTAAATGTCAAACAATTTGACGTACATTGGATTCTATGACGTGAAGTGTTACCCTGTAACGTAACAACTGAGCATGACACATGGTGCAAACTATTACTTTTTAAAACCCTATTAACCAATAATTTGTATCACATTTAACAAAAATTGGAGGAACTTTAACTTTTGACCCCTGTACAAACTGAAACCTACCTTTCTTACCATTCTTGCTGTTTTTACCCCATAACATTCATAGGTAGCCCAAACTATACCTTTTTGAAATCTTTGTGATCAGACACATAAGGTGGTATAGCTTTCAACATGAATGGAGCAGCATTTTTAAATTTTGACCCGTGTAATTCTTCATTGACCCCAACCTGGCTGACATATTGGGTTTTCAAGTGGCCATACAGCACTTTCTCTCAAACACTGATTTATGTAGAACAATCGTGCCAAATCTTATGTTTGCATAACCATGTGAACAATTCTGGCCAAAAATCATACTTATCTGCTCCACTAGTTGTCCTTCTGGAAGATTCTGCTCTCTCCACAGAGAAATGCTGGAGCTCTGACAAAGTGACCATCAGGTTCTTGGTCTACTCCCTGACTTAGGCCCTTCTCCCCCAATCGATCAGTTTAGAGGGGCGGCTAGCTCAAGGAAGAGTCCTCATGGATCTGAACGTCTTCCATTTACGGATGATGGAGGCCACTGTGCTCTTTGGGACCTTCAAAACAGCAGAAATGTTTCTGTACCCTGCCTCAGATTTGTGCTTCAAGACAATCCTGTCTCAGAGGTCTACAGACAATTCCTTTGATTCATGATTGGTTTGTGCTCTGACATGCACTGTCAACTGTGGGACCTTATATGTAAACAGGTATGTCTTTCCAAGTCATGTTCAATGAACTGAATTTACCCCAGGTGGACTTCAATTAATCACATTCACAGGCAAAGATGGGCGAGGATCACCACTTTGTGAACAACTGCATGAAAAAAAACAATAGTCCAACAGTTTAAGAACAATGTTTCTCAACGTTCAATTGCAGGGAATTTAGGGATTCCATCATCTACAGTCCATAATATAATCAGAAGATTCAGAAAATCTGGATAACTTTCTATACGTAAGCGGCAAGGCTGAAAACCAGCACCGAATGCCCGTGTCCTTCGATTCCTCAGGCGGCACTGCATTAAAAGCCAACATCATTGTGTAAAGGATCTTACTCCGTGGGCTCAGGAACACTTCAGAAAACCATGGTCAGTTAACACAGTTCGTCGCTACATCTACAAGTGCAAGTTAAAACTCTACCATGCAAAGCGAAAGCCATACATTAACAACATCCAGAAACACTGCCACCTTCTCTGGGTCATTTGAAATGGACAGACACAAAGTGGAAAAGGGTGCTGTGGTCTGATAAGTCCACATTTCAAATTGTTTTTGGAAATCATGGACATTGTGTCCTCCAGACAAAAGAGGACAAAGACCATCCAGATTGTTACCAGTGCAAAGTTCAAAAGCCAGCATCTGTAATGGTATGGGGGTGTGTTAGTGCCCATGGCATGGACAACTTACACATCTGTGATGGCACCATCAATGCTCAAAAGGTACATCCAGGTTTTGGAGTAACATGCTGCCATCCAAGCAACGTCTTATTCAGGGACGTCCCTGCTTATTTCAGCAAGACAATACCAAGCCACATTCTGCACGTTACAACAGCGTGGCTTCGTAGTAAAAGAGTGCGAGTACTAGACTGGTCTGCCTGCATTCCAGACCTGTCACCCACTGAAAATGTGTGGCGCATTATTAAGCGCAAGATACGACAACAGAGACCCCGGACTGTTGAACAACTGAAGTCGTACATCATGCAAGAATGGGAAAGAATTTCACCTACAAAGCTAGTGTCGTTAGAAGGAAAGGTGATGTAACACAGCTGTAAACGTACCACTGTCCCAACTTTTTTTGAAACGTGTTGCAGGGATCCATTTCAAAATGAGCAAATATTTACAAAAAACAGTTTATCATTTTGAACTTTAAATCTCTCATCTTTGTGGTGTATTCAATTGAATATAGGTTGAAGAGGATTTGCAAATCATTGTATTGTTTTTATTTACATTTTACACAATTTCCCAACTTCATTGGAATTAGGGTTGTATTATCAACCTATAACAAGGACTTGTACCGTTTCACAAAATTCTTCCTAAAATTGTAAGAAGCTGATTTCAGAATGCCTATACTGTTTTTTGGGAAGGACAAATGGACAGAAATTGTTACAACATCATCCGCCCTTCTGGTTTTCAGCCAGCGGGGGATAAAAACTTGACAGAAATTTATTACATTGCTGCTGATTGCACTACGTTTTATGGAAGTAAAAGCTGAGCAAGCAACTGATCCTTACTGGTACCTTCCTTATTTATGAAATAGCAGTTACATTCTGAGCCACACAAAAATCTCAACATTCTCAGTTTCCCACCACACTCTCACAATGCACACTGCAGTACCCGTATGCAATTTACATACATGTAAGATGCAGAAATGTCATAACAGACCATAGAGGTAACACCACTAAAGGCTAAAACAACACTTTATTCATGAATTCAAACTATTTATACATTTACACCGCAGTGTGTTTAACTGAACAATGATTCATTGTAGAAGCAAGACGGTGTAGCTCACATTTCTCATCACAAGTCCAACTCCAGTATGACGCCGGCGCGGCAGGCCATTGGGTTTACATGCATGACACGGGCACTAGCATAACAACGCTAAGCTGTAGGGATAATGTGGGCGAGTGCAGCGCCAACAGGATCAGCATACTGAAGGTAAACACAAGCGTCAATTGAACTGAAATCTAGTGGGAAATCTGTTTCGTTCCTGTAGATTTGGGATGAATCTACAAAAGCGCAGTGGTGAAATTTCATCTGCAGTTACCAGCTGAGAGTAATGGATGCTTCCCTCCATATTGCTTCTCTCACTAAAGTCCATCAGAACAAGTCTATGGGCTTCCTCTTCAAGTGTGATGATCAAAGCCAGTTGGGAGAAGTGTCTGGTAGTCAAACAAAATAATAATAAAAAAAAAAAAAAGACTGAACTGTCAAGATGAGAAGCTTGGGATTCCTATTCGAATTCCGAGCCTGAATGAGATGGTGCCCTCTTTTTCTTTTTTCTGCCGTGCTTCTTATGCTTCTTTTTCCTCTTCTTCTTTGATTTGTCCTGTAAAGGAAGACATTTCACATCACAAGTGACAGACACCATCTTACACTCATGGACTAAAGACAGTAAAACTGAATCTTTTTGTCAAGGTTGGACAAGATTACTAAAATAAAGATGTAATCCTCATCAACATACTGAAAGTCTCCATGTATCCTCAAACTTTCCCCTTTATGACATCATGAGCTCACCATTGTGGACAATCATGTTTGAGTGAAGAAACAGTGGAGAGAATTTCATTATTAACTTGTTTGATTTTTTTCATAAAGTAAAGCTTCAAAATGAAATAGATGTGGCATTCTGATGCCATGACTCCATGTTGGAAATATGTCACAGATTTGTGTAGTTTTTGTTTGTTCGTTTTTTAAAACTCTGTCACTATCAGGACAATTTTTCATAGATATCAGATGATTTTAAAAAGTGGTGAATCAGAGACTGAACCTGGCTGATGAGGATTTTGCTCAGTCTGATGAATGCGACTTCATCAGCAACAAGTCCACCAAAGCTAAAGTGCAAATCATAACCTATAAAACAAGTTTTATCCAACCTTCACACTTTATGAACTCAAGACCCAAAGTTCAGAACTCCAAACCTGGATTGTAATACAGGTTTTTACAAGTGGAGCCTGCTTTTGATCGCGGCACATCAGGACTGAAGGATGTTTGCAGACATGACTATCTTACCTTCAAATCTGACCCTTGGAAAACATTTTGAAGCTAGAACTAGCTTTCTATCCCCAAAATCAAAGTCACATGACTTTGAAAAAACTAATGTCAAATGGCTCAACTCACCATGCCTTGGGGTGGGGTGGGGGGGTACGTTGAGCCACACAGGGGTAAGCTGATCACTGGCACTGAATAATGATAATTGAAATACGATACCAGTGTTCTGCCAGAAAAATATTGAACAACATTTAATAAAATGATTACATTCTATGCATAATTATAATAATCAGTTATAATCAAATAGAAAAGTCAAGATTGTCAACTGTGGTAATAAAAGTCAATTCAGCTGCCCCATTTCGCTTTAATTCGTTTAATTTATATAGTGTCAAATCATGAAATCAAATCAAATGTCAAATCACGACAACGCTGCCTCAAGGTGCTTCAAACAATTAAGGTCTAACCTTACCAGCCCCCCCCAAACAAGCCCACAGGCAACAGTATAAAGAAAAACTCCCTCTGGTGAGTCACAAACACAAATGTCAAAATACACCCAGAAACACCAACAGTCAGATTGTGGCAACTAAGACAAAGTCCTTAGCTGCCCTTGCATTCTGTCCGTTAGCGACAGAACGGGGAGTTTGCCCTCAGTTGGTCTTTCGCTTGTAGTTACGCATTTCTCATGTGCTTGTAAAAGAGAAAAATAAATATTGAATACTTTGTACTTGGTAATGAAAGTCCACCTCCAAACATTTTTCTTACTTCAATGCATTGTGTTTAACTGGTCAATAATTCAATGTACTTTCCCTTTTTAATCAAAGCAGTTAGTTCTGCAGGACATGGCTCAACTTCCCCCTAAGGTCTGACTCAACTTACACCATTCTGACCTTCCTGAGGTTTCTACACATAGACAAATATCCTATGCATCCACTGTGTGAAAGGCCGTGTTTAGAACAGGCTAATAAAAAATAAAATCACTGGCAAACAATAATATAAATAAATAAATAAAATAAAAATGACCTGTTTTCTCGTTCCAGACATGTAAGAGGCCAAAAAAAAAAATCTGAAACAACTGGACTGTAAGTGCCAATACTGGGGAAGGTGTGGGAGGGGGGATATCCACCCACAGGTGGGGGTCTGGGGGGCCTCACCTAGGAAGATTTTTTGAAAATGAGGTACCAAATGGTGCATTTTGAGCACAATTTTAAGGAAAAGATCAAGATGTCCATATTTGCTCACAAAAATTTTTGTATTATATTTACATAGAGTAAGGAGGCGTGGTAGCAGGAAATAACTATTCATTTCCATTATAATTTTCCATTCATGACAGATGTCAAGCCACAGCGAGAACAAAATTATGCAAAATTTGAAACTGCACAGCAATGCATGTAAACTGATTGAACAACATTCAGTTAAACTTACTTGAAATGATGTACAATAGTGGAATAAATCTGTCATTCGTCACTATGTCGATTCAAAACAATGAGATAGTAGATGATATCAGGTAAAAGAATTTTAAAATTGCATTTCAGTGCTGCTTTATCATGTATCAGTGAGAATAAAACAGCTTCAATTGAACAGACATTAAAATGGTAAATGGACTGCATTTATATCATGCTTTTCCATCTGCATCAGACGCTCAAAGCGCTTTACAATAATGCCTCACATTCACCCCGATGTGAGGATGCTGCAACATAAGGCGCTCACTACACACCGGGAGCAACTAGGGAATTAAGGACCTTGCCCAAGGGTCCTTAGCGATTTTCCGGTCAGGTTGGGATTTGAACTAAGGATCCTCTGGTCTCAAGCCCAACAGCTTAACCACTAGACCATCACCTCCCCTGAGGTGATGGTCTAATGGTCTAGATGGTCATTACTGAGCCAATACACCTGAACCAAATCAACACTTGGAATTTAACAGTTTCATTCTTATTTTATTAAATTGTTGACAACCATTTTCAGGATGCTCAAAGAATAATCAGGTTGCATTAAGTGAGTGGGTGACCAAACAGTCTGAAACGCCATCGTAAGAGTCACAACTTATGATAGTTTGAGGTAAATACAATGCAATTGTCATATTTCATTATTTTGATACGTAACATATATCCCCCACACCTCCTCTTACGCCCCCCTGCCTCCTGCCCCACCTCTGTACAGAAGCAGCCAGTTTTAGCCACGCCTCCAACACAGAATGCAGAAGGAAAAGACCTTTAATATAAAATAAACTGTTAATTTGTTAAAATGTAAGAGCAGTAACAGACACTGGAGGATTTATTATTTTAATCACTGCTCTGCTTTTCAGATTTTTTCTCTTTGTTCAACTTTGCTCTGAAATTTGACACCAAATGCAGCTGCACTTGCTTCACAGGGAGAGAGAGAAAGTGAGCTGTGTGTGTGTCTATTCACTCAGTCACCACACAGAGACGAGTGAGAAGGAACGTGCACGATTAGACAAACGGGTTTATTTATCCGAAAACAGTCAGACAATCTGCTACTGCAGGAACATCACTGAAATACGTTGATTTTTCACCAGATTTCATTCTAAATGTGGCTGTAAATGAATTTGCTATGTCGGGCAAGTGAGGGGTGTGAAACAAGTCTGACAGTACTGTTTACTTGCCAGTGTTGAGTGGCCAAGCATTACTGTCTGGCCCTATCATACAGCCTTTTGGCAGCCCAATTGACAGAGACCTTTAATCCTTGTATATACAACCCCTGGCAATAATTATGGAATCACCGGCCTCGGAGGATGTTCATTCAGTTGTTTAATTTTGTAGAAAAAAGCAGATCACAGACATGACACAAAACTAAAGCCATTTCAAATGGCAACTTTCTGGCTTTAAGAAACACTATAAGAAATCAGGAAAAATAATTGTGGCAGTCAGTAACGGTTACTTTTTTAGACCAAGCAGAGGGAAAAAATATGGAATCACTCAATTCTGAGGAATAAATTATGGAATGACCCTGTAAATTTCCATCCCCAAAACTAACACCTGCATCAAATCAGATCTGCTCGTTAGTCTGCATCTAAAAAGGAGTGATTACACCTTAGAGAGCTGTTGCACCAAGTGGACTGACATGAATCATGGCTCCAACAAGAGAGATGTCAATTGAAACAAAGGAGAGGATTATCAAACTCTTAAAAGAGGGTAAATCATCACGCAATGTTGCAAAAGATATTTGTTGTTCACAGTCAGCTGCGTCTAAACTCTGGACCAAATACAAACAACACGGGAAGGTTGTTAAAGACAAACATACTGGTAGACCAAGGAAGACATCAAAGCGTCAAGACAGAAAACTTAAAGCAATATGTCTCAAAAATCGAAAATGCACAACAAAACAAATTAGGAACGAATGGGAGGAAACTGGAGTCAACATCTGTGACCGAACTGTAAGAAACCGCCTAAAGGAAATGGGATTTACATACAGAAAAGCTAAACGAAAGCCATCATTAACACCTAAACAGAAAAAAACAAGGTTACAATGGGCTAAGGTAAAGCAATTGTGGACTGTGGATGACTGGATGAAAGTCATATTCAGTGATGAATCTCGAATCTGCATTGGGCAAGGTGATGATGCTGGAACTTTTGTTTGGTGCCGTTCCAATGAGATTTATAAAGATGACTGCCTGAAGAGAACATGTAAATTTCCACAGTCATTGATGATATGGGGCTGCATGTCAGGTAAAGGCACTGGGGAGATAGATGTCATTACATCATCAATAAATGCACAAATTTACATTGATATTTTGTACACTTTTCTTATCCCATCAACTGAAAGGATGTTTTGGGATGATGAAATCATTTTTCAAGATGATAATGCATCTTGCCATAGAGCAAAAACTGTGAAAACATTCCTTGCAAAAAGACACATAGGGTCAAAGTCATGGCCTGCAAATAGTCCGGATCTTAATCCAATTGAAAATCTTTGGTGGAAATTGAAGAAAATGGTCCATGACAAGGCTCCAACCTGCAAAGCTGATCTGGCAACAGCAATCAGAGAAAATTGGAGCCAGACTGATGAAGAGTACTGTTTGTCACTCATTAAGTCCATGCCTCAGAGACTGCAAGCTGTTATAAAAGCCAGAGGTGGTGCAACAATATACTAGTAATGTGTTGGAGCGTTCTTTTGTTTTTCATGATTCCATAATTTTTTCCTCAGAATTGAGTGATTCCATATTTTTTTCCCTTCTGCTTGGTCTAAAAAAGTAACCGTTACCGACTGCCACAATTTTTTTTCCTGATTTCTTATAGTGTTTCTTAAAGCCAGAAAGTTGCCATTTGAAATGACTTTAGTTTTGTGTCATGTCTGTGATCTGCTTTTTTTCTACAAAATTAAACAACTGAATGAACATCCTCCGAGGCCGGTGATTCCATAATTTTTGCCAGGGGTTGTATAAGATATAACCACATGATGTAAAAGCTCAAGGATACACAGGGGCTTTTAGTATCAGCCTACATGAGAGGAACGCATACACCAATTTTTCAGTGTTTTGATTATTTTTATTAGATTAAACAAAATAATAGTAGAATAATAGTAGTGCTATGTGACTAAAAAGATTAATCCAGGTTTTGAGTATATTTCTTATTGTTACATGGGAAACAAGGTACCAGTAGTTTCAGTAGATTCTCACAAATCCAACAAGACCAATCATTCATGATATGCACACTCTTAAGGCTATGAAATTGGGATATAAGTTAAAAAAAAAAAAAAAGAAGCAGAAAAGGGGGTGTTCACAATAATAGTAGTGTGGCATTCAGTCAGTGAGTTTGTCAATTTTGTGGAACAAACAGGTGTGAATCAGGTGTCCCCTATGTAAGGATGAAGCCAGCACCTGTTGAACATGCTTTTCTCTTTGAAAACCTGAGGAAAATGGGACGTTCAAGACATTGTTCAGAAGAACAGCATAATTTGATTAAAAAGTTGATTGGACAGGGGAAAACTTATATGCAGGTGCAAAAAATTATAGGCTGTTCATTTACAATGATGGACAAAAAAAAAAAAAAAAACAGAGCCGCATGGAAGGAAACGGAAAACAACCATCAAAATGGATAGAAGAATAACCAGAATGGCAAAGGCTCACCCACTGATCAGCTCCAGGATGATCAAAGACAGTCTGGAGTTACCTGTAAGTGCTGTAACAGTTAGAAGACGCCTGTGTGAAGCTAATTTATTTGCAAGAATCCCCCGCAAAGTCCCTCTGTTAAATAAAAGACATTACAATTTGCCAAAGAAGACATCAACTGGCCTAAAGAGAAATGGAGGAATATTTTGTGGACTGATGAGAGTAAAATTGTTCTTTTTGGGTCCAAGGGCCGCAGACAGTTTGTGAGACGACCCCCAAACTCTGAATTCAAGCCACAGTTCACAGTGAAGACAGTGAAGCATGGTGGTGCAAGCATCATGATATGGGCATGTTTCTCCTACTATGGTGTTGGGCCTATATATCGCATACCAGGTATCATGGATCAGTTTGGATATGTCAAAATACTTGAAGAGGTCATGTTGCCTTATGCTGAAGAGGACATGCCCTTGAAATGGGTGTTTCAACAAGACAATGACCCCAAGCACACTAGTAAACAAGCAAAATCTTGGTTCCAAACCAACAAAATTAATGCCTCGCAGATGTGAAGAAATCATGATAAACTGTGGTTATACAACTAAATACTAGTTTAGTGATTCACAGGATTGCTAAAAAAGCAGTTTGAACATAATAGTTTTGAGTTTGTAGCGTCAACAGCAGATGCTACTATTACTGTGAACACCCCCTTTTCTACTTTTTTTTTTTTTTTTTTTTTTTTACTAATAGCCCAATTTCATAGCCTTAAGAGTGTGCATATCATGAATGCTTGGTCTTGTTGGATTTGTGAGAATCTACTGGTACCTTGTTTCCCATGTAACAATAAGAAATATACTCAAAACCTGGATAAATCTTTTTAGTCACATAGCACTACTATTATTCTGAACACTACTCTAGATTTTCTTTAGCCATCACAATTTTTTTGTGGTGCTAAATTTCAAGCTTTACATGATTGAATTAAACTTCATGAAGCTGGCAGATCTCTTTTCCCCTTCCCCACCCCCCAGGTACAATTTTTTCCATGTACTCTCTGCAACTAAAGTACCCACAACATTAATGCTCATGCACCATAGACACTGAAATAAAAATCACTTCTACAACTACAAATAGACCAAACTAAAACATTTGTATGTGATCACTTTCTGTGATCAACTCCTGTCAGATACGCACTGCGAATTTCTCTTTTTCCTCACTACTTCTCTTTCTCTTCTTGACTTCAGCCTATGAGAACAGACAAATAAGAAATGAGACTGTAGCACAAAGGAAGTAGTCAGCCACAAACGTTTGAGTATCCTTACACACGCGCGCACACGCACACCAACTAAGTTCACACAAACCTCTGCAACTATTAGATGTGCAATTCAAAACAATCCCAAGTTTCTCATGTGACCTCTTCCTTATTTTTTTTTACAAACCTCTGCAACTATTAGATGTGCAATTCAAAACAATCCCAAGTTTCTCATGTGACCTCTTCCTTATTTTTTTTTCATTGTTTTACTGTCTGCTGATAAACTGGACACCAGAAAACTAAGACAGAACCCGAGTTGAAATGTGCAGAGTAGATGTAATTGTAATATGAACACTGCTGACAAAATTTATTCCTGCCCCTGTTTAATTAAATAAGGTGCATCTGGAAAGTATTCACAACGCTTCACTATTTCCACATTTTATGTTACAGCCTTATTCCAAAATGCAATAAATTCATTTTTCCCATCAAAATTCTACTCACAACACCACATAATGACAACATGCAAAAAGTTGTTTTTTTTTTTTAATTTTGACATCAGACCATTGAATTTTGTTTCTCGTGGTCTGAAAGTCCTTCAGGTGCGTTTTTGGCAAACTCCATATGGGCTGCCATGTGCCTTTTACTAAAGCCCCTTTCACACCGGGGCTGCTCCCAGTTGCGTCATGTGTTGTTATGACGACGCCACATGGAAGCAACTCGTTGCGGAGACACAACAGCGCGAGGGGCGCAAACAAAAATTAAACTTTTTTTTGCGCCCTCTGCTCGACGCAGAATTAAGTGGTTTCACTGCAAGTCAGAGCAACAGGACGGTACTCAGCGTGACTGGAAGCCACATCCTCACAAGACGACGTTACCCGACGCCAATTTATGATTTCTGCTGTGTTCCATCGTTCCCGCAGTATAAATCACGCAGGATTGTTTTTATACCGTGTACACAATGCAGTAAAAACTACACGCTAAAAAAAAAAAAGACCACAGGAAAAAAAAAAAAAATGCTGATTGCAGCTGCTGCTCCTCTCTGTGTGGAGCTGTCTGGTGAAGAGAGGCACTGTGAAGCAGCAGCTTCTCTCAGAAATGTGTTTAAAGTAGACCTGCATTGAAATAAATGTGGTCAGATCTCAGAAAGAAATAGCTGATATGTATTTATAAGACCCTTATGAATGCAGTAAAGTAAATCTGCAAGCCCAAATTTGTAATTCAGCGGAGAAATCTTTGTTTAAAAATGACAAATTTGCAGCTAAAATTTGGCCCTCAGCAAAAACTGTTTGTACATCCGGGACATTGCAGTGACGTCCGGCAGAAGACGGAGCGCTCGCGCCTTCAGTCCGATCCCGTGTTGAAATTGATTTTATCTGTTAGCAATGTTACTGTTATACACATCCTGGTTTCAACATCCAAAAGTAAGCAGCAATGAATGTGAGATACAGCTCTGCATGCTCAGCGGCGACATCAACAGCAGGCGACGTTCTTCCCCGATGCCTCGCTCTCTGCCTCCGATGTGCTTACTGAGTCTGCAGGCTCGGTAAATGCCGCAGCGGGCCACTCACATCGCCCCCGTGTCTGCTGTGCAGCCGGCACCACCTCTGTCTACTGAATGGAGGTGCAGCCAACTTGGCACAAGTCCAGAGACTACGCTCGCTGTTTTAACGCGAAGCGGCCGGTGACACCTGTTGCTTGCAAGGACAGACTTCTTGCGGCAAAATCCGCAGCGCCGCACGTCTTGGTAATCGGAGCCACAGAGCTCCATGGCCGCTGAGAGAGGTTTATATCTTTTTAATGACTTGAATTCTTTGCAGGTCCCGCCTCCGTACCCCGCGACGGTAACACCGGAGGCGAAAGACAGTAGATTTTCAATGTGATACCACTCAATCAAACGGGCGTATGAAAGTGTCCCCCAAAATAATTTTCAAGCACAAATAAATGTGTACTCATCAAACGTGCCGCAAGACAATATGAAGTTTTAAAAAAAGTAGATCCTTCCGTATAAGACAAGAAAAAGGTGCAGATGCAAACTGACGTAAATCCACAAATTACAGTTGGCGCGCGCAATGCATGCTGGGATAGGGTCTTCTCTGTGACGTCTTGGTAGCGTCCCGGATGTGATGACAGTTTTGCGGAGGGCTAAATTTTAGCTGTAAATTTGTCATTTTTAAACGAAGATTTCTCCGTTGAATGACAGATCTGGGCTTGCAGATTTACTTTACCACATTCAGAAGGATCTTATGTGTAAATATAAGTCATTTTTTGGTCCAAAGATCTGACTGCATTTATTTCAATGCAGGTCTACTTCAAATAAAATCCATAAAAGTCCTGCTCACAGGCTGATTGCCAGAGACATCCAGTAAAAAGTCCAGACATCTCCAGTCCACTCACTGACGATTCGTTCACACACGCACATGTGAACAATAAAGAATGGGAAAAAAAAAAAAAAAACTGTCTGGCTGCAGGCATTAGTTCCTTGTTCTCCCCTCAAACTCTCACCACTGTGTTTAAAAAAGGACAAAAAAGGACATAAGTCCTGCTCACAGACTGATTGCCAGAGACAGGACATGTCAAAATCAAGTAGAACTCCACATTTGCTCACAGATGGTTCATTCACACGTGTGCGCGCGCATCTCGCGGTCAAAGGAGGAAAGATAAATTATAACAGAACTCAGAGCGCAGACCTGCAGCTCAGCACAAGAACATATATAAAATAGAAGAGAAGTCAGAGTGCACAGTCTGTCTGCAGCCAAACTGTGCACTCTGACTTCTCTGTACAGAGAACCTGCAGGCTGCGTTCTCACCTCCTCTCCGCCCCGTTGCGCGCACCTGACGCAGAATTCCTGTGTCATCATGACGCCACAGGGAGCAACTGGAAGCAGCCCCGGTGTGAAAGGGGCTTAAGGAGTGGCTTCCATCTACCTACTAACTGCTCTTGGTGTGATTTAATTTTGTAGTGCCTGTTCTTAATCGCTGTTATCAGCTCTGCAAGTCCGCGCTATCAAACAGAGGGACAGCTGTGTACCGTTGATAAACTAAAAGATTTATTGTATATTTAAAGTGAAGCAGTGTGTACACAGCGTTGTGTGTTGATCTCCTGGCTGCTCGCTCCACCTCGCAGACAAAGCGAGAGGAAGTGCACACTTTGTCAGTGAATCAAGTTTAACAGACTAATCAAAAAATACCTTTATTGGGCTGATTCTTATTGGATTCAACCAGAGGTTTGATGTGTTCATCAACAGGGCGTACAGCAGATATATCAATGTGCCTTTTGAGGAAATCAATGTTGCAAAGATGCACTCTGCAGCCTCTGGAACATCACTGAAGCAGAGCACGAGGGTGTTTAACAGGCTGCGTTCACAACTGAACAATATTTGCTACAATTCACAGAGCAAAAAATAGTACATTGTGCACAAAAGATACTATTTATTTGATCAATTTCAATAAAAGTCACGACATTTGAGTCATTTGGGGGCAGTGCAAAGTTGAATGTGCGCACTCTAAATGGAGAGACAGGAGAGAAGCTGTTGTGTATTTTTGTGGCTACGCACATAAATACTTCATATGTGCTGAAAAAAATTATTTAACGTACTCATGAACAAATGAAACCATGGGAACTGACTATACGTTGTGTGCACAGCATGTAAAACCCTACTTTTCGTAGTAATATTTTTTCCTTCAGCTGCACACTTTGAAAGTGTAGTCCTTTAAAGGCACACAACTCCCCCCCCCCCCCCCCCCCCCCCGAAGAATTTCAACAATGGAAACACGCATCTGATGAATGGAAATACAACCCTAATTCCAATGAAGTTGGGACGTTGTGTGAAATGTAAATAAAAACAATACAATGATTTGCAAATCCTCTTCAACCTATATTCAATTGAATACACCACAAAGACGAAATATTTAATGTTCAAACTGATACTTTTTTTTTGTTGTGCAAATATTTGCTCATTTTGAAATGTATGCCTGCACCACATTTCAAGAAGCTGGGACAGGGGCAACAAAAGACTGGGAAAGTTGATGAATGCTCAAAGAACACCTGTTTGGAACATTCCACAGGTAAACAGGTTAATTGGAAACAGGTGAGTTTCATGATTGGGTATAAAAGGAGCATCCCCAAAAGGCTCAGCCGCTCACAAGCAAAAATGGGGTGAGGGTCGTCACTTTGTGAACAACTGTGTGGAAAAAAATAGTCCAACAGTTTAAGAACAATGTTGCTCAACATTCAGTTACAAGGAATTTAGGGAGTCCATCATCTATAGTCGATAATATAATCAGAAGATTCAGAATCTGGAGAACTTTCTACACGTAAGCGGCAAGACCGAAAACCAACACTGAATGCCCGTGACCTTCTATCCCTCCGGCGGCACTGCATTAAAAACCAACATCATTGTATAAAGGATCTTACTCTGTGGGCTCAGGAACACTTCAGAAAACCACTGTCAGTTAACACAGTTCGTCGCTACATCTACAAGTGCAAGTTAAAACTCTACCATGTAAGGTGAAAGCCATACATCAACAACATTCAGAAACGCCGCCACCTTCTCTGGGCCCAACCGCATTTGAAATGGACAGATGCAAAGCGTTAAAGCGTGCTGTGGACTGATGAGTCCACATTTCAAATTGTTTTTGGAAATCATGGACGTCGTGTCCTCCAGACAAAAGAGGAAAAAGACCATCCAGATTGTTACGTGTGCAAAGTTCAAAAGCCAGCATCTGTCATAATATGGGGGTGTGTTAGTGCCCACGACATGGGCAATTTACACATCTGTGATGGCACCATCGATGCTGAAAGGTACATCCAGGTTTTGGAGCAACACGTTACAACAGTGTAGCTTCGTAGTAAAAGAGTGCGGGTACTAGACTGGCCTTCCTGCAGTCCAGACCTTTCCCCCACTGAAAATGTGTGATGCATTATTAACAACGGAGACCCTGGACTGTTGAACAACTGAAGTCATACATCAAGCAGGAATGGGAAAGAATTTCACCCACAAAGCTTCAACAATTAATGTCCTCAGTTCCCAAACGCTTATTGAGTGTTGTTAGAAGGAAAGGTGATGTAACACAGTGGTAAACATACCACTGTCCCAGCTTTTTTGAAACTTGTTGCAGGCATCCATTTCAAAATGAGCAAATATCTGCACAAAAACAATAATGTTTCTCAGTCTTAACATTAAATATCTCGTCTTTGTGGTGTATTCAATTAAATATAGGTTGAAGAGGATTTGCAAATCATTGTATTCTGCTTTTATTTACATTTTACACAATATCCCAACTTCATTGTAACTGGGGTTGTATTTTCATATCGTCATAGCTATTATCACCAAAAACACAACGAAAAATCGTGATTTTTGAGTCCACATCGCCCGTCCATAACTGCAATATACTATAAATACTTTAATTTTTAGTGGGTTCTGCTGTACCTCCACACTGAGTACCACTGCAACCATCTCATACCTGCAGCCATAACAACTTGAGATACGAGTTTCAAACCTGTAGCCACATCCACAGCAACATACTTACTGCCTTGTCCCCTTCAGATTCAGAAGAATCTGATGATGTGTCTTATAACTTCGTTCAGCCCTCTTTTTTCTTCTACGGTTCTTTTCATCCTGGGGATTGCAAAATTTACAGTACACGTAATACCTACAATACACAAAATACCTAATCTGTCTGATTCACTTTAAAATGAACAAAAGCATTTGGCCACTTTATATTTAACAACATGTCTGCAAAATATGAAAAAAGTAAAAAAAAAAAAAAAAAAAAAAAAATCTGCTGAAATGAGAGGAAATTACCTTATCTTTATCCACTTCTTCCTTTATTTTTCTCTTTTTCTTCTTGGAAGAAAAAACAAATATTAAACTCGACTGCTAGCATTTAACAAAACATTTTTAACAAGTAGATCTGTAGTTGTTGTGACTCAAAAGCTACCTAAGTGTAGTTAGAAATGTTTACTGAGCTGAAAATCCAAATGTGCTTTATAAAAACAACCTTTGATTCTTCATCAGAGTCGGCTTCCGAGCTGTCCGACGCTCGCCTGGCTGACGACTTCTTTCTTTTTCGTTTTTTCTTCAGGCTCTGCTTTTCGTCCTGTGCATGCAAACAAGAACACAATGAAACTATCTGCAGGGCTGCTTAATAAAAAAAAAAAAAGAGGTGAGGAGTGGAAAGGTGTTCTTTCAACCTACAAAACAAACATATGTATCTCAGATTAAAGTCTGGTAATGACTCACTTCATCTTCGGATTCAGAAGAAGAGCTGCTGGAGGAATCAGAACTCGATGAAGAGGAGGAAGATGAAGAATGCTTGACCAAAACACAATGAAAGCAGGGTTCGTTAGACTTGAGATAATTCGTTGAACTGAAAAGCGGCACAAATGCAGTTAACAGAATCCAATATGACACCAGCTCAGAGAACAGTGTGTGTGTGTGTGAGGAAGTACTGTGGTACAGCTGGCCATCAAAATACTGGAGGTCTTCGCTCACCCTGTTGGACTTTTTCTTCTCCTTTTTCTTTTTCTAAACACACAAATTGAGCAAAAGCAAAGTGGGGAAAAATTAAGAACATGTAAAGATGTGATTTGATATAAACATCCGATAAGAAGCACGTTACCTCTTTTTTCTCCTTCTTCTCCTCTTTTTCTTTGTCCATCATCTTTTTATCCTTATCTGTTGCCTTTTTGTCCTTCTCCTTGTCATTTGCACCCAACAATTTTTCTCGGTTTTTAGCCAGTTCTTTCTTCCATTTCTGATAGGATGGGACACAACAACACAAACAAGACAGTGACCAACCAGAAGATTAACAAGCTACACCTCAAGCATGACATTTTAGCTGAGCCCAAAAGTGATCTTAAGGAAAGCTGGTGATATTTAAGTAAAAAATAAAATATCTCAGTCTACATAAGACAAACATACTTCATTCATTTTGTCTTCAAAGTCAGCCAGGGCTCGGGAGCCTTTCTTCTTCTTCTCCAGCTGCTCTTTTAGCTCTTCCCTTGTAAAGACAGAATAAAACAGATGTTACTTTTTATAGTTACATAGACAACCTCAGGACATTCATTAATTTACTACCACCTGTCCAGGTCCAGGTGACAACACTGGAAACAGGTGATGAAATACTTACAGTCACCTGGAAAGTATGCACAGCACTTCACACATTTCTACATGTTACAGCCCTATTCCAAAATAAAGTAAATTCATTTTTCACCTCAAAATTTTACTCACAACACCCCATAATGACATTAAAAGTTTTTTTTATTATTTTTGCAAATTTATTAAAAAAAAAAAAAAACCTAAGAAATCACACGTACATAAGTATTCACAGCCTTTGCTCAAAACTTTGTTGATGCACCTATCTTTGTGCAGTTTTGCTCATTCCTCTTTACATCACCTCTCAAGCTCCATCAGGTTGGATGGGGAGCATTGGTGCACAGCCATTTTTAGATCTCTCCAGTATGTTCAATCAGCTTCAGGTCTGGGCTCTGGCTGGACCACTCAAGGACATTCACAGAGTTGTCATGAAGCCACTCCTTTGATATCTTGGCTGTGTGTTAAGGGTCATTGTCCTGCTGAAAGATGAAACGTCGCCCCAGTCTGAGGTCAAGAGCGCTCTGGAGCAGGTTTTCATCCAGGATGTCCCTGTACATTGCTGCACTGATCTTTCTCTCAATCCTGACTAGTCTCCCAGTTTCTGCTGCTGAGAAACACCCCCACAGCATGATGCTGACACCACCATGCTTCACTGTAGGGATGGTGCCTGGTTTCCTCCAAACATGATGCCTGGCATTCACACCAAAGAGTTCAATCTTTGTCTCATCAGACCAGAGAACTTTGTTTCTCATGGTCTGAGAGTCCTTCAGGTGCCTTTTGGCAAACTCCAGGTGGGCTGTCATGTGTCTTTTACTAAAGGAGTGGCTTCTGTCTGGCCACTCTACCATACAGGCCTGATTGGTGGATTGCTGCAGAGATGGTTGTCCTTCTGGAAGGTTCTTCTCTCTCCACAGAGGAGTGCTGGAGCTTTGACAGAGTGACCATTGGGTACTTGGTCACCTCTCTGACTAAGGCCCTTCTCCCATGATCGATCAGATTAGACAGGCGGCCAGCTGTAGGAAGACTCCTGCTGGATCCAAACTCCTATTTACGGATGACGGAGGCCACTGTGCTCATTGGGACCTTCAAAGCAGCAGAAATGTTGTTTCTGTTTCTGTACCTTTTCACAGATTTGTGCCTCGAGACAATCCTGTCTTGGAGGTCAGCAGACAATTCCTTTGACTTCATGCTTGGTTTGTGCTCTGACATGCACTGTCAACTGTGGGACCTTATATGTAAACAGGTGTGTGTCTTTCCAAATCATGTTCAATCAACTGAATTTACACCAGGTGGACTCCAATTAAGCTGTAGAAACATCTCAAGGATGGTCAGTGGAAACAGGATGCACCCTGAGCTCAATTTTGAGCTTCATGGCAAAGACTGAATATTTATGTACATGTGATTTCTTTGTTTGTTTTTAATACATCTGGAAAAATCTCAAAAAAAAAAAAAAAAAATCACATTGTCATGATGGAGCATTGTGCATAGACTTTTTTGGGAAAAAATAATTTCATTTTTCATAATTTCAATGTCAAGGTTGTAACATAAAATGTGGAAATTAAAGTACTGAGAATACTTTCTGGATGCACTGTAAAATGCAGACAACTCCTGCTTTTGTTGTATAGAGAGAGAATCGTGTTTTACAACTATGCTGGCACACCATACTCCTACAGCAAACACCCCACGACTTTTCCAAGTCCACAAAACTGGCAGACTAGTTGGGCATAAAGATAATCCTTTACTGTCCCACAATGTGGAAATTTGCATTGTTGCAGCAGCAAGTGACAACAGATTGTATAAAAAGAGGTAAGAAGTACCATGCTTCAGACACAATTAAGACCATGAGTTCATATAATATTGCACATACAAGAACACAATTATTGCACATAGTAATTAATTAAATTTAAAAAGTCAGAAAGACAGGTCAAGTGTGCTGTGTAGTCTACTGGGACACTGACAATTGTGCAATCTGACAGCGGCAGGAAGAAGGAGCCTACAGTGCCTCTCCTTAACACATACCAGGTAGAGCAACCTGTCACTGAAGGAACTGTTCAGTGTTGAGTGTTTCCTGCACTGGCTGGTGCACATTCCTCAACATGGATGACAGCTTAGCTATGACAGCTTGGCCTTCATAATCAGTTTGCCCAGTCTCCTCCTGTCTGCAACAGAGATACTGCTGCCCCAACAAACTACACCATAGAAAATGGAAAATGGCAGATGCCACCACAGTACAGTAAAATCTCTTCTTGAGTGCCCCCTGAACTCCAAAAGACCAGAGTCACCTCAGTAGGTGCTGCGGTTCTTATAAAATGCAGCTGCATTGTCTGACCAATCCAGTTTATTGTTCAAGTGAACACCCAGGTATCCGTAAGACAACACCATCTCAATGTCCTTTCACAGGATGTTCACTGGTGCTCAAGGGGAGTGTTTATTCCTGCAGAAATCCACCACCACCTCTTTAGTTTTTCCTGCACTGAGCTGGAGTTTGTTCTGGAGACACTAGTCTACAAAATACTGCATCAGTTCTATGTATTCCCTCTCATCCTCAGGGAACTTCTGCAGGTAGCACTGGGGTGAGTTGTGTGTGAAATCACTGTACAGTGAAAAGGAACAAAGCCAGTACCGTTCTCTGCGTGGTCCCCGTGCTGCAGACAACTATGTCAGACACGCAGTCCTGTGTCCGAACATACTGTAGTCGATTTGAAAGGTAATCCAGGATCCAGTGTTACAGATGATGATCCACATCCATATGTTCCAGCTTGACCGTCAGGAGTGTGAGCGGTATGGTGTTGAAAGCACTGGAGAAGTCAAAGAGCATGACTGTCACTGTGCTCCTGGGTTTGTCCAAGTGGGAAAGAGTCCTATACAGCAGATACATAGATGACTGCATCTTCCACTCCTATGTCAGGCTGGTAGGCAACAGCAGGTCCATAGATGGTCTCACCAGGGGTGCAGATGGACTAGGAACAGCCTCTCTTGGGTTGTCTTGAGACGGGATGTCAGTGCCGCTGGCCTGTAGTCACCAGGATCCTTTGAGTACTTTTTTTTTTTTTTGCACTGGCACCACACAGGGTAAAGAGCTGACCCGTCGTTCCATGACCAGAATGTAACAGAATCAGCAACATGTTGAATACAAATCACAGTAATGACATTACACACAATTCTAAAAAGAAATAATAATAAAAAATAAAATAAAAAAATCTAGTGTTTAAGATGGAATTTATGCCAGGGATGTCAATGATCACTTAATAGATATTGTCTTGTGATACTGCCATTGACAAGAACACATTCAGTCAAAAGACTGCACAATGCTGCTGTGACATCGGCACCACCTGTGGACCAATTTAGAAAATGAAACCAAGAAGAAAACGAAAGTGATACAAACTCGGCAAAACTAAAAAAAAAATTAAAAAAATAAAAATTAACAGATAAACCAAGTCATAACCACTGGTAAATATACAACTCCTGCCGTACAGAAAACCAATCAAGTCTATGCTTCCCTTCTGACTACAGTTATCATAACTTGGAAGAGCATAAGTATCCAGACCAGGCTGAAAACATGGTATATAACTGAATGATTTAACAGTGCAGTGTGACCATAAACAGCCACAATAAGACTTGAGAGTGGGGAAGAAAAATACTGCTAAAATAATGCCAGTGTATGCTGACGAAAGAAAAATGTGGTGAAAACGCTATGTTGAACAAGTTATGCAGCTGTTACAATATGATTTATTGAGTGTATGCAGACATATTAAAAATGCTACCAATACACCAATATATGGTAGCTGACACATTCAGTAAGTTTTATGGTCATCCGGAACATGTCAAATATGTCTACATGTCAATATGTGTTTGATACAAGTTACACATAGGTTCAAAGCAACTTAATTATAGGTTAGAAATAAGTTTTAGGTACACTAGACATTAGCTCAACATATTTCAACTTGTGATCAACTTAAAAGTAACATGCGTCAACAATTGCATACAACTTATGGCCTGTGTATATGGGACATATGAGCCACACGGTGGCATGCATCAAAAATATTGCGCACGCACAAAATTTTTCAATAACCTTATCGTATGATGACATATACCAGCGTGCTTCATCGTGCTCTTAACTTACACAATACTTACCCACAACTTATTAGACATATGCCAGTGTATTCAGCTTACTTTTTATACGTTGGCATACGCAGGCTAAATTGCAGTTTTAACTTTATGAATGAATATTCATAAAGGACTCAAAATATCATGAGCTAAAAGTTAAAACTCTTCATAAATCAACCAAGTTAACATTGTTTACCAGTGATAATGGAATAAATCCCTATTTTCTACCTCTAAAAACAGACATTCCAAAATAAACGGTAAATAATTTAATTCAAAGCACTATGAACACCGACTAAATGAAGGACAGTGTGTTTATATCACTACAAGGCTCTACATTAGGTTTTGAAAGCACATGCCCATAGTGCAGGCTGTAATTAAAATTATACACACACTACATATAAACCACTTTTAATCACAACAAAGCACTGGTTGTTCAGATAAACCCTTAAATACAGCAAATTATGCCAAATAGTCATTATGGATGCATAGTTTAATAAATTCCTGGAATCTTTAATACAGTTTAAAGAAGCATTCATTATGACACATGCAAATTGTTGACCCACTGAAAATCTGACTGGGTGAGGAAAAACTAAAATGAAGCCATTTTCTATTATTTTTGGCATAACTACATATGGAAATAAATTAGACTTACTGACCTTTGGTGGGGGGTGGGGGTGGGGTGTAAATGTGCAACATTGAAAAATCTGAAATGGGCCTTTGAGGATAATGACTGCTTTTGATACATAAAAGTATATTTAATTTCTACTCTACGTGTATAGAAAATAAATGAATGAATGAATGTGTGTGTTTGAGAACAAAATCCAATTTGGAGCAAATTTTGTGGATTGACTGAGGGTCAGGTAAGTACAAAATTATTTGATCTTGTGTATGTGTGTTGGGGGGAGGAGAGGGATGCAGGTCACAATTTTCATAGGGGATGTTTAGAATGTCCACTTTGAGGTACTGGTTAAATATATACACCTGTGGTTACTATAAAATATTACAAAGTCAAACATTTTCTTTCTGTGGATCTCATGATGTTTGACCATGAAAGGTCAAACTCAAGGTCTTAACTGTTTACCTCAAAGACTGGACACAATATGAATTAAACATAGTGGAACAAATGTGTGTTAGTCAACAATAAAGTGGTCAAATTTTGGACAGAAAAGAGCAAATATCAAAGCCACACAGGTACATATTATGGCATTGCTGAATGATAAAGAATGAATTTGCATGAATCTGTGTCAAACATGTATGACACATGTTGCACTTGCTGAGTGCCCCTTCTCATGATGCTAATACTTCTGTACTTTTACTTTAACATTTTCAATGTTAGGACTTACAATGTTAGGACTTTAGGTATTACTACTTTCCCTTAAACATACAAGTACTTCTTCCACTACTAATATATGGGGAGACAGCTGTGTACGCACCATGTTGGTCGAGGTCTGCTTAGATAATCTTGTATGGTTGGTCCAGAGTTCTGTATCGGTCCTCTGGCTCTAGCAGCAGCGATGGGGTTAATGTAAGCCTGAAACAGCAAACAGAGCATTTTACAAATAGCCAATGATCGATTGCCTACACTGTCAGCAAGCAACAGGGTTGTCCACAATAGTGGATTACATGTGGAAAACTAGAAGGGCATTGGACTGGAGCACCAAAAGAGCAGGGAAGACAAGGAAAAGTCAGTGTCTACAATCACTGACATAGAAACAGTCAAAACTGTGATCTTTTTACTCCATTTGTATTATGTGCTTAATGATTGTCAAAAAAAAAATAAAAAAATAATAATAATAATAAATGGTTGAGCCCATATAAAGATCTGCGACCAAACAGACTTTACGGCGATGGTAAAAACGGAACGTATGAGAAAATGAATAACCATGGATTGGGGGGGGGGGGGGAACAAAAAAAAACAAAATTGATCTCGTGTAACGTTCGGAACGTTTCGCCACATTGCCATCTAGTGGTCAAATGTATGTTTCATTTGCAGAGAATCAATAAAAAAGTGACGTGAATTATAAAAAAAAAATCGTCTGGATCTGGCAATTCTAAATAAACGTGGTTTTAAAATCTCATCTTAGGTTATACTCGCTTTCTTCCAATTAGCTAGAGGTTTGCCACATCATGTTGAGTCCGTACAGCTTTTATGCTGCTCCAGATTAAATAGACAACACCTGGAACGTACAAAAATCAGCAAGGATCACTGAAAGAGGAAAAAATAAAAACTTAACCTTGAGGACTGCAATAGAAAGTAATTTGCTTTTTTGTGTCATCCATGGCAATTTCATGTATTTTACATTTAACTGTTATGGCCAAAATAACTCAAACATGAGCAAGGCTAGTAATCACACATTTAAGTCCCGACAGCAACCAAAATTCGCATTTTTCATATAAAGGCATTTTGTTGACGTCTTTACAGTTCAGGCCTACAGTAAGACCAACTAGCGCAGGCTAACGTTTGCTAGCTAGTTGCTAAGATTTGGCTCTGTATTTACAGCAAGATAGCTAAATAAAAGAACCATACCAACATTTTTATTATTTTACAGTTTGTGAAAGCAGCAAAAGCTCACCACACGATTGTCTCGCTTGCCCATATTCAATGATATATCACATATCGAAAAAAGCGTCCAACCAAAAGAACGGCCTGTAGCATCGCTTTGCTAACTACTACTACTTCTTCTGTCGAGTTTATTGGAGGTTGGCAAATAGAGATGTACATTACCGCCACAAACGGTGCAGTAGTGAATTGCGGCAGCCAGATTTCTTCAAATGAATCATAACCACAGACTGAAATATTTAAGGAAAAAAAAATTAAGACAAACAAAACTTACGGCAGCAAGGGAAACTGCTCACTAGTAGCAGGAGGTGGTAATGGTACAAAATATATTTTTTTCAAATATGCTTACATCCACTTCAGAGATTGTATATTGTGTAATTTGGGAGATATTTCATATAGGAAATGGGTGTCTACCATGACAAAAAAAAAAAAAAAAAAAACCCACCCCATGCAAAAAAGAAAACTGCAATATACTGTAATTTTAACATCTTTCGAAATATTAGAATGTAATTGTTTTGACTTCATGATTAGTTTTGATGAACCCTGCATTGAACACAACATTCAAGTTTATGATATATAATGCTCCTGACTTCGTAGTACTTGTTTTAGAGAAGTCACAAAAGCTACATAAATACTGATATTATTACAGTGATCATGCAATTACACATGATTTTCAAGTTCAAGTCACAGCATGGCATGTTGTAGTAATTCAAGTGTCCTGGCCAAGCCAAAAACAAGATCTCAGGCTAAAGAATTTGATAAAACCTTTGACAATGGTTTGTTTTTAAAGTTTTTGAAGAGCATGGCCTCCTCCTAAGTTCTGTTATTCACACAATGTGACAAATAAAACCTTTGACAATGGTTTATGTTTTAAAATTTTTTGAAGAGCATGGCCTCCTCCTAAGTTCTGTTATTCACAGTGTTACTGAAATACAACCTTTGTGAAAGAATTGTGTTTATAAAGTAAAGTGGACAAACTTTACACATAGCAGAATAGCCAGCTAATTGAAAATAGACCATACTTTGTTACATTCAAGGGGTGGGGGGTTATTTTCAAGATATAGGATTAATTTTGATGCCAAAATGCTGGTATTAATATTGTGAATCATTTCCCAAGTGGATGTATTAAAATACTGACGTGATTTTACTACCTCCTGCTACACTAGCGGCTTCCCCAACGTAGGAGCTCACTATATTCGGAGTTTGCAGTTTTAATAGTAAATTTTTAGTTAATATTTTTATATTACAATAAAAATGTAACTTGAATGTTATTCTTTACATTAAATGTAGAGTTGGAAATGTCAAAATTTACAGTGAAACAATGATACAAGTGAAAATTTAGAAAAAAACATTTATTTCTTAAAGTCATTCATCTTTTGTGGTGGCTTGGAATAAAAAAATAAAATAAAATAAAAAACAATTGCATTATATTCAACAACTGTATTCGATTACCACATCCAATAGTCAATCTATATTGGACAGCTTGAATTATTTTTTCCCCACTTGTACTAAGGAGTCCAAAACAGCATTCATACTCAAGTATAAATGTGTAGCTCTTACAATCCCCTTTTCGTATGTATTTCAGAAATGTGACACAGGAACATATGAGGCTCAATGCGGATTATGGGTAATGTCTTAAAGCACAAAAGCGGACTTTCTGGTAAAGTTGACAAAAGCACACTGATTGCATCTAAAGCAGTAAGGATTATATCTGTAAATGTCTATATGCTGCATTTGTCTAAACGTTATTGTGGGCTTCTGTTGCATTGTACAGACATCTGACATCAGATAATTGTCATATCACACAGTGCTTAATCAAGCACGTAAGTATATATGGATGTTTTGTTGTGTGTTATTGAGCATTTACAAGAGACATAGAACAGTTCATACAGGCAGTTATCTTCAAACAGTAATTGACACAGTGACATATCTGATAAATAGCAGTAACAGAATGATCGTGGAACAACTTGCAAGAAAACCTGAAAAAGAAAGCTGTGATGTAGTCCATTAAGTAGCCCATGGATGTGCAAACTGTGTCCGAAAGGCTCGGACATCTACCAAGAACCTGAGAAAAGTCAGAGAGAGTATGTGTGTGTACGTGCTAGCAGCACTACCTGTTAAGATAAAGTAAACCAGTGTTATGTTACTATTCCGCAACAACTACGACTTGGATAATTCCTGGATAAATGTGACCTTTTACCTTGCCAACAATAGCCAAAGTAAAACATAAGCGTAAATAAAAAGCTAAAAAAAATTTTTTTAAAAAAACCGTGCACAAAAATTACTGTGCATTTCATTGACAAAATTACTGTTAATTTCATAGTCATTCTCAGAAGTACAGGAAATTCAGCACGCACCCACAGAACCCACTCAACATTTTCAAAACAAAACCTCAACAAACATTCCACTGACCATTATAATCTACTGCTTTCCTCTTCTGTGACATTTCTATGGGCTGGTGATGCACGAAACAAGCCCAAGTTATCCATCCTTAGACATACTTACTATATACTGCACAGTGCTTAATCCTTTTTACATTACATCCAGTCAAACTACCCAGTTACACAAAATCTATAGTTACCTAAAGAGTTAGTGTAATCAGCACAAGAATACTGTATGCCACACTGTGTTAAAAAAGGAACCTGATCAAAACAAGCATACACGACTTGCCACTGAAATTTTGATGTAACAAATATTTTCAGACACACTCATGCTGAATCTTATTAATGACAGCAATAATGTCCACCTACTTCAAGCCTGCATGTGCATTATTATAACAGAAATTATGAGTACAACAATCAAAGCCCTCAAGAGCTGCTGAAAAGCAAAGTGATAAACCAAGTGATTGATAGGAAGCGTCTTCTGTCGGTTTTCAACAATTCTTCAGTTCCTCTTGTCATCCTGAAGGTGGCAGTAATAAAACAAGTCTGAAAAACTGGAACAATAGAACATGGAAGTGTTTAGCAGGGTGATTGCGCCATAAGCATGCGTGCACACAAGTGCTTGTGTTAAGAGCACGCAGCAGGTGGGTATTCCACTTGTCTGTTCAGTTGTGCTGCATATCTGCATGTGTAAGCGCAAATGCAGGCGAGATGCACGCTGTCTACTCTGGGTCCTGCATGGCTGGTTCAATACTCAAGAAGAATCTGGCAGCAGAGTTAAATGCTGGTCCTAAAGAGGTGTCCACTTCATGGCCTCCATATTCTGTCCATCCACTGCCATCAGTCAGTCTAAGATGCACATCTCTTTGCATTGTTGCAATTTTCAAGGATTAACCTATAAGCAGCAATTACAGCCCATCAGTTCATAGATGGAAGATAGCTTTTGTGCATGGGGTGTGTGTGTGTGTTGGGGGGACGGGGGTTATGTGTCAACTTAAACATTTTTCTCCTCCTACTCTTGTAGGCCTTTGTTCACACAGCATAAAAGTATTCATGCCTGTCTTGTTCTTACATGTTTAAATCACAATGGATTAAACGTCTCTCCCTGATTAACAGCGTCTTCAATGCCCAAAGTGAAAACATATCCACAAATTGTTTTAAATTTTTCTAAGAATACTCAAGCCTCACTCATACCTCTGCCAAGAACCAAGTTTTCCATTTGTCTTTAAATGGGGTCATATTGCAAAAAAAAAAAAAAAAAAAGGGGCTTTAATCTATATTTCCTAGTTAAATATATTTGAGGTTTCACATTAAATATCTTCACAGATCCACATTTCAGTTTCCATGCGTACAGCTACCCCTTAGTTGTGATATAACACATTTGAGACTTCTGTGACATATGTCACACATGCCTGACACACACATGGTCTGTGGGAAACATGGGAAGATGCCTACTCTCCAAAGAGAGACGTGGGCATGGCAAATACCAGCTTCTTTCCATTTAAAGGTACAGGCCCAGACACAGGTCTTTTTAAGACAAACCTGAACTTGCAGAAAAGGTCTATAATATGACCCCATTAACTGAAGTGCCACTGGAGGTACTGATTCACTAAACTACAAATAAAACAAAGAAGACGACTTTATATAATTATTATATCAGTATTTAAATGATGGAGACCCACTGTAGATGCCCTATGTCCGCCATGGGGCAAAGCAGATTAAAAGTATTAATAAATGATCCTGGATCCACAGTTCGATCATTTCAAAAACTAACAAACTCTTCCTTGACTGAAGACCTACCTCTCCACCAAAAGTGATTAAAATCCAAACAGAGTCAAACTGTACCAGACACAGAACCGCCTTGGCAGAAGTAAATATAAAACACAAAGTATCGTAACTGATAGCTTAAGTATTCACCTCCTTCAGTACGAAACACTTTAATCATCAGCTCTTTAAAAAAAGTGGAAATAGGCTTTGTATGAGAAGTGATTTAAAATTAAATAGTGTATTTTCCGGCATATAAGTCACTTTTTCTTTTTTCTTTAGTTTGAGAAGTCCTGCGACTTACACTCCGGTGCAATGTCCATACCAAAAATAAAAAAATAACAACAAAACCACATGTTCGTTATTAATAATAACTATATGGGGTTTTCCCAGGAATCAAAGCACTAAACAAAATAAACTCCAACAATAAAGTAAGAAATGGCAATAATAAAAGTACAGTACAACAATGCACAAAAAACTCAAAAAGCTGATAATACAGAAAAAAGATACAACATATGCCGCCGGGACTTTTATTTTGGTTCCCCCCCCGTCTGCAGGCATTTTATGACAAGTTCAACTTAGACTCTGATGTGACATACACTTCGGAAAATAAGCTTCCTGTACCTGCAGGGACCAAAAGCTGGTTTATTGAGATCCTATAAAAGGTGTATCACAAAAAGGAGAAAGGAAATAAAAAAAAAAAACTGAAGGTACTCAATGTGGTGCACAGTAATGCCGGTCTCTAAATAGAAAAATGGCACAGCCATGAATCTGATTATGTACAGAGCATCTAAAAATGTGATTTCTGAGATGGACACCAATAAGCAAGGCCAGTTATGTGGCCTCAATGGCAGTTTGCAGGAGCACTGCATCTTCCAAGGTTTTGATTTTTCAGCAAGTTAACAATCCCAAATGTAAGCCGAAGGCAGAGAGGAACAACCTCAAAGCAGCAATTTTAATATAGTTGAGGGGTTATGTCACAGTCCAGACCTCAATCTACTAGAAGATCTGTGGCAAGACTTGACAATTATGGTACTTCACAATAAGCCATGAATGCATTTAGATAAAACTTTCTCCAAGTGCAAAGCAGTTAGAAACCTACTCACATGGAGCTGACTAATTTGTCCCAAAGGTACCTTCATTAAAGTCCACTATTTGTTTGTAGGAGGTGAATACTTGCACAGTGACTATATATTGCTTTGTGCTTTATGCATGTACTCAGCTATACTTAAAGATACTTCTTTTTAATAGGGCATTTAAGTTTATTTTTGTTGTTGGGTTTTGTCAAAAAGACAATTGTTCCACTGTGATGTAATTTTACATATAACTCATAGAAAAAAAATCTAAGGGCTGGACCTTTGCTATTGATACTGTATGGGGTGAGTAAGGGTGAAGAAGGAGTGTCAGGCAATTCTTTCCTCCAGGGTGGGCTTGTTGCTGGGGATGGGTTGAGCTGCGTACACACTTCTACTGTGGCTGTCCACACTGTGAAAGTAAGGGTGGCTCAGCGCAGCAAAGGCTGATATCCTCCTGGAAGGGTTGAAGGCAAGAAATTGCTGCATAGAAACAAGAAAAAAGTAAAGAGGGGATATAAGAATGAAAGACACTCAAGGATGAATAAATTAATTAAACAGTCACATAGGGTGATGAAACATATAATTATTGGAAAAAGACCAAAAGAAAAACCAGTATTATAACAACATGCACTTTGTTTGCCTAATGTCTCACCAAGGTTTAGTTGCTATAGAATTCCTCAGGGAATTAATATAGTGTGCGTGTTGAGTGTCTACTCACCCTAGTGTACCAAAGGTGTAAGCATCAAGTGTTTAACATATTAAGTCATTGTATTTACAATAACTGGTGCATATAAATACATGCCGCAAACAAACCAAAATGTAATCAGCTCTTCATCCCCCTAATGTATACCTCTGGTGTAAGTGTCTGTGTTTTGTAGAGTTATTGTGTTCACAAAAATGTAGACACACACATACACGTAATAATGGCAATGTAGCGTCACACATACCATGTAGACTGCATCCAGAAAGTATTCACAGAGCTTCACGTTTTCCACATTGTTACATTACAGCCTTATTCCAAAATAGAGCACAATCATTTGACCCTCAAAATTCTACCCACAGCACCCCATAATGACAACATGAAAAAGTTATTTTGAAATTTTTGCAAATTTATTAAAAATAAAAAACTAAGAAATCACGTGCACATAAAGTATTCACACCCTTTGTTCAATACTTTGTTGATGCACCTTTACAGCCTCAACTCTTCTTGAATATGATTCCACAAGCTTGGTGCATCCATCTTTGGGCAGTTTTGTCCATTCCTCTTTGCAGCACCTCTCAAGTTTTATCAGGTCAGATGGGGAGCGTCAGTGCACAGCCATTTTCAGATCTTTCCAGAGACGTTCAATCGGATTCAGGTCTGGGCTCTGGCTGGGCCACTCAAGGACATTCACAGAGTTGTCATGAAGCCATGCCTTTGATATCTTGGCCGTGTGTTTAGGGTCACTGTCCTGCTGAAAGATGAACTGTCGCCCCAGTTTGAGGTCAAGAGTGCTCTAGAGCAGGTTTTCATCCAGGATGTCTCTGTACATTGCTGCATTGATCTTTCTCTCAATCCTGACTAGTCTCCCAGTTCCTGCTGCTGAAAAACATCCACAAAGCATGATGCTGCCACCACCACGCTTCACTGTAGGGATGGTGCCTGGTTTCCTCCACACATGACGCCTGGCATTCACACCAAAGAGTTCAATATTTGTTTCATCAGACCAGAGAATTTTGTTTCTCATGGTCGGAGAGCCCTTCTGGTGCCTTTGGCAAACTCCAGGTGGACTACCATGTGCCTTTTACTAAGGAGTGGCAACCATAGAGGCCTGATTGGTGGATTGCTGAAGAGATGGTTGTCCTTCTGGAAGGCTCTCCAATCTCAACAGAGGAATGCTGAAGCTCTGACAGCATAGGGTTCTTGGTTACCTCCCTGCCTAAGGCCCTTCTCCCCAATCACTCAGTTTAGACCGGCGGTGGATCCGAACTTCTTCCATTTACGGATGATGGAGACCACTGTGCTCATTGGGACCTTCAAAGCAGCTGAAATGTTTCTGTACCCTTCCCCATATTTGTGCCTCGAGACAATCCTGTCTTGGAGGTCTACAGACAATTCCATTGACTTCGTGCTTGGTTTGTGCTCTGACATGCACTGTCAACTGTGGGACCTTATATGTAGACAGGTGTGCGTCTTTCTAAATATCCAGTCAACTGAATTTACTGCAGGTGGACTTCAATTAAGCTGTAGAAACACCTCAAGGATGATCAGTAGAAACAGGATGCACCTGAGCTCAATTCTGAGCTTCATGGTAAATGAATTTCATCCATTTTGGAATAAGACTGTAACATAACAAAATGCGAAAAAAGTGAATCAAATCAAATCAATTTTATTCATATAGCGCCAAATCACAACAACAATTGCCCCAAGGTGCTTTATATTGCAAGGCAAAAGCCATACAATAATTACAGAAAAACCCCAACGGTCAAAACGACCCCCTATGAGCAAGCACTTGGCGAAGCCCTGTGAATAGGTTTTAAATAATCAATTATGAATCAACTATAGAATAATGTTTTTGACTGAAGTGGACAGGGGCTCATACTACTCACCAATAAAAGGGCCCTTCCCTGCTCATCCATGTCTGGAACAAAGTCCTCGATTGGTTTAGGGGGCCGGGGGGTAAAGGCACTCTGTGGTAGGGCAACCTCCTGGGGCCAGTCCTCTGCTGAAGGTACCCCAACAACACTGCAGCACAATCATCATAAGAAACATAAATTAGTGCTCCTTTACAGTGCTGGAGGGGTGTAATATAGTTCTCATGTGTCCCAGCAGCCGAGCCTATTTAAACCAGGACGGCTGCACATGTATTTTAAAGAAAGCACAACACAGAACCTCAGAAGCTGTAACAGGAAGCAGTGCTCAAGATACTCACTCAAAAATCTTTCCAAGCTGATCAACATCTGAGTTTCCTCGAAACAGCGGTCTGAGAATGACAACAAGAAGAGAGAGAGAGAAAAAAAGTTGTTTAACTGGTGTTGCTTGCATGCAGGTACAAACATTACATGCAAAGGAATTCAGTGGCAGATTACAACAGCAACGGTTAACATGCATTTAGGGTAGAGATCCGCTTTAGTTATGAGTCCAAGAGGAATGTGTGACCGAGATGAGAATGTTTGAAGTAACCACTCGTTCACAGGGCCGTCTCGGTTGAGAAGTGGCGGTGGTACTGGTGTCGAGGAGAGGGGAGGGTGAAAGGAGGGATGAAAGGAGGTAAAGAGCAGCAGCAGGGCTGCTGGTGGTTCCTGTGGCTTTGGGACGTTTGGATGCTTCCCTTGGCATGTGCACAAATTCTGGCAGTCATCTGCACAACTTTTCCATTTTCCACAAAAGGACAAAAAATTCTATTTATCCCTTGGTTGAGTTCAGTCTCGTCCCCTTGATGTTCATATAATGTGTTGACATGTTGGATTATTGAGAGTGAAGGCCGTGTGGAAGCGAATCCTCGCTGCTGAAGGGCTTCTGAAAAGGAAATACGCTCACGGCCTAAATTTACTTGTCCAACCTTGTGCATTTAAAGCTACAGCATGCAGGATTTAGGGGAGTTCATTAGGAGAAGTGGAGCATAGTGCTCATAATTGTATGTTCATTACTGTCTAACAGGGCAGCGCAGTCTTGTTTGAACCTCTACGTGATATCATGGTATTTAACCACATCTGGAGACAGTCGGCACGAACACTGCAGAGAATCCCCGGGCAGAGTGTGGGAGTTTCAGCACAAACCATTCAGCCCGGATCGGTAAATTTAAAAGCACACTTGCTGTCATCTAACGGACCTGCCAGTTTAAGACATGCCGGTTTAAAATGGTTTCCGTTGAAACCCCCATCCTCTGCCCACACTCCGCCCGGGGATTAGTCTCTTCCAACAAACAGCATCAAGTCTAACCGGAAAATGGTGTACTGTTTTGTTTTCGCCTGCCATCAACGAAGCATTCGTGAAAAGTGCAGGTTTTTTTTTTTTTTGGTTCCCAGTGGAGAAGGAAAGACGAGGCAAATGGGAGCGGTAGTGTCCGTAAGTGTTAGCCTACACAGCTAACCAGAGTAGCTGCGTTCTCTTGCCTGCAGAATTGTCTCGACACATTTGAGCTCTGGATTATAAACAAATTGTAACAGATGTCCACTTTCCACCACATCACTTTTTCTTTGCATTTTCACTTAGTTTGCATGTAGTTTGCCCAAAAACTCAAAGAAAGTGCTGTGTTTTTGTACCCGGAAGTAGAGAAATTACATCATAGGCGTCACATTTTACCCCTTTAGCGCCTGCCTTCAAATGAGACTGCGATGCCCAATTACCCGCAACAACACATAGATGTGATTTCAAAAGCTTAAAATGAGCTCTTCATATTAAGATGGGAGCAGGCCCCCTTCTGGTAGCTGCTATGTACACCATCTATGGGTTGCTAGCGCAGGCTAACAAGTTTGAGGGGTATATGTTTTGCTTATCACAAGGTAATGGAGCGTCAACCCCAATCCACAAAGAAGTGAAAACATGAAGGGAAAGAAAAAATAAATAACACCAACCGCATAATACAACCTGCAACCACACCACTAGATGACACTAAATCCTTCACCCTGTAGCTTTAATGAGAACTTGAAGCATCCCCCCATGCCTGAAGTGATCATCATTCACCAGCAGATGTCAATGTAATGCAAGATATTTCCACACCAGTTCTTTTGCACACATGCGTGTATGAATTGCACATCCAGACTTTATACACATCCAGTTCAAGTGCACCTACTTAACTGAAGTCAAAAGTGGCTGGCTCACCACCATGCGCTGCCTGCAGTTTCCCACTCACTAGAAGCTTTACATAGCTGAACACCCACACTTTCCTACAGACTCAGACACAGGGAAATTAGTCACACAGGGGCACACACTTTTTTTTTGAATGCAGACAGAAAATGCTTTATCACATGCTACAGCTTTGAATTTTAGAGAAAGCCATCTGTCATGTTCAGATCGAGTGTTCATTATGACCGGAATCTTACCGGTGGCTGTGTTATCAGTTTTTCTGTTTTGTTTAGTTGCCTGCCCCCCTTCAATCGCACACCACTTTAAGATCAGACCAAACCAGTTCTGTTGCAAGCAAAGAAGGAGAAGATGAAGAAGAAGCTGTTCACCTACAGCAGAGTCGTTATGCCAAAACAAGTAGGGCTGATAATTCCAAGAGGTCCATTTTTAAGTCCGGAGTGGTTTGCTGGTTTGTTGGACGAGGATAGCTGGATTCACATAGAGCCAGCCAATGGCATCCACACACGGTCAACACACACACAATCAAAAACTGGTGGCTGTACAGGGAGTGGACTGAGGACTGGGTTGAGGCAGCTGAGTCAAGTTTCCTTTGTGCCAACACTTCTCAGTCCCACATTCCACTGAGATGACCACTGGAATGTGTGTCTGCATGTTTGCACGTGAGAGCAATCAGTCTTGGTGGTAGAGAGACGACCTTCTCTGGACACGTGTGTTCGTCTGAAGTGCATGTACGGTTGTGTCTTTGATGATTTATCAACTGACTTCCAAACTGTGAGAAAGTCAACATGGATGTGGAGCCTCTCCCGCAACTTTAATGGCACGTTAGACTCCAACCTTTTCGAATGGAGGAATGTCAACAAGCGCTCCCTTCTCTCTCTCCATTCAATCAAACGATGACTCACACTGACTCTATCCCAGCTATGCAGACTTGTATGATATTTGCTCAAACTCGTTGACAACAACCTCTGAACTGTCCATGTTAAACTAGTCATTAAAAGAAATCAAAGCAGATTTTTGCTTTACAAAGGAGTACTTCATGGTGAGAGAGAAGAGAAAATGCTCTGCAGGAAACCTTTGAAGGTTTCATGAGTAATGTTCTGAGGTTGGATGTAGAATTTTCTGACCAGCAGGATAAAGCTACAGGAGTCAGTAACACAATCCAATTCCTAAAATGATATATGTTGTAATCCAAATTAGAATTCAAGTTGATTTTAAATCAGTCCAAATTTGATTTGTATTTATCCTTATTCAAATTTATAGTGCATCGGCAAAGTATTCACAGCGCTTCACTTACACTATATTTTGTTTTGTTACAGCCTTATTCCAAAATGGAGAAATTAATTTTTTCCCCTCAAAATTCTACTCAACACCCATAATGACAACATCAAAAAAGCTTTTTGTTTAATTTTTGCAAATTTCCAAAAAATAATAAAAAAAACAAAAGAAAACAAAGAAGCCATGTACATATGCATTCACACCCTTTGCTCAATACTTTGTTGATGTACCTTTGGCAGCAATTACAACCTCAAGTCTTCTTGAATATGATTCCACAATCTTGGTGCACCTATCTTTGGGCAGTTATGCCCATTCCTCTTTGCAGCACCTCTCAAGCGCCATCAGGTTGGATGGGGAGCGTCGGTGCACAGCCATTTTCAGATCTCTGCAGAGATGTTCAATCAGATTCAGGTCTGGGCTCTGGCTGGGCCACACAAGGACATTCACAGAGTTGTCCTGAAGTCACTCCTTTGATATAATCGCTGTATGCTTAGGGTCACTGTCCTGCTGAAAGATGAACAGTCGCCCCAGTCTGAGATCAAGAGCGCTCTGGAGCAGGTTTCATTCCAGGATCTCTCTGTACATTGCAGTATTCATCTTTCCCTCAATCCTGACTAGTCTCCCAGTTCCTGCCGCTGAAAAACATTCCCACAACATGATGCTGCCACCACCACGCTTCACTGTAGAGATGGGGCCTGGTTTCTTCTAAACATGACACCTGATATTCACACCAAAGCGTTCAATCTTTGTCTCATCAGACTCGAGAATTTTCTTTCTTATGGCTATGTTTTATGTGCTTATGGCTCTTTTCACCTTACACCACATCTCTTTGTACCACTGTCTACTTTCTTCATCTCTCCAATTATCCCAATTCTTTTTTTTTTTGCCAACTTCTTTCTGCTTATGTTTTTCTGAACATCTTCATTCCACCACCAAGTCTCCTTGTCTTCTTTCCACTGTACAGATGTCACACACAGTACCTTCCTAGCTGCCTCCCTCACATCTGCAGTACTTTTCCAGTTGTCCACAATGTCTTCCCCTCTATCCAGTGCCCGTCTCACCTACTCACTGAATTTCACACAACATTCTTCCTCCTTCAGCTTCCACTACTGATCCTTTGCTGAGCTCTGACTCTCTTCCTCTTCTTCACCTCTGAAGTCATCCTACAAACCATCCTATGCTGTCTAGTTACACTCTTCTCCCCTGCCACCACCTTACAGTCTCCAATTTCTTTTAGCTTGCATCTCCTACACAGAATGTAGTTCACCTGTGTGCACCTTCCTCCACTCTTATGTCACCCTGTGCTCCTCCCTTTTCTTAAAGTAGGTATTCACTACAGCCATTTTCATACATTCTGCAAAATCAACTACCATCTGCCCTTCCACATTTCTGACTTTGATACCATATCAACAAATCACGCAACAGAAAAACATTGCATCACAATATCATTGTGTCAACGAAAGTGCTGCACACACAAATGCCAACTTGAAGGAAAGTTGTTCATTCCACTTCATAGAAATAATAAGATTTTTTTGTAACACAAATATTTGAGTCCAACTTTAAAAACCAAGCAGGCTTCACAAATATTTGTAATTTCCCAGCAGTCAATCATCAAATCTTGCAGAGTGGAAAAAGAAAGAGGAGGAATAAATGATAATGGTTGTTCACTGAGTATCTATAAAAACTGAGGACAACAATACAAAGTCAAAATAAAGCCATAATCTCTGTGAAACTCAATTTGATTTATATATGACAGACTGATAACATTCCAAGGACTCATTCACACTTACTTATGTCTGGGATAACTCAACAAAACATAATTTTCCATCTAAGTGTGTCTCACACAGTGATGGGCACGGCTAACCAAAAAGTTAGGTTCGATAACAGTTAAGCCGCTAACTGAAAACTTATCTTTTTTAAAGCTAAACTGATAAACCCCTAACAAAATTAGCGGAAGTTACAGATAAAAGCTAAACCAATAACTTTCAGTATTGATTTTAAGTACACAAGCAGCTACTGAGACAACAACGAGCCAGCGCTTCTGTGTCAGAGTAGGAGACCTGGCGACCGAGGAGGAGGAGGAAGAATAAAGACAATTTCTCTTTACACCATACAGACTCGCTGGCATATCACACAAGTCATCAACAGGCATACAGTTTTAACTTATGGTTAAAATTTTTAACCAAACCAATTCCAGACAAGTTATTTAAACTAGCGTCACGTCTGGCGTTTTATAAAGTGAAAATATCAGCTATATGTTTTAGTTTTAAAGTAACTGTTGTGTGGGCCGCTGAAGAGGAGGTACTGCTGGCCCACCACCAGAGGGCGCCCTGGCAGCGCTTCTGGTGGGCGTCCCTGGAGACTGATGTCCAGGCTTACATCCAGGCCTGCACCACCTGCGCCAGGGGCAAGGCGGACCACCAGAAGGCACAGGGACTTCTACAGCCACTTCCTGTGCCTCACCGCCCCTGGTCCCACATAGGTCTGGATTTTGTCACGGGCCTCCCGCCGTCACGGGGACACACCACCATACTCACGATAGTGGACCGTTTCTCCAAGGCGGCCCACTTCGTGGCCCTCCCGAAGCTCCCGTCGGCCCAGGAGACGGCGGATCTCCTGGTCCACCATGTCGTCCGGCTGCATGGGATACCAACAGACATCGTTTCGGATCGCGGTCCCCAGTTCTCCTCGCAGGTGTGGAGAAGTTTCTACCGGGAACTGGGGGCCACTGTAAGCCTCTCGTCTGGGTATCACCCGCAAACTAACAGACAGGTCGAACGGGCCAACCAGGAGTTGGAGCAGGCCCTCAGGTGCACGACCTACGCACACCCGACGGCTTGGAGTGAACATTTGGCCTGGATCGAGTACGCTCATAACAGCCAGGTGTCCTCTGCCACCGGCCTCTCCCCATTCGAGGTGTGTCTGGGGTACCAACCCCCTTTGTTTCCTTTGGTGGAGGGAGAGGTCGGTGTGCCCTCGGTCCAGGCCCACCTGTGGAGATGCCGTCGGGTGTGGCGCACCGCCCGTTCGGCCTTGTTGAGGGCCCGGACGAGGGCTAAAGCCCATGCAGACCGTCGACGGTCCCCGGCCCCCGCATACCAGCCCGGGCAGGAGACATGGCTTTCCACCAAGGACATTCCACTCCAGGTCGAGTCCCCCAAATTAAAAGACCGATTCATTGGACCCTTCCCCATCCTCAAGGTCCTCAGTCCTACCGCAGTGAGGCTCCAACTCCCGGCCTCACTGCGGATCCATCCGGTCTTTCATGTCTCCAGGATTAAACCGCATCACACCTCACCCCTCTGTGCACCCGGTCCGGCGCCGCCTCCTGCCCGTATTATCGACGGGGAGCCGGCTTGGACAGTTCGCCGGCTCTTGGACGTCCATCGAATGGGCCGGGGCTTTCAGTATTTGGTGGACTGGGAGGGATATGGACCTGAAGAACGCTCCTGGGTGAAGAGGAGCTTCATCCTGGACCCGGCCCTCCTGGCCGATTTCTATCGTCGCCACCCGGACAAGCCTGGTCGGGCGCCAGGAGGTGCCCGTTGAGGGGGGGGGTCCTGTTGTGTGGGCCGCTGAAGAGGAGGTACTGCTGGCCCACCACCAGAGGGCGCCCTGCCTGAAGTGCGGGCTTCAGGCACGAGAGGGCGCTGCCGCCTCAGGAACAAGCCGTGGTGACAGCTGTCACCCATCATCCGTGACAGCTGTCACTAATCATCCACATCTGGTATAAAAGCAGGAAGACACCTCCACCACACTGCCGAGATATCATCTTCTATCAGAGGTAATACTCTCAGCCTTTTTGTGAGATTTGTAAATCTGTTATTGTGAGTGTTTGCAAAAGTACCGGTCGTTTTTGTAGAGGCTGTGCAAGACGGCGCTCTTTTTCTTCTGAGACCGCTGCAACGTGTTGAGTGAGAGGTGGAGGTGGAATTCCCTCCAGGATTGTTACTGGGTGTTCACACACCCACCCTTTGACTGTCTTTTGCTTTTTGCCAGCAGTACCAGATCCGACACGCCGTGAAGGTGGCCACCTGAAGACTCCGGGACTTGGCGGCTACAGTATTCCTCGGGTTCGGTGGCGGTGGAAATCGTGTGGTTCCGGTTCGTTTCCAGACGGGCGTCTCCTATCGTTGAGCCTTCCCACACGACACCTTTATTGACTGTTGCACATTCTGAATCTGCTGTGTTTGGTTGTGTCATTCACAACAGTAAAGTGTTATAATTTGACTCCTTCCATTGTCCGTTCATTTACGCCCCCTGTTGTGGGTCCGTGTCACTACACTTTCCCAACAGTAATGCACTGATTTTAAAGGTTGTAGTGTTTGGACACAAATGCTGCAGTGCATTATGGGCAAAGTTTCACAACAGGAGAAATGCATTGAGATGCTCTGATCAGGCTGCACTTTAACTGCTGCACACAGACAACAGCATTAAACTCCTTGTATATTGTGCCTAAAACTCTCATGAATATATTCTCTGGGTATATAGACTATATTCTCTGGGTTTATAGACGTTGTTATTGTGTTTGGTTTATGCCAGAAGCTCAGGCTGTGTGAGCTGCGATTGCTTCCTGTTCATGTCATTCTGGGGGAAAGTGAAGTTTGCTCTTTTGAGCTTGGGACTCCGGCAAGTCCCAAGCTCGCGGCTGCGCGGGAGACTGCTGCGGCCACCCCACACTCACATTGCCTCAATTTGGATGACGGACTGTCTTAAACTTTAGTGTACATAAACAATCAATTGTATATGTGCGGTGTTTTAATTCTGATGTGTGCCATTATTACGTTCAACTAGTAATAATTGTGGATTAATTGCTGTATTTTTGGTCTGAGGTAATAGGGTGTGATATGAATTGCCCATTTAGGGATCAATAAAGTTGCTTGAATCTTGAATCTTAACATCCTGCTTATTGTCCTTTATAACACTGTTTGTCCTCTTTGTTCCAGAGAAATATACACAAGCTGTCTGAAATTCGGTTTACGTTTATTAAATTCCACGCAGATTAAATGTAGCAGACCTGGATTATTTGGAATATTTGTTTTAGCAAGTTTTCAGGGTCTCTACTGCCATCTACTGGTCAGTAGGTGGCAGTGTTCGCCCAAATAAGATATCCCATAATCCTTTGCGTGCCAGAGAGTTGTTGCGGTCTACAGGACAAAGAATCCACATGACGACAATTGTAAATGAACATTATACAACCAAAATGTACATTTTGATGCTTTTCATCACATTAATAAGAGGCTGCAGCAACTCTCTTGCACACAAAGGATTATGATACTCACTCAAAAGCATAAACTCCTTGTATGTTGTGATATTTTCACTTTATAAAATGCCAGCTGTGACGTTAATTTAAATAACTTGTCTGGAATTAGTTTGGTTAAAATTTTAACCATAAGTTAAAACTGTATGCCTGTTGATGACTTACGTGATATGCCGGCGAGTCTGTATGGTGTAAAGAGAAATCATCTTTTGTCCCCTCTCTCTCTTCCTTTCTCTCCTATAACCAGCTCTCTTCTGCTTGTAGAGGATAGAGCCGTCTGCTACAAAACATTTAACAGGTAGGTACTAAAATCTTTTATTTCAGACTACACAAATGTTTTTAATGGTTAAGTTTTATTCACTATGCCTGCAAAAATATGTTAGCGGTCTAAAAAATTATCGGACCTAAATTTATTGGAAGCTAATTGGTCCTCTGATGGTTTTCAAAGTTATCTGAAAAGCTAATCCGATAATGAAAACATTAGCTTCGATAATTAGCGGTTAGCGGATTAGTGGAACTGTGCCCACCACTGGTCTCACGTGGGTTCAGATTTAAACATGATCGGGTTAACTGTCACTTGTTTTCTTTCTGTTTGACTATATAGAACATTCAAAAGTGCAAAAGCTATTAACTAAAAACAGGATTTATGCTTCAACGTAATTCACTTTAGTTTTTAAATGTCAAATCTTTCCTGTGGGGAATGGTTTCAGCTGTGGTGACAAATTCAGAGCTTGATTCTCCATTACAACCCCGTGGAGTGGCACCATGTAAGCCACCACACCTTCATCCTATAGCTCCTATGGGCATTAGAACCTATAAGTTTCCAGACTTCCATGTGAAGAGTGAGGGCAGTTGAGTGTGGCTTTAGGGTGTAAAGGCGGTTGTGAAGGAAGCTGCTGGTCCTGGCATTTTGCCCTACCACTGAAAGACTGTGCTTATCTACACTTTAACAACCACAGACTGGTAGACCCCATGTCTATGTTGGTGACAAGACATAACTCAACACACACAGTGAAACATTTATCACAGATAAGCTGCAACAAAGCTACAATGACAATATTTTCTGTTGTACACGTGGCATAGTGTAATTTTCTTACATAAACAGGAACTACGTGTTTAAGGGTCCGTTATTAGCTTGGCTCAAAACGTATGTGAAGTTCGTTAGACCACAAACTGACAAATTCTTATACCAAGAAGCAGAATCTTGACTTGCATTCTGTGACCACAGCAAACAGCTTGTCATCACTGCAATGGTTTGATAAGCTAACTGAAATGTGATTGCTCACTGCTCGCGACACATCTGACAGGTGTCATATGAAAAGAAGATGAGGCGAAGAAGAAACACAAACTGATTCTGCACTGAGAGTTGATTTCATGGTAACTTTAAAATTAAGCAGAAGATCATGCAGATTAATTTAAAAAAAAGCCTCCATTTCATGGTAGAAGGAATAAAAACCATAGTTGCATTTCTACTGACTATGGACCTCATGCTATTGTTATGTGGACAAGATTACTGGGAAAATAGGTTTATTAACTATAGATTTGGAAAATCGTTCCATACTGACATTCTCTGCATAAGCATTCTTGCAAAGACTAAAACATCACGCCTGCAGATGATTTTAAATGTTGCAAGATGCACATGAAAACCAAGTCACGAGAATAAAACCATGTGAATATCTGTATTTGTGCAAAACCCTGAAAGTTAGTGATCATAATCTGTTTTATGAGTGATTGCGGTGAAAGCAAACAGCAATTACGTCGGTTTAGTATTTCATGACTTCAGATGGCTTCTATATTCCTTATTAACTTCCGCAGTTACATATAATTAAGACTAGGATTGGCTTAGTTTTTCAATATGCAAAATGACTACAGCTGTAATTGTCTTTTGATGTCAGCTCAGATCTGGGAGCATGCCACAGTGCTGTCACCACACTGCTCAACTGCTACAGGCAACACAACTGGTGCATCCCCTCAAATGTAACCATCTATCCGTTAAAGCCAGGTGATATGTGGGCGTTGCTTGGCCTTTTCCAGTTGCTGTGGTCCTCAGTATTGACGCACCTGCATGCTGGATCATGCTCAGGGATACTTGCCACATGGACATAATGCTGTACCTGATGTTCCCTCACAAAAGAAGCAGTCGTGACTTTCCACAACTAACTGTTCATTTGACACAAGTTCATTCCAGTGTTACACAACGATTCTGTGGAGACACCAAAAGACATCGGATTCTTGCCTTGCGTCAGTGGCTGGAGTCCAAGTCTCAACTGTACAGTAAAGCCGGCCATACACGACATGACGGTACAATACGAATTTGCGACTTGAACACAGAGAAATGGATGCCACATTGCAGTATGCATGAAGTAACTATACTATGCCATGTGTGGTACTGCCTCTTCAGAACTGGTTTAGTAGGAGTAGCACTAATCAAGTCAGTATATCAATTAAAATGACAGAATTATTTGCCGCCATGCCGTGTGCATATGGTGTGCCACCATTGTGAGACAGTTCAATGAAACTCACCATTATGTTTATATGCAGAGATGCACTTCTGAGGTCATCCTCAAGTGATACATCAATTCAACACAAAAGTCGAATTATTTCTCGTGGAACATGTAGGACTGGAATTATTTTCCTTCATGCACATCTTCAATATGCTGTGCTAGTATTGTGTGAATGGTTTGGGAACACTCGCGTTTACAAGACTGATGGACGGACAGACAACTTGAGTGACGGATAGATAGACAGGGTGAGTCTGAGGTTGAATAAAATACTAGTGTTCACTACAGTGTCAGTCAACAGATATTCATTTGTCTTCACCTCTCACCTTCTCCTGAACATCTCGGCAAAGATGCAGCCCACACTCCACAGATCAACTGGTGTGGCATAACTGGACTGAAGCAGCACCTCAGGAGCTCGGTACCATAGTGTCACCACCTATATCACACGTGTGCACAGGGCAGAAAATGCATAACATTAAGGAAGGGGCTAATTATTGCACACTCAAAAAAACTAATATGAAAATATGAAATTACCATAGTTATACCTACAGAAGTTTTCTGTTTTATTTATATATATATATATATATATATATATATATATATATATATATATATATATATATATAGACATACACACAGCACATAGGCATGTTGATATATAATCATGACAATTTTCCTTTACAGGTATAATAGCAGCCTTTATGTAAGCACCCAGTGAGCCTGGTTTCCAAATTTGTCCCTGTAACTCTGGCGGTAGTTCTGTGTGTGTTTTTGTGCACGTGCATGCATGCATGTGTCTGTGTGGAGCCTTAGCCAGCAGGGAAGCAGCAACACTGTTAACAGCTACAGTAGGGAAAGCCTCCAGACAAAACTCAGTGACCCCTAGTAAAAGTGGAATGGGTCCAGGTGCTTTCCTAAACTGAAAATTTTTCCAACAGACTTTGGCTGCAGTTTCCTCTCAGGCACTGCAGAGCATTTATCAGGAACTAAGAGAGCGAGGCAAATATTTATAAACAAAATAAAAGCACAATGTCACAATAATGTCATTATTATCATATAGTGTCTAAAGGAGTATAAAGAAATGATACCCTTAATGTTTGGATGTTGTCTGTATGCTTGTATGGTGAATATGAAAAGTTTTATGGGAAATCTTTAAATGAGATCCTCGGTCAAATATGAACTATTAAAGGTGCTATAAACGATGCCAACAGATGTCGCACTAGCACCAGCGTCTGAGACCAAAACACCAGCTTCCCTTCAGCCACTCCTCCCCCTCTTTACTCGCAACAAGGAGAAGGAACATTGAGGCCCATTTGCAGTTCGAACGGCTCTCCGTCTGGGGAACAACAGACCTTGACTGATTCTAGTCTAACAAGATTCCTGGTCAAAAGCATTTGTAGCCTCTTAACATGGTACCGTGGGGAAGGAATTTCTGGACAGTCACTAGTGTTCACCATCTGAAAATCACAGTGCTATGTATGTGGGTGGTCAGTCACTACTGTCCCTTCATAAATATGAGGATGGGCAACGGTTTCACAAGGTTGGACTCACGTGCACTGAATGTGCACATGCAGCTGGTGCAGAAATGAAAACAAGGAGCATAAAAAATCCGAATTTACAATGTATGGAGTCCATGGGCAAAGCAGGTTTTCGGTACCACTTATGGGTATTAAACAACACTTACAATACAGCCTCAGTCTACCATGGCCTACACAAAAATGTATGATGGCAATCCCAGGGTGGTATCTGTAGTCAGGCAGGGGTCAATGAAGAATTACACAGGGGTCAAAATTCAAAAGTGGTCCAGTCATATTGAAAAGTATACCAAATTACTTGCCTGATCACAAAGATTCCAGTAAGATACAGTTTGGACTATGTATGACTGAATGCTATGATGTTATGGGTAAAAACAGCAAAAAATGTGACAAAGGTCAATTTTAGTTTGTAAAGGGGTCAAAAGCTAAACTTGCTCCAATTTGGGTAAAAAGTGCTGGAAATTATTGGTTGAGTGAATAGGGTTTTAAACAGGAGCTAAAAATTGGAGCAATTTTTAACTTCTGACCCATGTCCAAATTGAAATTAACCTTTTGTCACCATTTTCGCTGTGTGCTGGGGCAGCAGGCTGAAGGCAGCTGACACGAACAGGATCAACAAGCTCATCAGGCTCTGTCCTGGGGGTTGAGCTGGAGTCTGTGGTGGAGGTGTCAGAGAGGAGGACACTGAGCAAGCTGCTCAGCATCCTAGACAACACTTCCCACCCCCTGCAAGCCACACTGATGTCCTGTCAGAGCACCTTCAGCCATAGACCACCGCGGTGCACCACAGAATGCCACAGGTCTTTCCTATCTGTGTCAATCAGTCTGTATAATTCCTCCTCCTTCTGCATGATGAATACATAACAGAGTTATTCAGAATTATGTGCAATATTGTCAAATATCTTGTGCAAATGTCTTCCAGTCCTTTGGCATAAATTTGTTGTCCTTATTGAAAGGAAACAACAAAACAAAAACATTGTTCACTGTTTTCTATTCTTGTACGCTGGCAAAATAAAGTTGATCATTATCTTTACCCCATAACATTCAGTCACAGATAGTCCAAACTATACCTTTTTGGAATATTTATGATCACACAAATAATGTGGTGTAGTTTTCAATATGATTGGAACATCTTTAAATTTTGACCCTTGTGTATTCTTCATTGACCTCTACATGGCTAGAGCTACTACCTAGAGGATGACATTTTTCGGGAATTCCCGTGGGTCACGTGATTCCTGTGGGATTCCCGCGGGATGGGAGTCAAAATTTTATCAATCCCATGATTGGGATGGGACGGGAATAAAAATGAACGGGAGCGGGCAGGAACGGGAATGCCAAAAATAGATGATGATTTTCATCTATTTAATGCCGCGTTCACACCGGGCGCGATCAGATGCTACAAATTCGCGGGGGTTGCGCGGCGACAGACGTGCCTCCTCCGCCCGGTGCGTCGCTCTGCTTTTGCTCCGAAAATTCGCCCCCATGCGTCATCAAATAGGAGGAGCTTCCATTCCGCTCGCCGGCTCCGGTTGTCAGTCAAGTTAACATGACAGACCTTGATCACACGGAGCGAGTTGTTTTGAAAAGCTCCCAATACAGAGAGTATCATTATTTGCTGCAGGAGCTGAATCTGGATGACGGCTGCTTTCAGCGGTCCTTCCGCCTCTGCAGGACCCAACTTGAGGACCAACTGTCCCATTCACATTCTGCTCGCTGTTCCACCAAAAAACTGTCATAATTGTGTTTAGAAACCAGTCACCATTTATTTTATTATACATCTGTGTAGTTAATAAGTAAAATAATCTCCATGAACGATTTGCTTGCGCGCGCACGTAACATAAAAAGAAAAAGAAACTCCGCTCCCGCTGCTGTGGTGCTGCTGCTTGCTCCAAAAACTCTGTCATAATTGTGAAATAAAGGACAAAAGAGACATAAGTCCTGCTCACAGGCTGCTACCAGATACAGGACATGTTCACATCTTCAGTCAAACTCCAGACATCTCCACGTCACTACATATTCAGTCCCTGACAGTGGTGGGCACAGTTAACCAAAAAATTAACTTCGATAACAGATAACCAGATAACTGAAAAGTTATCTTCGATAAAGATAAAACCATAAACCACCCAAAAATGTATCAGAAGTTACAGATAACCGATAACAGATAAATTCCAATATTATCTCTGGCACATTTACAACTACTAGTAAAACAAATTTAATAGCTTCTAATAATATTAAAAGTAACAACAGACTCAAACAATGAGACCACACGTTTTTCTTTCAACATTCTGCCCCTGCTGGAAGCTCTTGTTTACTACAGCACTCCCAGCACTGAGGCACCCCGAAAGCAGCCATAAAGCCAACTTTCTATCAATTACAATGCTCCGGTCAGGCGGAGGTCTTGAAAAATAAAGTCATGCTGAGTTATGGTTTTGATTTATAAAAAACATTAATACCGATAGAATAACTCCATTAATATCAATTCTGTCATTTGTACAAAGTTAAACTATAACATATATCTTTTAATGTTGAATAATGCACTAATTCTGAGGTTTTGTAACAGACAGATTGCAAAGGATTCTGGGTAAAAGTGCCTCTGCTAAACACTGATTGGTTCAGTCATTCATTATGTAAACCAACATGTTAATGTGACGTCTGTCGTGTGTTGGTGTTTAAAGATAAATGTGCTTTTGTAAAATATTCCATTTTTTTATTTGTAAAAACAGGCATTTTTACGGAGCCCTGCAAGCGTCATCGCAAAATGTTTTGCACGTGGAGAGAATGTGCGCACGTTTTATGATGTTGTAAAACGTGCTTTACACTGCGCAAGATGATTTTTCATACAGGAATTTTTTGGACCAAGTTTCAGGTTAATCGTGCGTCCTGCATCGTGTAGTGTACATGGAGTATCAAGCTGCAGTCAACATCTGACGACCACATCCTGATCGCCGATCGTATGGTCGAATGAGAATCAAACCTGTTTGATATTATTGTGCTGAAAAGCTACAAGCATCCAAACGCTTGCACTGTGCCTGTGCAAACACTGCAGAGCTGTCTTGTAATGTTATTATTATTATTATTTGCTGTTGTTTTGTTTTTAAACTTCATTTGTTAAAAAAAAAAAAAAAAATGCCATTTGCAAAGCCAAAAAGTTGATTTGACAATCACCTGATATAACCGGGGTCAAAATAAATAGAACACTGCCATCTACTGGTTCCCAGACGCTTAGTACTTAGGGCGAATACTGCCATGAACACTACTGGCCAGTAGATGGCAGTAGAGGCCTTGAAAACAAAATTCCAGATAATCCCTGTCTGCTACTTTTAAAATGCATGGAATTTAACAAACGCAAATATAAAACCAACATCTATAAACGCAGAGAATATATTCAAGAGAGTTTTAGGCACTAGAGTTTAATGCTGTTGTCCGTGGAGCCTGAACAGAGTGTCTGAAATGCATTTGTTCTGTCGTGCCGTACTGAGATTACATCATTGTACCCATAACGCACTGCGGGGCATAGCATGTGCTCACAAAACCTTAAAAATTAGCACATTACTTTAAAGTTAAAACATATATCTGATATTTTCACTTTATAAAACTTCAGACATGACAGTAATTTTAAATAACTTGTCCAAAATTTGTCTGGTTAAAATTTGAACCATAAGTTAAAAATGTATGCCTCTGGATGACTTAGGTGATATTGCCAGCATATCGGTATGGTGTTAAAGTAAATGTTTGTTTTTTTTTGGGGGGGGGGGGGGGGGCTGTTTCTCCTTTGTCTGCAGAGGATTGAGATGCTTTTCATACAAGCAGTTTTCTTCTGTTAGCAGAGGGTATAACTGCATCTGTTACAAAACTTTTAACAGGTGGGTGCTGAACTGATTTTAAATTTTAAAAATGCTTGTCACTGTTCGGCTTTGTTTATCTGTATCGGACAAAAATTAATCGGAAGATAATTGGTCCGATAATGGTTTTTAAAGTTATCTAAAAAGATAATCTGATAATGAAAACATTATCTTCGATAATTATCTGTTATCGGATTATCGGAAGTGTGCCCAACACTGGTCCCTGATTGGTCATCACGGCGCGAGACATACGGGAGTGGGATGGGAGTGGGACTGATTTTGAGTGGAAGCGGGATGGGATTGGGAGTCATCTTTACAGGAGTGGGACGGGACGGGATTTTTTTTTTTTTTACTCCAGTCCAGGACTGGGACAGGATGGGATTTTTTTTTCTGGGAGCGGGATGGGACGGGAGTGAAAATCCACTCCGTGTCATGCTCTACTACCACCCTGGGATGCCCACCATACATTATGTAGTAGTCCATGGTACACTGAGGCTGGATTGAAAGTGTCATTTAGTACACTTAAGTGATAATGATTATCTCAAAATTGTTTATTGGCTCATGGACTAGAAGGGGTGTTTGCTTCATCTAAATTCTGGGAATGTTAGTGAATGGTATGACTACATTGTCGGCGATCATGTTAGCATCCTGTCTGTTATTTTCCTGTTGTGAAACACTGTTCCTGTGAGTTAGTTGTTCATTCTGGTTGATTCATTTCTGCTTTGTCCTTTTGTCCGAGACTCCAGTGTTGCAGTTGCAGACCGAACAGCCCCACCCCCAAAATTGGTCCACCCTGCCTTCACTATGCATGCGTCTTCAGCTGTGATTCATGAATTATCACCTTGTTTTTGCTTCAAACTGCACTCCAGTCATCATCTGTCTCAGGAACAGACATCTTAAGCTTTTGTACAACAATAATTTCCACATAAATTCAGCATTATTTCATCATAAAAGATGGCGAAAGCGATCAGAGCGCCACAGCTAAGGAGCTGCTAGCTATTGCGTTCACTGCACTTCCGTCATTTCAAAGCATCACGGAATGTCGCCTCGTTTCTGCTTAAATCTGACTTTAGAATTATGTAAAAAGTTTTACCTTTATCATCTGATGGTTAAAAATCACATTAAATCATTTGATCACTTTGGGTGAAGAGACTCCGTTTCAGACGTGCTACTGTGGTCTGAAATAACGCATGCGCAGTGGAGGCAGGGCGGACCAATTTTTAGAGGTGGACCATTCGGTCTGCAACATCAAGAATGGTGTAAAAGCAACATTGCTGATGGCTTGAGAGAGGTAACATGGAAGAATGGCATCACATGGTTATTCTGTCAGTCTCTTCTATCTGAGTGTCGATCCCCTTAATTTGTAGAGTGCTGAAATCCCAGACTCTGCCCTTACCTTCACTGGACTACAACTAGGGCAAAAAGATGGCTGAGGGCCATGTATCAACGGACTACTGGGGTACTTGTGGCCATTGCGGGGATTTGATCAGGAACAGACCTGTCAGCTAACTATAACGATCGCACTTAATTTTTAAAGAAATGGTAATATGACCTTCATGCTTCGTTCCATCAACTGTCTCACGTGGCTGGCATTTCTTTGTTGTGCTTTGTTTGATTATTTTTTTTGTTATTGTTAGTATGGCCAAAGCAGATAGTCTATGTCCAGTCATCTTGAGGTTTCTTTCTGTAATAAAACAAAACAAACACCAGAGGGCTCTTTTCCTTACCATTGTTATCTGTGTGCTTGCTCAGGGGGGGAGTAAGGTTCAACCTTATCCCTGTGAAGCGTCTTGGGGTGACCTATGTTGTGATGTGGCACTATATAAATAAACTGACCTGAATTAAATTGAAATGTCTCCAATTCTGAAATGACAGATGCTATAAGAGTTTATAAGTAACAACTCTTTTTTGTGGCTGTTGCTTTAAATAGAAAGGAGCTGCCGCTTTCCACACCCCTTCTATCTTTGAAGATGTGATATCCTTCCGTCTCTCACACAGACTGTGTAGACTTGTCATACAGAACCATCAGGGAGAACGGTATGTACTTCTGTTCTGTTTCTTAGATGCCCAAAACAAATAAATACATAAGTAAAAGTATTTCAGTGATATATTTTGCTTACGCACATGTACAGAATCGTGGGATGTTGGCGTGTTTATCATAAGACACTTACCACCTATAACTGTAAAACGCAGATGAAAAATGAGCTTGCACAATACGACCCCTTTAATTTCTCAGAATAAGTGGTCAACATGACATGCACAGGTCAATGATTTAAATCCCATCTGCAAATCATGTGGGTCACCGGTTCTCCCACTACTACTCTAGTGAAAGATGCAGTCAGCAATCCTGTCTGATTGGAACTTTTTCTACAGCAGGAGAGGGAAATCCCGTATCAATGAGGTAAACCCATAACTGACCACACACTACCCCAGGCTGGAATTCTTAATTGAGGCAGAAGCTTATAAGAGGATGCATTTTCTTCTGAACTGAATGAGACTATTAATAGAACCTGGAGCTGCATTTTGCAGATGTGTGATTCTTTCTCATCTCCTGCTTCCTGCTTTAGCAGAAAAAGGGAGGAAGTTGAGGCTATTTGGCTGAGAAGCAGTGGCTAAGACACATGACCAGAAATGAGACATATGCTGAGAATGAGCAGACTCTTTAGGTCATTGAGGATTTTAGATACAACAAACACTAAAGAAAAAACATGAATGGATGCTGCAGAGAAAGTCACTGTTCACTGTCAGGCACCAAAACACTGTGTTTTGAAAGACTGGTTTCTTTTTTCAAGCCCCCCCCCCCAAATTTGTTTTCTCAAACCTTATGAGAAAATGATTATGACTTCATAGAATTTTTGCAGTTGCAAGCTCAAACATGAAATTTTTGGCTCTGCAAATGTAAGACACCAGGGCTAATATGCACGTGCACGCTTACAAACACAGCCTTCTAGGAAGAACCACAGCCCTTGAGCTCAAGGTATATCCGCTGTGCTGCATTACAGTTATTCGAAAACCTGGCCACAATTGAGAGATACATGCACATGTATCATTGGTCACAAAAAAAAAAAAAAAAAAAAAAGCACTCGTATCCACACAGTAAAAACTAATGCACTGCACCAGTCAAACCACATCATGCACACAGTTTCTGTACAGATTTCCACAGTGCATACACGACACAGTGACCGTTCATTGCATTTGCAGTACGCTGTTGTGGTTTCAAATTTAAAAAGTACCATTATGTTTTTTGCACACTAAGTGTTTTCTAAAATGTTTGAAATTCACAATGCTCAGTTTGTGTTCCATCAAGCTAAGATGATCATAGCTACTGACCTTTCCATCTCATCTACACTATGATCTCGCTGTAGTGTTTCTGTAAGGTAAATACACATCTATGGCCTTGTTCACACAGAGGCATGAATCGCGTACAGTATATAGCGTTAGCATGACGTGCTAACTGTGTACCGAAGATGCGTACAGTACCACACGGGCATACCTACCAACAATTGACATTACCAATGCGGGACACCCACTCGTGGCTGCGAGCAGCAACAGTGCAAAGCGTAACTAGGGGGGGGGTCTGTGAGCGTGCTCAGACCCACACAACTGCAGGACTAATGGGCTTCCCACACACACACACACACACACACACACACACACACACACACAATGTTGAAACCCCCTGCCAGTATGCAGCATCATACATGACTGGTGTTATCATACTGCAGAGGCTGCCCTTTTTGTTATACGGTATACACTGTCGAGCATTGTTCCCCGACGTCTGAACATCTCATTGACTCAAACAAGATGTATAATTATGCTACATGCCTAAAGCTATATGCTCACTGTGAAACACGCCACTGTGAATAAGGCCTAATAAGACAAGTCGGTAAGTATTTTTACAGCAACATGTTCAAACTGTTCAAATACTTATGAACCCGACTGTAGGATGTAAAAAGTCAGCAAAATGGGCTGTGCAGTTGCCTGACATAGGAGGAGAAGAGACCAACCTGTCTATCGACCTCCAGGTAATTTGGTACTGGTGGTATAATTTAGATGACAGCACACGCTACTTTAAAAAAAAAAAAAAAAAAAAAAAAAGGATGTCCGCCAGCTGTGATGGTGCTCTTTGGGCTCTTCTCTCCTCTTTACCTTCCTCTTCTTCCAACCATTTTTGCATTCCTTCACTTTTAGTCTCTTTCTCACTCTTCACTTTCTGTTCTGCTTCACATTATCCCCCCTTCATTCCTCTTTCCTTCCTTCCCTCATCTGTGCATGCGCACAGTGACAGAAATACATGCACACAGCCTAAAGAAGCTACATAGAGCAGAAGGATAAAAACATTGCTCTTAGGTCAGCTGGTCTGCCACCCTGCTTCCCTTCCGCATGGTAACAGCAAAACCAGTCACCACTCATAAAAGGGGCGAGAGAGAGAGAGAGAGAGAGAGAGAGAGAGAGAGAGAGAGAGAGAGAGAGAGAGAGAGAGAGAGAGAGAGAGAGAGAGAGAGAGAGAGAGAGGAGAGAGAATGAAGTTGACTCCAGATTAAAAGACAACATTCTGAGAATTCCTTTCTGCTGAGAGCATCCACACCCCCTCCTCCTCCTCACTGCTCCTCTCCTCCCTGCTCTGCTTCAGGGAGGAAATGGCTTCTCCTACCCCACAGGACCTCAAGACCTCCTGGGTCAGACCTCCAAGCTGGTTTCTCTTGCAACATCCAGACCTGTGCCACCAGTGCACTGTGCATACTCTGCAGAAGAGTATATGGCCAGAGACACTGTTGCAGAGATGTACTTCAACTTCCAGGTTTTGCGAAGCCAGGGTGTCAGTTTGTTGTTTACACTGTAATGCCACAAGAATAGGGGTAGGAATCTTTTGGCACCTCGTGATTTGATTTCAATATGATTCAGAGGGCTACAATTCCATCATAAAAACATCATCAATGCATCTTGATGCATCTTCTTTTCTTGACTTTTTTTTTTTTTTGACTGTGTGACTGCTTGTTATTTTTTCAAAGCAAAATATTTGTAATGATCTGTAATTAATTTATTAATTTGCATTCTTTAAGAGCTCAGCCATAAGTTGCACTTGTGTGGCTTTCATTCACTGATGTATGTGCACACTGACTGTGCTGCACTAAGGTACTTTGTACTTGTGTCAGAATAATAAAAACAGGAATGTGTGTTGTTATAATATCAAACGTTTGTTGCTGATTTGCTGACATTCATAATGAAAAAAAAAGACATCAAACACAGCATCTGTCTCATCTTGTGCATGCGGAGTTTCCTTTTAATTCCACTTTGGATTCAGTGAGATAAACTGTGCACACTCCATCACGATGCCCTACCCATTCATTAACTTTCTATACCCGCTTACTCCAACTAACAGTCGCAGGGGGGCTGGAGCCTATCCTACTAGGAATAGGGCATGAAGCAGGGTACACCCTGGACAGGATGCCAGTCTAAGAATCCAAATAGATCAGTGGTCTCAAACTGATTCCAGAAAAGGCCAAGAGGTTGCAGGTTTTCTTTACAACCACCCACTCCACCAGGTGATTTCACTGATTAGCATCACTTTGAGCAGATGGAATCAGTTAATTCCAAGTGTGGAGTAATGCAAGTGATGGGTGTGGAGTTGGGGTGATGTACCTCAAGCAAAAACAATCACAAGTGCTTATATAAATTACATAAATGTTCATTTGTATCTGTGGCCAGCGCATGCTGCTTATGATGTACTCAAATTACAGAAAATTTGGGAGACACATTGGGCCTCATGTATCAATGTTGCGCACTTGTGGCTTAAATTTACGGCGTAAACTTGAAATACACCAAAGTCGCCGTGACATGTATCAAGCAGTGCGCACCTGCCCATTTCTGGCGTACGCCTGACATGATCTTGATAAATGCGGCGGGTGGAAACGATCGTAATTATAATAAACACGCCCATAAATATTCAGACTCCACTTCAGACACACCCTCATTTTACGACATGGAAGCCAGGAAGACGGCAATGAAAAAGAACTCCACCAATCACGACGCGTGCCAACAGAGCGTCAAAAGCGGCCGTCGTATCAATTGTTTTGTAGTATATAATCAATAAAGTGTTACAGTGGTCCCTCATTAATCGCTGGAGTTACGTTCTAAAAAATAGCCCATAATACGCGAAACCGCCATGTAGTCAGCGTTATTTCTTACAATTATTATAGACGTTTCAAAGCTGTAAAACCCCTCACTACACAGTTTATACACTTTCTCAATCAGGCATGAACATTTTCTCACTTTTTTCTCGTGTGTAAACACTCTCAAAGTTCAAACCTTAGTAGGAAAATAATACCAAACTGTTTTCAGGCCCAAACATTTGTTTGAGAAATAAAAATAGAACGTTTTCCTATAAATAATTATGATGGCATTTAGAACTAACAAATTAATTTTAACAATCAACGAACGAGGTCGGACACATAAGAAATTATTAATAGTGACTCACCAGTATTTCACAGATCGGGCATCTGCGTCCTGGCGCTGCGCCTTTTCCCACTCACATCTCGCTGCAGCAGGTGTTTGTTTCCGTGTGACAAACACGGTTATGAGTAGTTGTTGGCGCGCTTTTCTCTTCTGGGCAACAAGATTCTTATAAACAGATACGCAGAACACAGAACACTGTAAAAAAAAAAAAGCATGCAAAATTGGACTAAATACTCCGCGAGACTCCGAGGCCACGACAGGTGAACAGCGTAATAGCGAGGGACCACTGTATTCTCTTTTCACGTGTCAATAATTCTTGACATGTGGATATTTGCTCGCTCAATTAATAAGACACGCCTAATCTGTCAGATTTCTTTATTTTTTAAATGTATTTCTGTATTTATTTTATTGTGACAACCGAATGGAGACGACAAAACCTGGTTGCAGCACGGGCGAATTAAGGGAATGACGAAACTACAGTTGTTATTATCAATTTCATAGTCTAAAACGATCACACCACATGACGTTAAGCTCAGCGCTGCTCTGGCTCCAGGCTCTAAGTCTGGAGAAAAAGGTGAGCAGCGCTTTCTTTGCAGTCAGCGCTGTGGCCACGGATCGTGCTCCATAACAATCCCGCAAAGGCGGGATTTGCATTGATTATTATGTAGTATAATCAGGAAAGTGTTATTTATGTAACATATGCATTGATTTGTATAATGGCACTGTTTATCATGTTGACCATCTTCATTTTTATGTGGATTCCAGCGCTGGTTCATTTTGGAGTATAATTTACGCCACCTCTCGACCTGGTGTATATTTTCAGCGCAGCGTACGCCAACGACCACATTGATAAATGCCAAGCAGCGCAGCTGTTTTGGCGTACACCCCATATACGCTCAAATATCGCCGTACGCAACGTTGATACATGAGGCCCATTGTGCCTCACTGCTACAATGCCACCGGCGTCCTCCTGTCACTTGGGGACATTCAGAATGACCTGAGTCATAAGTATGACTGGAGCAAGGTTAAAGGTTCAAGGACAGAAGACACAGGGATGGATGGATGGTCTTTGGCATGGTGTCAATGTTTACATTTCCTCTCACTAAGGTGCAGGATGAGGATCCAGTTCTCTGGATGCACAATATGCCAAATACCTGCGATAGCCAAATCAATAAGACCACAACTGAAAGTCATCAGCGATTACAGTACATCTGGAAAGTATTCACAGCGCTTCACTTTTTCCACATTTTGCAATGCTACAGCTTTACTCCTAAATGGAGTAATTTCACTTTTGTATTCAAAATTTTAATCACAACACCCCATAATGACAACATGAATAAAGTTATTGTGAGATTTTTGCTAATTTATTAAAAAATGAAGAAGTCACATGTACATAAGTATTCACACCCTTTGCTCAAAACTTTGTTGATGCACCTTTGGCAGCAATTATAGCCAAGCTTCTGGCATCATGTTCAAGAAGACTTGAGGCTGTAATTGCTGCCAAAAGTGCATCAACAAAGTATTGAGCAAAGGGTGCGAATACTTATGTACATGTGACTTCTTCATTTTTTAGTAAATTTGCAAAAATTAAACAAAAAAACTTTTTTTATGTCATCATTATGGGGTATTGAGTGTAGAATTTTAAGGGAAAATGAATTTCATCCATTTTGGAATAAGGCTGTAACATTAAAAAATATGGAAAAAGTGCAGCGCCGTGAACACTTTTTGGATGCACTGTAGTGTGGGGGACAGTTAATGTTCTCAAAAGCACAACCTGACATCTTCATAATGAAACCTCCCCCCCAAAAAATCAGGTAAAAGCTTCACATTGCATTCTCAGCTCACACGTTGGAATTTGTGTGAGAAAATGAGCAGAGTTGTTGAGGATGTGACGTTGTGTCTCCAGAGAGGCCCTATTTGACGCTCCAATCGTGCGCCATGTTGTAAACATCATTATTTCACTCCTGCCTCACTTTCCCTCGTTCACTTTGCAAAAAGCACCCAGCATTGCCTCAACCATTGTCAATGCACCAGGCCAAGAAAGGAAATAAGAAGGATAGAGAAGATTTAAGCGAAAGGGAGGAATGAGAGCGAAACAGAGGCAGAGTGCAAGAGCTACACATTTAACAAGAAAAGTGCAACAGCAGCATATGAACTGTATACAGTGAAAGGGAGGAAAAAAGGTACTACAGCAGTTACCAAAGTATGCACATCTTACAGGAATGTAGCATAGGGTGTTCGGCAAAGCGAAACAAAGACAGCACAGTCAGTAGTGCTCTCTCTCTCTCCACTGCTACCACATCCGCACATCATTAACTGGAAAATTCCTGATATATGCTGTAATTTTGTATTTCTTTCCCTTCCTCTTCCATTTGCAGTTGCTGGTACAGACAAGGCTTTAATGTTGTGTGTGTGTGTGTGTGTGTGTGACACCAGCATATTAGTACCAGTTTTCCCCTAATGGGATGATCGCCAATGTGCCTTCAACAATCAATTAAAATGGTGTTGCATAGATGAGCTGGGGTTTATAGGATGTGTGTGTGTGTGGGGTAATCACACCAGAAAATAAATACGATACATAGCTCATGGCACTTGTGAATGCACATATGTGTAGACACATTCATGTGTATGTGTTCTACATTTGCTATACTGCACGCGTTTTGATGATGTCAAAACTGGGGCAGCCACTTTGGTCCAGCCATTTGCAGTTAGAACAGAGACGATTTTCCCTTTTTTCCCATGCTGAGCCCTGCCAGGAGATATCTAAACATTCCCAGCGTGTGCTGCACGTGCTCTGCTGTGTGCAAAGCAAGGATCCCCCCCCCCCCCCAACGCTGAATGCTTGCCTTTCTTTCCTTCTGTCTAGAGTAGAATTACATTCCCTGCATCTGAATACTCATATTAGCTTACTATATAGTAGGCAAAAAGCAGTATGTCACAATCCGTAGGGTATCCAAATACTCAGATCCCATGAGGCAGTTGAAGCATGGAAAATTCAGAGAAGATGGCAGGCATGAAAACAGTAGCAGTGTCCAAGGGGTAGTGGCATTACAGAAATATAGATCAGGAAGCATTTTTAATAAGTGTGCAGTTGCAAAAGGAAAATTTGGCAGCATATGTGGGTTTGTGCATATGTGTCATCTGTAAACATCTGAGTGAAAGGATGGGTAAGATGGTGTTGGTGTTGTACATCCAAACTGTGGTCCTAGGTCTTGCTCAGTTAATTCTAGTATGCAGTACAGTAAAGACTGGGTCGCAGCCTTCTTAACAGACATCGGTACATACTCAGTATTTGGACTCAGGTATTGTCTGCCATGTTTTAAAATTAAAAGAATGTTTCTGCCATCAAATGGTTAGGTCACAAAGGTATACCTTTCTACACTTGAACAAAGCACCCAAAAAGATGCAGCCCCATCATTACAGGTCTAAGGACTACTAGATCAGTCAATGTAAAAAATAAATAAATAAAATTCTATCTGTTACTTTGGGTGAATTTCACAAATGTTACCATAAAAAGTCCACATTTTGCCTACAATTTAAAATTTCCAAATTCTACAAAGAACTGTGAACAGTGCTTAGAGCAAGGGTGCCCACGTTCTGTCCTTGAGATCTACCTTCCTAACACTCTTAGTTGTCTCCCTGCTCCAACACACCTGAATCCAATGAAAGACTCATTAAAAACCTGCTAACGAGTCTTTCATTGGATTTAGGTGTGTTGGAACAGGGAGACAACTAAGAGTGTCAGGAAGCTAGATCTCGAGGACCAAACTTGGGCACCCCTGGCTTAGATGAAGCAAACAAAACCATTGGAATATAAATCCATTCAGAACTGAGGGTGAAGCAGCATTTTCTATGAACTGTGAGCCAGTGACAGATGCTGTATGGCTGGAAGATGCTTCGCCATGACATTAGCTTATCGGACCTTTGGTCTGGATAAGATAAAAACAACATACATCAGCTGAGGGTAACTTACATTAGTCTTTCTCAAGTTGTGATAGATCATATTAGAATGTGCTGCAGATGCTGGGTAGCAGAGGTGGAACGAAGTCTCAAGTCAGCTTGCAAACAATTGGTGGTCATTATGACTTGAGACTTGCTGATTGATGACCACTACACTATGGAATTACCATGGGTATTGAATGGCAACCACTTGGCCAGGCAACCAGTTCATCTGAAAGTACTCATCTAGCTATCTGTCACAGGAAGGTGATAAGTGGGCCACATTTCCAATTGCTGGGGTCCTCAACACGGACGCACCTGCACACTGGATAATACAGATAAACACACCATGTGGCTAAAATGCCGTAGTTGACATTCCCTCTCAATGCATCTTAGTCTCCCTAAGTAACCGTTCATTTAACAAAAAGTCATTCCAGTAGTGCCCAAGGATTCTCCAAAAAGACCTAGTATCAAAGGTGTCAAGTCACTGGTTAGTGTGCAAGTCTCGCAGCCATCCAGTAATCCAGGAACCACCAGGACCTTAAAGACTTGGACCTTGTTTTCCTGCAAAGATATTAGCATTACCAAATACCTTTGTCCAGTGACCTCATGACTCCACAAGATCTTAGCAGCCAACTCAACCTCAAAACCCAAGTTTCCAGAGACACAAATGTTACTGCCAAAATAAGTGAATGCCTCCACAACTTTAACACTTTCACTGCAAACAGATACACTTCTGATGCCCAAGTCCTGGAAGTTACTGAAAGCCTGCATCTGTGATGCATATATGCCTGCACAATACAGGTTGTATGTTAGGGCATGAAGCACTGTGTTTATGAAAATTGTAAGACACCAATGCTGTATTCTCCCAAAACTACTAACAATAGTGTGCTACTGCAGCTTGCATAGTCTTCTTAAATATTAATAGTCTGTCCAATTGTCCATAGAATCACACCTATGGAAAGCAGGCTTTTTATATTTGGTATAATGATACATTATGACTCAAACGTAAGATTCATGAAAACAGTCAACCAAATCAAATAACACTTGCTGAAAAAGTGTTGATTTACTATTAAAACAACAACACTGTTTACATGTGGCCAGTATGCTGTCAGTGTGTCATCTGATCCCCATTAAATCCTAAACAATAGCTCAAACGTTACCTTGAGACTGCTCACATCTGGAGCTCATGGATTTGCACTGCTTCCTTGATTATTCAAAGAAATTTTCAGAGTGTATGATCTGAAAAGACTTTTCTTTCTTGAATTCATTTATATAACAAAGTTTAATAAATAAATCACCATAGCTTTGGGGAGAAACCATGTGCAAGCACATGACATTCCAACATAATCTTAACTGCATTGTCATCTGTATCTTATGATTCTTATTATTTTTTACGTGCCACAAATAACAGCAGAACACTCTGCACACATGCCCACAAATTTGTGAAGGTTCACTGTACAGCAGCTGGATTTCTTGTTTGTCTTCAGATGTCTCACTACTGTAAACTGTAAACCTCTGAATGTCTATGACCTGGATGAACCTTCATTGATACACCAACAGATTTTTTTAAAAAACTAATTTTCAAACTAGAAACCAAAATGAGAATCACATAAAGAGTCTGACTACTCCTGAAAGCTCTATATTTTTAAAGTGCGTCTACTGTTTGAGCACAGGCACAAAATCTGGTTTCAATTTGTTTAATGTCGTCTGAGATACTGGCGTCTTATTCGGGTAAGCATAGTAGAAGGGTGGTAAGCAAAGAGAGCTCAGGGGAAGAATGGGGAAAATACCTTTGATCAGGTAACTGCACTCATCTGCACTTCACCAGACAAGACAGAAATGAGACATAGTGCATCTGCACCAATGTCATCACAAAAGCGACTCATATCAAAATCAGTCGTGTGAAAACAGCAACAGGTCAGTGACTCATTCTGCTGATAAAAAAAGCAGATTCAAGAAATGAAAAAATATAAAATTCCCCTCTGTCATAAAGAACACAGTAGCAATAAACTCAGAGGTAACAAAAACACTGTTTTTTTCATTGGGAAATTACAGTATCTCATGTATTTCCTTACAAACACAAAAAACACTGAAGTCTTGAAACAACTGCTAAAACAAGACCTGACAGTTTGTTAAACCAATTTATCCAGCAAAAACACATCCATGACATACAGGAAGCCTAATGGGTTTCACAAGACCAAGTGAACAGGCTTGAAATCCAATGTCTGCGTAATGTCTTAATGGCGACGATGGAAAGACTCTGCAGAGAGGTCACTAGGGGTCATAGAGGTTAATATTGAACCTACTCTCAGCAAATATCTGCTATTCTGGGACAATATTACATGTTTTACCGACATTTTGACTCTTGGATCGTGCTTAAACATTTGCATCTCATGCCACTGTGGCTTAATGGTGAAGATTGTTAGTTCTATTTATCACATTTATAACAGTCAAACGTAATTCAATATAATGGACAACAAAAGCATGCAAACTTGGCTGCAATCACAAAAAAAATTCTTATTTTAACTTTTATTTTTGCGCCTATGTTTGTTTGGTTACAAGCAAAAGGTCACAGGAGTGTCAAGTGTACATGATAATAATAAAGATCTTTCAATGTAACACTACTTCTACTACTTCTGCTTTGTCCTCCTTATGTAGAACCAATTTAAAGGTTTAATTATATATATCTGACAATTACAAAATTTTAAAAGGCCGTTTTACCTGCAAACAATATCTTGGATAGGTAATTCATGTTTCAAACCCTGTAAAACCCACAACCAGCTGGTCGGATTGAAACGCAAGTATTCTTCTTAAGAAACTGCCAAAATTGCATAATTTTTCATAGTGAGAAATTCTGAAAATAGCAATTATCATCAGGCTTTCAAATTTCAGACAGTCCTTGAACACATACATTTCTGTCAGGAAAAAACATTTACCATATCAAAGCGTAGAATAGTGATATTTCATCAAATTCACTTTATTCTACTTATCTCACAAAAAAAAAAAAAAAATCTGTACTCCTTGGTGGATCTGAAAAGCATGGATTGACTTGACTGTGATGAAGAGTCACGTGACATAAATAAAAAAAAAAAATCTTCAACTTATCTGCAGACTGGACAACAGCCGAGAGCTTCGAAAGAAAACAGATCAGAGGTGATTTCTTTAAGAGTGCAAGGGAAGCTCATCTTTCCCTAAAATCTCAAAAATGAAATGGTGTACAGTTGTATTATTATATCATTGACTATACACGTTAGAAGACATTCATCTTGAAGACAAGTTTGTTTGGAATCAGGTACTTATCACAAATAAACTGACTCAATTTTGTTAACTTCTCATTTATTCCTGTAGTGTCAATGTCATAGATGTCAAAAAATTGTTTTCCCATTCGTTCTGTGGTCAATGCATTTACCCATAGAAGCTGAGCGTCCATTCATGTCAATGGGACTGCATGGAACAGTTTTTTTTCATTGCCTTGAAACCCAATGGTCATTGAATAAATGGCACGATTTTGTCCCACCCCCGGACGCTCAGCGTCTCTGGGGGTGAATGGAGCTGTGGGCGGGCCTGGACACTGAGCTTCCCCATGATGATTGGAGGATCAGTAAGCTGAATCCCGTTTTGATTGACAGCTATTTTGAGATATATAACATTGGGGATTTTGCAAGTGAAGTCCAAAGGCAAACTGGAATCCATTTCTTGGTATTTGCTTGGCGAGATTACTGTACCATATCCATTATTCACTTCGTACACCGTAAATAAAACACACTCATAGTATTTCCCTGTTTCAGTTTAACATAATGTAGTCTGTAGAAGGAGCCGAATTTGGGATTTTCCCAGCATGCACTGTGTCGCATGTTTGCTGATAACACTACTAGTTAATGCCGTTTCTCACGTGTAATGTGGTTTACATTCATTGCTGTTACCGTTCTTTATCTCTCTTATGCAATCTTCTGAGTTATGGTTGTAACGTGAAATATTTGTCTTGCTGATGATCTTGCTGTTTAATGTTAAAGGCTGTGGTCAGCTATCAAATTGAGGTTATTTCTCAGTCTGAATTCTTGCCATAGCAACCCACTTGCCTGCTACAATGTCTATGTTTCATTACTTCATTCTGTCAACCATTCATACTGTTGGCTAGGTTGTCGTGAGCTAGCCAGCTAGCAAGGTCCACACACTATGGCAGTCAATGCTAATATTGTCAATGTGATTTGGCAAAGCTTAGCGTTAAATGGCAGGGCAGATCAACACCCAAGATTGATTTGGTGCAAAAAGCAGGGAAAAGCAAGAGGCCTTTTCAGCTCTTTCGGTATGACAAAGTTAGCCAGCTGACTGGAAGTGCTGTGACAAAGAAAACATCCTGTTGGCCATGGCTCTTGATGAAATGGTCTCAGGGATGTCTAGTCTTGTCAAAATTATGTTTTCGGGATCTGTCTAACTTTGACCGGGCATATAAAATGCATAGAAAGAACAATGAACATGTGAGCGCATGTGCAAGTTTAAGATGGCCACTGAGACGACACTGGTCGAGTCCCTTGAAAAGATGCCTACTTGGTACAACAGGGTCCCAGACCATTTTTTTGAAAAGGAATGGCAGGCCAACGTTATGTATAAATAAATTGACAAATTTTATGATGTAAGCCGACAATAAGCTTCCCCTCTTTGAAATACCAGCAGCTGCCACTGATACAGACATATTGTCAGGAAAGAAAGTCGAACAGAAAAATAATTATTCTAACAGTTAAAGCCCAAATGATCTATCTGCTACCCAATAATATTGGCTGCTATCAGCCTTTCACAAACATATAGGTATGAGTATTATTTATTTTTTTTTTATCTTTTACCTTATCAAATAAATAATGTATAAAACATTTTGGTGGTCAAAATGGCATCATTATGCAGTGTGTCCAACAGAGGGCACTCTGACTGCATTGTTTACAATGCTGTAAAGCAAAGCTGGGACCCTCATTACCCCTTGGTCACATTAGTTAGAAAAGAAAGAGGCATTCATTCATTCATTTTCAGTCAGAGTGAACATTTTACAACAACAAAACACACGGTCACTATGCCACCAGCTAGGCCACGCCAAAACAGACGAGAAGAGGTTCATGCAAATACTGAATGATGCAACACAGCGACTGCCAAATCAGAATAAATGCAGAGTGACGTACATTGGTTGCCGATTATGTTTACAGTTATTAAAAATAAAATTCATGTTTAAACTGTAAAATGTCAAGCCTTGTTATATTTCACAAGGTTTTGACAACAATATGTTTGGTCTCATTGCCATTTTTATGTCTATAAACAGCAGATATATTGGTATCTTAATTTATTATTCCCTAATATCAGTATTGATATCAACCTCCCAGAAAACTCACACCGCTCTATTCAGAGTACGGCTGTAGCATGTGAGGACTTGCAAAAATATTGCATATATAGATTCCACCTTTTTAAATTTTTCTAAAATGAATTGTTAATAAAAATTAAATTTTGTTTTTCATTCTTTTGATTCTCTCTCCTTCCAATCATAATTGCACTGTTTTCATAAAGGGCATGACTTGCAGCTGTCATTTAAAATGAGCCCACTGTGAGTGAAAATATATCCAGAGCAAAAAAAAAAGCCCTCTGAACTGCTTGAGGTTCAGAGGGTTAATACAGAGTTATATGAATGTTATAATCCTAGAGATTCCAGTGTTGTGTGTTGCACAAAAATCAGCCAGAGCACCTATTTAAAACTCAAACAGAATTCCCCCAAACAAATAACACACCAACACACTTAAAATTTGACCTCTCTCTATGCTTTTCTGGTATGCCATATTAACTTATCAGCTTTATCTATCTGCCTGTTACTCAAACCAGTAGAATGAGGCTCAAGCCAAAATGGGGTTTTTACAAAACAATCAGCAAAGAATCAGACCCACAGGGGCTGCTGGGTAAACCCAGTCTGAACTCCTGTACTAATGGGTGGTCCGTCGCAGTCCCTTTGTGTGCATGTACAGCAGAATGTTACTAAAAGAGAAAGTAAGCTCATCATAATATGAGAAGTTCATACGTTTCTAGTAAATCCCCAGCAGAATGTACAAGCGTGCCATTTTCAGTTAGTGACACTGGGAACAAAAAAAAAAGAGGAGCAAGGGACTCTTTTAAACAAATTCATGCAAATGTTTTCTTCAGCCATCTTGTCATGATAGAAGTGCTAAATGATTCACTTTGAAAGTGAGACAGAAGTGTTTTGTTCGCTTAAGCAACAGCAGTTCTCCAAAGCCCATCTGTCTGCCAGTAACGGTGGCATTAGGTGACTAAATAAGTAACTGCTGCTCTGGTGGAGAAAGGGGAAGAGGCTCGAAAATAGTGTGTGCGCCCGCACATACGGCATAGATTATCTACTCTTATTTGCAAAAGGAAACAATGAATGAATGAATAGTGTGTGTGTGTGTGTGTGTGTGTGTGCGCACTGATAGGGGGATTCTAGGCACTCAAAAACATTCATGTGGAACCTACGAATCCATGATCACATTGAAGCACACCAATGCAATGCATGTACGTTCATGCAGAAATACAGGGACGAGCATGTGACTCTCATCAACCCAAACAAAATTTCCTTGCTCTGTTATAAATAATAATAATGATGATGTTGGTGATGGGTGTGTTTCGTTTCAGCGGACTCACTCTAAAGGTGAATTCCTCTGCAAGATTTTTGCATCTTAAAATGTGTCCCCTCGTAGTCGTAGAGTTAGACGGGTTACTGAAAAGACAAAACCTCCACCCACAGAATATTGAGTAATACTTTGTAAACTGGATGGTTTGAGTGCCTATTTCTTCATGACTAACTAAAACCTTTTGATTCTCTAAAACCTATGATTGTTGTATTTCCTGAGGTACTTAGTCATGAAATATTGATCAGACTGCTGCTCTATCATATTGATTTAATTTGTTGCTTTAAATATGTATTTATAATTTTAACAATACTTCTGTTCTCTGACTGCTTCACTGCTATGTTATTTATTAATGTCAGTTAATTAGTTTACTAGAACCCCAATTCCAATGAAGTTGCAACATTGTGATTTGCAAATCCTCTTCAACCTATATTCAATTGAATACACCACAAAGACAAGATATTTAATGTTCAAACTTTTTGGAACATTCCACAGGTGAACAGGTTCATTGGAAACAGATGAGTGTCATGATTTATTATAAAAGGAGCATCCCCAAAAGGCTCAGCCATTCACAAGCAAAGATGGGGCGAGGATCACCACTTTGTGAACAATTGTCTGAAAAAACAGTCCAACAGTTTAAGAACAATGTTTCTCAATGTTCAACTGCAAGGAATTTAGGGATTCCATCATCTATAGTCCATAATATAATCAGAAGATTCAGAGAATCTGGAGAACTTTCTACACATAAGCGACAAGGCCGAAAACCAACATTGAATGCCCATGACCTTCAATCCTTCAGGCGACACTGCATTAAAAACCAACATCATTGCGTAAAGGATCTTACCGCATGGGCTCAGGAACACTTCAGACAACCATTGTCAGTTAACACGGTTTGTCGCTACATCTACAAGTGCAAGTTAAAACTCTACCATGCAAAGCGAAAGCCATACATCAACAACATCCAGAAACGCCACCGCCTTCTCTGGGCCCGACCGCATTTGAAATGGACAGATGCAAAGTGGAAAAGTGTGCTGTGGTCTGATGAGTCCACATTTCAAATTGTTTTTGGAAATCATGAACGTCGAGTCCTCCGGACGAAAGAGGAAAAAGACCATCCAGACTGTTACCAGCGCAAAGTTCAAAAGCCAGCATCTATGATGGTATGGGGGTGTGTTAGCGTCCATGACATGGGCAACATACACATCTGTGATGGCACCGTCAATGCTGAAAGGTACATCCAGGTTTTGGAGCAACACGTGCTGCCATCCAAGCAACGTCTTTTTCAGGGACGACAACAAGACAATGCCAAGCCACATTCTGCACCTGTTGCAGGCATCCATTTCAAAATGAGCAAATACTTACAAAAAAAACAATAGTTTATCAGTCTGAACATTAAATATCTCATCTTTGTGGTGTATTTAATTGAAAATAGGTTGAAGAGGATTTGCAAATCATTGTATTCTGTTTTTATATACATTTTACACAATCTCCCAACTTCATTGGAATTGGGGTTCTGTCTTTCAATTTCTTCATGCCAGTGTTTCAAGTGTGGTACTGATGTGAAACATACGAGGTCTGTTAGAAAAGTATCCGACCTTTTTATTTTTTTCAAAAACCATATGGATTTGAATCACGTGTGATTGCATCAGACAAGCTTGAAAGCATCGTGCGCATGCGTGAGTTTTTTCACGCCTGTCGGTTGCGTCATTCGCCTGTGAGTAGGCTTTGTGTGAGCACTGGTCCACCCTGTCATCGTTTTTTTATTGCGAATAAATGTCTGAACGATTTGGAGCTTTGCTGCATCAATTTTTTTCCAGAAACTGTGAGACCTCCAGGTGGACACCGTTCGGAAAATTAATATGGCTTTCAGGGATGATTTTATGGGGATTATACAGATTAAGGAGTGTTACTGCCGCTTTAAGGACGGCCCACAACTGCTGAGATTGCGGCGCGCTCCCAGTGCCGATCGACAGGCTCACACCCCGCTGAAACAACCACATCATTTCCGACGTGAAGGCTTTGTTGATCCGGGACGTCGTCTGACTTTCATAAAAAGGCAGAAGTCGTGGACATCAGCACTTTTTCGGCACATTCCACTGTTACAGGAGTTTTTTTCATGGAAAGAAAAGCGGAGGGACGCGACACGGAGCCATTCATTACGCGGGACAAAACCACCTCGGTGTTGGTCTCACAGGACGGCTTTCAAGGGGATTTCAGATGGATTCCGGTTCCTTTTCAGTCGTGTGACTATCTGATTGTGATTGTGCATGAGCTGGACATGCCCCAACATGTCCTGGAAGGCTTCATCACGGCGTTGCTTTTTTCAATTGGATTAAGATCCGGACTATTTGCAGGCCATGACATTGACCCTATGTGTCTTTTTGCAAGGAATGTTTTCACAGTCTTTGCTCTATGGCAAGATGCATCATCATCTTGAAAAATGATTTCATCACCCCCAAACATCCTTTCAATTGATGGGATAAGTGTCCAAAATATCAACGTAAACTTGTGCATTTATTGATGATGTAATAACAACCATCTCCCCAGTGCCTTTACCTGACATGCAGCCCCATATCATCAACGACTGTGGAAATTTACATGTTCTCTTCAGGCAGTCATCTTTATAAATCTCACTGGAACGGCACCAAACAAAAGTTCCAGCATCATCACCTTGCCCAATGCAGATTCGAGATTCATCACTGAATATGACTTTCATCCAGTCACCCACAGTCCACAATTGCTTTTCCTTAGCCCTTTGTAACCTTGTTTTTTTCTGTTTAAGTGTTAATGATGGCTTTTGTTTAGCTTTTCTGTATGTAAATCCCATTTCCTTTAGGCGGTTTCTTACAGTTCGGTCACAGACGTTGACTCCAGTTTCCTCCCATTCATTCCTCATTTGTTTTGTTGTGCATTTTCGATTTTTGAGACATATTGCTTTAAGTTTTCTGTCTTGACGCTTTGATGTCTTCCTTGGTCTACCAGTATGTTTGCCTTTAACAACCTTCCCATGTTGTTTGTATTTGGTCCAGAGTTTAGACACAGCTGACTGTGAACAACCAACATCTTTTGCAACATTGCGTGATGATTTACCCTCTTTTAAGAGTTTGATAATCCTCTCCTTTGTTTCAATTGACATCTCTCGTGTTGGAGCCATGATTCATGTCAGTCACCTTGGTGCAACAGCTCTCCAAGGTGTGATCACTCCTTTTTAGATGCAGACTAATGAGCAGATCTGATTTGATACAAGTGTTAGTTTTGGGGATGAAAATTTACAGGGTGATTCCATAATTTATTCCTAAGAATTGAGTGAGTCCATATTCTTTTCCCTCTGCTTGGTCTAAAAAAGTAACTGTTACTGACTGCCACAATTATTTTTCCTGATTTCTTATAGTGTTTCTTAAAGCCAGAAAGTTGCCATTTGAAATGACTTTAGTTTTGTGTCATGTCTGTGATCTGCTTTTTTCTACAAAATTAAACAACTGAAAGAACATCCTCTGAGGCCGGTGATTTCATAATTATTGCCAGGGGTTGTACATGCAACTGACAAATACAGTGTATAATTTTTTAAAAAGTTCTGATCATCTCCCCTTGAAGATGTTGAATCAGAATTATTTTCCTTGTTGCACATCTTAATATGATGTGTGACCACTGTGTGAAGATGCACTGAAATCCACCAACCAATTTAGGAAGAGTTGCATTTAAAAGACTCGTGGAGAGACTGACGGACAGAGTGATGCCTACATATGTTAAAAAGGTTTAATGGCTTCTTTCTTGGCTTGTGCTGCACGTTTCTACAATGTTTCATGAATATCAGTCCACAGGGTTTTGAGTAACCCCGTTACCAATCAAACAAACACATATGGATGAAAATTTACCCTCCTTGATGGAGGTACTTTTAGCAATACGAAGCAGTCCTTACTAGTCGTAGCTGCTTTGATAAAATGATCAGTGATACTGTATAATTACTTAAGCCACGGTCCCACCGAATAATGAAGGATGAAGAAGGAGCCACGCACCCTGTTTTTTTTGTTTCGTGAGTTATCGTGGCAGTATAGTGGCTCAGAGTGGCTCTTAGAGGCATTATCTTCAGTTAACGAGGCTCCTCTCTGAGCGTGGCGCTAATTTCAAGATGTTCAAAATGTAGCAACAACAGCGTGGCGCAGTTTGTGTTCGAGTTACTGCGACGGCTTAGAGGCATTTGCGTTGTGCTTACGATTCTGCAAAAAGTCTATTATCTTTGCGCCTGGCACCTTCACAGGACCTAAGAGGCTATTTTTGGAACAGCTCTCCTCTTGTGCACATAATTCCACCTGCTCTGTGCGCTGGACTCTATTTTGTAGTGGATTAATCATTTTCTGCCAAACCTTGGATGCTGAAAACAACTCTATTCACTTCTAGAATCAGAGGACTGTTTCATCTGGACGCTTTTTTCCCCCCTCTCTTTCCTGCTCCATGTGGAATGTATTTTGAACAGCTTAAGGTAATTATTTTTAATGTTTTTATAGCTTGATAAAACAGTTCATAGCTGTAAACGTATGTCTATGTTGATGTCTGTTGTATGTAAAAGTATGTTGATTTAATGTCTTGTTAATGGATTACACGAACTCCGCTGTGTGTGCGCACTGAGGCAAGACCTGAGAGGCTATTTTTGGAGCAGCTCTCTTGCGCACACAATTCCACCTGCTCTGTGCGCTGGACTCTATATAAAATAATTATTTTGTAGCGGATTAATCATTTTCTGTCAAACCTTGGATGCTGAAAACACCTCTAATCACTTCTGGAATTAATGGATCACATGAGCTCCGCTGTGTGTGCGCACTGAGGCAGTGACTCATCATCACGCTTCAAACGAGCATTTAGGCAGAACGCCAGCTCACAAAAGAGTGATTTTTCAGTCAATATTGGACGAACACAAAGTTAAAATTTGGGTGACTGCGTGAAAGTGGATGTGTGTTTAAAGCCATGGAAGATAACTCCAGTGGAGCAGCTAAGAGCAGGAGCTGTGCGGAAACACAGGTGGAGAGCACGCAAAAGACCGATTTTGAAGACATAACACAAAGTTAAAAGTTGTATCGTAACTTGTAAGCTGCGGAAGAAATAAAGAAATATATATATATATTGAAAATGATCCACAGGTGTATATAATAAAACGGCCACCTCATTCTATATGCAGAACGGCACTGCGCGCAAAAGAGCACTTTTGCAGAAATAAACGGACGAACACAAAGTTAAAAGTGGATTCATGTTGTAAAAATGATTGTGTTTAAAGCCAGGGAAAAAATAAAGCCAGCAAGCCACAGATGGAAAGGAAGCCACTTAGAAAGAGCACAGAGGCGGCTGTCCATGAAAGGACAATAGCAGCGCGCGCGCAAAAGAGTGATTTTGCAGAAATAAATGGACAAACATAACGTTTTGTGTGGTTAAAGCCGCAGAAGAAAAGCCAGAGAGCCGCGGAGCCAGCGAGGAGCACAGAGGTGGCTCTCCAGGAACCCGTGGTTCGCGTCTAGCTGGTCTGGTGCAATACAGGTGGACAGTAGCCTGGCGCACAGCGCACAACTGCGGAACTGTGCTGGAGTGTCTATTTTTGGACTGTGTTTAAAAAAAAAAGGACATCTTTAAATGCTGCTGTAAATCTGTGAATTGAAAACCCACACTTTGAAGGGCCAAGGTGTGGGAGGGCTGGAGGTTTGGACCAAACTCATGCCTAAACGTGCGCCAACATGGCGTTATCATGGCACTACGTGGCTTAGTGTGGCTGATGCGAGCCATTCGAGGCTGTAATGACAGGTCGGTCGTGGCTCACTAGAGGCTGCTACACAGCACATGCGGGGTACAGAGAAGCACAAAGTGGCACCTTCATAGTGGATACGTGATAGATCAAAACGTGGGTCATTCTTCAAATAATCACCCCACACCCATGCATGGCTCCTTCTTCAGCCTTCATTATTCGGTGGGACCGAGGCTTTACATTCACCCAGTGACTGTTGGGATAGGCTCCAGCCCCCCGTGACCCTTAATTGGAATCAGCAGGTTTTAGAAAATGGAAGGATTATTCATTATTAGGTTATGTTTTCGCCCCTGTTGTTTGTTTGTGAACAGCCTGGAGCCCAGAATTTTTCATAAATCATTATGTCTATCATTATCCTGACAGACAAGAACCGATTCAATTTTCAAGGTCACAGGTCAAAGGTAAAAAGTCAGGAAAAGAAAATCAAACCAAAATTCAAAAATTCACAACTGTCAAAAAAGATTACATTTATTTCATATTTGAGAGCATTATGTAGGATGGTGTCCTTTATCAACTGACAAGGTTTGATCTGGATCTGATCCAGATTACAGATTTTGTGGCCATTTAAATTTAACACTGAAAACCTCTTTTAATGTATACTCGCACCTTGTCCATGGGGATCCACAGGCTCTAGATTGGGTAGTGTTTATAAAATAGGTAGATGACACTTGTCAAGGGTGGTAATAAATTGTGCAAAGTTTCTATGATGAGTTGGAATGGCGTGTGAGTCTAAAATGTTTTTAGAACCTTAGACCCCAACAATTTTTTTGAAGAACTCAACCCTGTCATTTCCTGTTAATTATGTCATTTTTTTTAAAATGGTAATTTATTGTCTTAATCTATTTATAAATTGTTTAGGTTCTTGATATCATATACACACCAATATTATTATTAGAAGTAGTAGTAGTAGTAGTAATGCGCTTGGTTTCAGTTCAGAAGGTTCCGGATTCAAATCCCACCCCTGCCACAGTTCTCCATGTAATGTGGAGTTGCGTCAGGAAGGGCATCCGGCGTAAAACCTGTGCCAATTCAACATGCAGATCCACCTTGGATTTGCTGTGGTAACCCCGAGAGCAAACAAGGGAGCAGCCGAAGGGACTTACTTACTATAGTAGTAGTAGTAGAATACTAGAATATTCATTCATTCATCTTCTACCACTTAGTCCAATTAAGGGTCGCGGAGGGCTGGAGCCTATCCCAGCAGTCATAGGGCGCGAGGTGGGGTACACCCAGGACAGGACGCCAGTCTGTTGCAGGGCCACAAACAGACAAACAGACACACCCACACACCTAAGGACAATTTTAAAGATTCCAATCCACCTAACCCGCATGTCTTTGGATGTGGGAGGAAAACTGCAGCACCCGGAGGAAACCCACGCAAACACGGGGAGAACATGCAAACTCCACACAGAAAGGCCATGGGAATTGAACCCATGATCTTCTCGCTGTGAGGCAACAGTGCTAACCACTAAGCCGCCATGCTGCCTACTAGAATATTACGTTGATAAATACAGTATAATCAGTATAGCAATTTCCTCTTTATTGTGGGTACATATATTGGGTTGGAAGCTTACAAAATGAAATAAAAATTGATGGCAGGATGCCGTGATCCTGGATAAGCCCAAATGAAGGCTTTAAAGCCATCTCCTTCATTAGTTCCACGTTGATCAGCATTGAGTTAATTAATACCCTGTGTGCCAGTGGTGCAGCAAGATACTGTAATCACTCATGTGTGTCTGCCTGTCTGTCTGTTTGTGCACAAAGTAGCTCAGAAAGGAGTGGGCATATGTTTGCCTAATGCGGTAGGAATTTTCATTGAGTGAGTATTTTGAGATTATTAACATTTGGAAGAGAATGGTCAAGGCTGTTCTGGATATACTGCTGGAGAGGTGATCTAAAACTCTTATTGATGGGCTAACTATTTATCATTACGTGGTGTACGAGACATTATGACATCACTAAAATGAGATTAAAGGTTGCCTCCGTACTCAAAAAAAAAAAAAAAAAAAAAAAAAAAAAAAAAAATCCTGGATATCTGCTACCAACAGGTCAAAATGAGCCAAAATCTTGAAATGACCATCATACTCTTATTTGCATGCACAGTGTTTGCATCGCTCCACTAAATGTCTTTCATTTTAAGCTCTAATTTGCATGGGTGGCCCAAAAGTAACTCCTTAATTTTGATGGGTACAACTCATTCCTGTATTCATTCTGTCACTTACATGTGCTCATAATGATTTTCTCCATATTGTCGGTTTTTGTCATAAGAACATCTGTGAACAACCAACAAAATAAGTGCTGTGCCACTGAACAAAGCACTTTAATGATGCCCTCCTCCTCCATTGACTAGCGACAGCTTACTGTGACGCAGATTGCAAACCTCCTCTGGATATGCACAGTCTTTACCAAAGGGTAGAGTATTTACTGTAGCGACTGTTGCTGCCTAATTTAACCTTAAAATTCTAATCCCTCCACATTTCAAGCTCTTTTAAAGCATCCTTTCACTCTCTCTCTCTTTATCTGGTCATCAGAGCCCAAAGCTCAACTGTTGTACATCAAAGCACCGACAGCGGGGAGGGAGCAGTGTCTGTCTCTTCTCGTCTGTTCCATCCCTGTCTGCGACAGCCACTGAGGGATTTCTCAGACTGGCCACAGGGGCCCTTGGCTCTCATTTTACAGAGACAAACCCTATCATTTGGTTCAGTGCTGCAGAGCTAACCGGCGATACCCTGTAAGTGCCCGCTACATCGTATTACAGGCTTTTCATCCAACCCTCTGGAGATGAGAGGACATTTGGGGCAGTGTGTCTGAGTGTGTGCGTTTATCAAAAAGTCTTGAGAATGAAGGCATGCAACACTGACTAGGTCACTATTACCTGCACAATGTATGTTTTTTTTAAAGCACAGATTCACCTACTAGCCACACAATATCAGCTAATAATCCATGTCATGGTATCAAATAAGGTATCAAACTACATAAAGTTGTTTTTGTGTGCATTTAAGAAGTATCATCAACAGACTGCTGTGCGGTTGTGTTGTGGCGATGGACACGAAGAAAGAAAGAACTGGTTGAGAGAACTAGAGATAACTGCGCTTCATCCTGTTATCAGTCATTGCCCGAAGAGCAGCAACTACTGCTAGCCAGAAGACATGGTGCAACACTGAAAATGCATAAAAGTGGGTGTCATCACATTTTTTTTTTTTTAAAGTTGGGTATTAAATTGGCATTGAAATCATCTATCATTTCAATGCAGTTCATAGTTGTGAACAAATATTGGTCCATTTTGGCTCTTCAGTATGCAGTATAGCAAGCCAGCTTCTTTTCAGTCCTACAAAGCTTCAAAATATGAAGAAGAAAGATACTCACTACAGAGGTGAGCGCCATCTGAAAACTGTAGATACGGGCAAGACCGAAGTCAGCCAGTTTAATTTGTCCTCCGCTGGTGACCAGGATGTTCTGGGGCTTCAGGTCACGATGAACCACACGGTGTGAATGCAGAAAGTCCAGACCCTGGAGCAGCTGGTACATCATATCCTGCAGAACGTCAAACAGAAAGACTGGAAATAAAATGTTTGCACAATATCACATCCAAATTGACAGAGTTTAATTAGGAATGCTGCTCAGTAAATAACACACCGCATTTGAATTTTTGCATGCATAACGTTTGGTTTCATAAACGGATCAAAATTCAAATGCGAAGGCAAAAAGTGCTAAAAGATAGATGTGTCATGACTTTATACATCTACATTTGACTTGATCCCTCTGTCAAACCAAGCAACAACAGAGCAAAATGACAAAACCCCAGAGTGAAAAGTCTGCAAACTGGCTGAGAGTCTGTGGTATGGAGAGAGTTAACTAGAGGAGGGATGAGTCTTACTGTTGACTGTGGCAGATGTTTGATAACTGACACACACACACACACACACACACACACACACACACACACACACACACACACACACACACACACACACACACACACACACACACACACACACACACACACACACACACACACACACACACACACACACACACACACACACACACACAGGCCCCCGTTTCTCAGCAGCTGTCTTACTAAAGCTAATTGGAGTTTTGTATACTGACCTCAGAAATGACCAAAGGCACTGCATCCACCGGGAATAATAAATCGATGTAAACAAGAAAGAACTATGGCAAACCAGTTTAGACTTGTTCTTTTCAAACTGAATGACTCTCAAACAGGTCTTACACCTGTTAACAAAAAGCTACTCATTACAAAAGAGTGGGGAAGGCTGATTTTGGCTCTGAACTACAGACAAACCAGACAGTATCTGTGATCTGGATTCTACATGACAAGTAAAGTCTGGTGAGAATAAAAATTCAGGGTAAAATCTTTGAAAATAAGCAAAAAATTGGAAAAACAAATCAGCAGTTTACAGGGCTTTTCTCTTCTTCCAAGTTGTATATTGGAGTCAATCACATGCTTCATTTTACGAAATCCGATGATCAGCACCTGCATCAACAGGCTTCAGGCACTATATAGGACTTAGTTATCTCTATCAAAATAACTCAGCTCTCTTTTCTTTGCTTCATCCTGAAATTCAGAGGTAGATTCACACAGTTTATTCTTGTGACTGTTGGTCAGCCAAGCCATTCCAGGTTTTGCACTTGCACAGAAGAGCACAGAATTTGTTTTGTTTTTTAATACAAACTGCATTCAGGCAATGGTTTATGTTTGACAACACTTTAAATTGGACATGTATAGGAGAACAAAGTGATTTTGACAAAAATATCACAATTTTATGCTTACACTTGGTTTGTTTTGTTCAGACAGAATGATCAAGTGCACATGGCTGGTTCAAGTACTGACAAAAATTCCATAACCTGACTATAATTTCTTATTTGACCATTTATGGCTATGATAATTGTTGCAATTTTGGTGTGTTTTTTAATACAACATGCCTTTCAACCCCACCAGCAGGCCCTGGAGTTGAAAGGATCAATGCTCTGGGATCCAGGGGTATTGTCTAGATTTTACCATACTTAGATTTTGGGAAAAATGGCCCATCTACATGTTTTTTTTTAATGACTATGCATTGTCTGTAGGACTAAATAGAAAGATAAACGTGTTTTCTAACAGGACCTTTAATGGCAGTATGAATCACCCTGACTCTTGAACACAGCGACAGTGTGTTCTGAATGAGCCTGCAGAAGTGGCAGGCAGGCAGGGAGAGAGAGACCCATGTGACCTTATCCATGCTCTAGGATTGGCTGTGATTCAAAGATCATCTAGAACAGGGATTGAAACTAGAGGTGACATTCTGTAGTTTCAGCAAGTTGTCAAATAAAGTCTCTGTGACATTCTGTCGCTGATCTATTAACAAAAAACATGACCCCAGAGGGTTAACCACTTAAACAAAAAAATAGGCACAATGCTGAGATACTAAATAAAGAGAAAGGTCACAGACAAGATCAAACTGTCATATTTGTGAAATGAAATACTCTAATTCTGAGGGCAATGCGTTAAACTCTAACTTACACCCTCCCTAAATGCGCATACTTGTACACTCATTCCTTATTTAAAAAAAACCTCTGCAAAGACCTCACAAGTGAAATGGACCTAAGCCTGTAGTCCTATTCATGGGCACGCCAGCTGGTGAGTGAGTCAAATGGGTCGGCACACTCAAGCAGAATACATTAGCAATCGGCGCAGGCCTGGTCACAAAGGGGGTGAGAGGCCATGCTGCAACAATACTGTGGTGTTGGGAGTGATGTGTGCACGTGTTTGAACACCGAGGGTTCCTGCTGGCCTGTGTTCATGTAGCCTATGTGTGTCTATATTTCTACTTTGTGCATGTGTAACTGTGCCTGAATGGGTGCAACAAGGGGTGTGGGTGTGTGCAAGTGGAAGCATGTACAAGATCATCTGGTCAGGCAGGATGTATAAACAGGTCTTCCTTTTTACATCTCCATCCAGCCATGACCTCACTGAGAGGGCAGCAGACAGACAGGGTCATAGCAGAGGCAAGCGGTTGGCTACTTTGTGTGTTTATTTCTGAATGTGTGTTGGTGTGTGAGAGAAGGGGATGACACAATAGAATCCCCCCCCCCCAACTGGTTTCTCTCGGCTTTAAATAGCCATTTCACCCTGTTGCTTGTCAGCAGCATTTCCCTGTAAACACGAATTATCTCAGAAGTGTGACTCTTGGACAAACTCACAAATGATCTTGGCCCCTGTGGTCTGAGTGACATCTTCGCTTCTGCCTCAACTCTCCAATCAACTAAAATATGAAGACTGTTTTAGCCATGGTCATAATCTGCAGTTTCATGAAGCAAAAGAACAATATACCGTAATACCCACACAAAGTCAGGACCTAGATAGTCAGAGGAACTGCTCAGTTTACAATGGTCTGAACTGGAAACACACACAAACATTTTGGTGAGGAAGAAAAAAAAAAAAAAAAAAAAAAAAAAAATCACATAAAAAGGCAAACGATTTGACCCAGAAAAACAGAAGCCCAGTAGAAAAAAAAATGCAGTCAAAACATGGCTTTCTGAGTGTGCCTCCTTTTCTAATGCTAATATTCCAGAGGCAGCCATATTGTTTATTGTAGCTAGGCACAATATGTGACATCTGTCGGTTAGCATTAGTGTAATTCCCTCCCCATGCTTCATTAACCTCCTCCTTTACGGACCAGAAAGAATGGAGTTGTGGAGCTTGGATGATGGCAGAGGAGGGTGGGCGAGACTCAAACGCTGGCCCGGCTGTGGAGCACTGAGACAGCCCGGCTGCATGATGTCCTTCCAGCTCATTTGACTGTTGGAGGAGGGCCTCTTTCATCAATGACCATGTGGTGGGTCTTGAGTATGAACAAGTCTGAGTGGGTGGTGTAGGATGGGGGCTGACGTGGACAGGCTGGCCCAGTGTGTGGTGTCTAGATTTGTTTTAAGGGTGGTATGCATGTGTCCTTGGCATACGCCATGTTTTTTTGTTTTGAGGTTTATATATTTAACAGTGGTTCACACTGACAAACTAAATCAGCTACTCAGAGGCATTACATTAAGGGATTTCTGGAGTGAGATCTACAAACTGCTGACATCTGGTATCACTAAGGCTCACTGAATTGATGGTGGGGGGCACGGGTTACTGTGCAGTGTCCACTGTCCTAGAAATAACGGGCTGGTGCCTGTGTCATCTCGTCACTCAGTCATTGTCTGTTTGTCCCCCCAAGAGCCCAGATGGAAGGGTGTTAGGAGAAACCCTAGGAGGGGCCAGAGGAGAGTCTTAGACTACATCAACAAGTGCTTTTCTCAGCTGAAACACTGCAGGGTGTGAATACATAAACACACAAGACTCCTGCACGTGTGACGCACATGTCTGAAGCAAAATGCAGTATGTTTCAGGTGTGAGGCATTAAAGATGTAGCAAAATGCACCAGGACTCCCATATGAGCATTTTTTTTTTTTACATGATTTTATGGGTTAGTTTGAACTTGTGTGTGTTCATTTTTTTGCTGTCCCCTAGCTGTGATTGGTTGGCGGTGGGGGAGTACTGCCACAGCACTGACCATGTAAAGCCCTGGCTCCACCAAATAATGAAAGATGAATAATTAGCCACGTATCATGTTTTTTTTAATACGAGTCCAGTTATCAGTTATTCAACAGACGTGGGAGAATAGTGGCTCTGAGAGGCAGAATATTCGGCTAACAAAGCTCATCTCTGAGCGTGGCGTTAATTTTAAGAAGTTCAAAATTTAGTAACAACAGCATGGGGCAGTTTGTGTAGAGGTATAACGAGGACACACAAGGATTTTAGAGGCATGTTTGTGGTGAGGACGAGGCTGTAAAAATCCATTATCCAAGCACCTGGTGGCTACGAGGGCTGGACAGGCTGTTTTGGTTCAGCCCTCTGGCGTGCTACAATCCCACCTGCTTTGTGCACCAGATGCTGTATATAAAATAATTATTTTGTAGCAAATTAATCATTTTCTGTCAGAGCTTGGATGTCAAAAACACCTTTAATCACTTCTGGAATCACAGAGGACATTTGGAGCTTTTTTCCTGTCTCTGTCTAATGCGCTGAGGTGTAGAACGTATTTGAAACAGCTTAAAAGGTAATTATTTGTAATGTTTTAATAGCTTGGTAAAACAGTTGCATGTTCATTCCTTCTTTATAAATAGCTGTAAAAGTATGTTCAGATGAGCTCCGCTGTGTGTGTGCACTAATGCAATGACTCGGACTCAAGACGAGCATTTACGCAAAACGCGAGCATGCAAAAGAGTGATTTTGCAGTCAATAACGGACAAACACAAAGTTAAAAGTTGGATCACGGTGTCAAAATGACTGAGTGTTTAAAGCCGCAGAGTCGACTGTCCAGGAAGCCGTGGTTCAGTTCTAGCTGGTCTGGTGCATTTAATGACTCTGGAACACAGGTGAACAGCAGCCTGGCACACAGATGCGCACACTGGCCACTGTACTGGAGCATCTATTTTTGGACTGTGTTTAAAAAATGTGACAACATCTTGAATGGATGCTGTGAACTGAAAACCCAGACTTTAAAGGGACCAAGCGTGGGAGGGCTGGAGGTTTGGACCAAACCCATACCTAAATGTGCACCAACATCGCATTACATGGCGCTACATGGATCATATGTGGCGACACGAGCCATGTGAGGCTGGATGGGGCCCAAATGTCTAGTCGGTCGTGGCTCACTAGAGGCTGATACCTGGCACATGTGAGGTACAGAGAGGCACACAGAAGCATCTTAGTTGTGGATATGTGATAGCTTAAAATGTGGATCATTCTTCAAATAATCGCTGACACACACACATGCGTGGCTCATTATTCATGGCTTATTATTCAGTGGGACCGAGGCTTAATGCTCACATGGGGAGCTTTACGTGACATAAAAAGTTACAAACTTAACAAAACACACATGAAATCCATTATGAACATTCAGAACAAAAGGGGCTGGCAAAAATGTGATATGAATGATTGAAAGGGATATAAAAAATGGATTTCATGTAACTTTCGACTGTTCAGATTTGCAACATAGAATTAGATTTAAATGGGATTTGTGCATAAATCTGATTTTTACTGCCAGTTTGTGCAAGGCCTACAATGCTCGATTAATAGAACCTCAGCCCATCAATGGTTACTTCCCGAAATGCAGGTGGGTAATTCTATGGAAACGGAATTACAATCAGAATAAATTTTTAATGCCAAGTTAAAATATGGCTAGATTTTGTTGTCATTGTAATTCTGATGCAGATTAAGTGTCTTGTCCAACACTTCAGCACATACCTGGACTCGAACCACTGTCTATGTATTGGTACTCCAACACCTATCCCCTAGAGGTACCTGCTCTAAGCTGAACGTCTTAAAACATTCAACTTTAGCATGCCTTTGGGAGTACAATAATTAATGCCTACCAACACATCAAAACAACAAACCACAGAGACTCTCCTGAAAACTAATGTACAGCATACTGTACCAACTTCATGTAAGGTTGGGAGCATGCACTGGTGCTGTAAACAGCCACATCCTGCCCCTCGCAGAACTGCTTTAAGGCCCAACTGGCAGCCATCCCATTGGCTTACTAACCTGTGTACTAGAACATGCTTGAATAAACAGCCCACATTGCTGTAGTGTTCCTGCTCATGCCCCTTCATGATGAAGAACATGGGTCCTGGCCCTTGACACACCAATACCTCACTCAGCTTCTCAAGAGCTCCAACCAAGACATCAATCCTATTACAGCATCATCGACAAAGTCAAAGTCATCTATCTTTCTCAACAAATACAACCCCTGGCAATAATTATGGAATCACCGGCCTCGGCGGATGTTCATTCAGTTGTTTAATTTTGTAGAAAAAAGCAGATCACAGACATGACACAAAACTAAAGTCATTTCAAATGGCAACTTTCTGGCTTTAATAAACACTATAAGAAATCAGAAAAAATAATTGTGGCAGTCAGTAACGGTTACTTTTTTAGACCAAGCAGAGGGAAAAAAATATGGACTCACTCAATTCTGAGGAATAAATTATGGAATCACCCTGTAAATTTTCATCCCCAAAACTAACACCTGCATCATATCAGATCTGCTCGTTAGTCTGCATCTAAAAAGGAGTGAACACACCTTGGAGAGCTGTTGCACCAAGGTGACTGACATGAATCATGGCTCCAACACGAGAGATGTCAATTGAAACAAAGGAGAGGATTATCAAACTCTTAAAAGAGGGTAAATCATCACGCAATGTTGCAAAAGATGTTGGTTGTTCACAGTCAGCTGTGTCTAAACTCTGGACCAAATACAAACAACATGGGAAGGTTGTTAAAGGCAAACATACTGGTAGACCAAGGAAGACATCAAAGCGTCAAGACAGAAAACTTAAAGCAATATGTCTCAAAAATCGAAAATACACAACAAAACAAATGAGGAACGAATGGGAGGAAACTGGAGTCAACATCTGTGACCGAACTGTAAGAAACCGCAACATGTAAATTTCCACAGTCATTGATGATATGGGGCTGCATGTCAGGTAAAGGCACTGGGGAGATGGCTGTCATTACATCATCAATAAATGCACAAGTTTACGTTGAGATTTTGGACACTTTTCTTATCCCATCAATTGAAAGGATGTTTGGGGATGATGAAATAATTTTTCAAGATGATAATGCATCTTGCCATAGAGCAAAAACTGTGAAAACATTCCTTGCAAAAAGACACATAGGGTCAATGCCATGGCCTGCAAATAGTCCGGATCTTAATCCAATTGAAAATCTTTGGTGGAAGTTGAAGAAAATGGTCTATGACAAGGCTCCAACCTGCAAAGCTGATCTGGCAACAGCAATCAGAGAAAGTTGGAGCCAGATTGATGAAGAGTACTGTTTGTCACTCATTAAGTCCATGCCTCAGAGACTGCAAGCCCTTATAAAAGCCAGAGGTGGTGCAACAAAATACTAGTGATGTGTTGGAGCATTCTTTTGTTTTTCATGATTCCATAATTTTTTCCTCAGAATTGAGTGATTCCATATTTTTTTCCCTCTGCTTGGTCTAAAAAAGTAGCCGTTACTGACTGCCACAATTTTTTTTCCTGATTTCTTATAGTGTTTCTTAAAGCCAGAAAGTTGCCATTTGAAATGACTTTAGTTTTGTGTCATGTCTGTGATCTGCTTTTTTTCTACAAAATTAAACAACTGAATGAACATCCTCCGAGGCCAGTGATTCCATACTTTTTGCCAGGGGTTGTACAGCCAAGTCACTGGACTCCTTAAACTTGCACAACATCCAGTCCATGGACACAATGAACAGACAGGGGGCAAAAATCCATATTCAGCAGACCCCAGTTTCCACAATGACTTTGCCCCCACACCACAAAGTATTAGCAGTGCCTGTGTAGACCAGTCATTTATACCCAACAACTTAATGGGGAACCCATGAGTATTCAGTTTGTTCCACAGAACAGCATAATCAATTGAGTTCAGCACTGCAAAAATCTACATGAAGTTTAAAATGGACCTCTTGTAAAAAAAAAAAATAATAATAATAATAATAATAATAGTGTCATTCAAAATGTTAAAATGTTTACAGTTATTTTCAAAATTTGCATTTTCTATTAATAATTATCACGCTAAACAAATTTACTAAAAACTAATTCACCGCTAGAGGCGCTACATTCAAACCGGAAGTGTGACGCAAGCATGTGGGGCAAGCCATAAGCTCTTAACCTCTTTCACTTCTTATACGGACGCCAAATAGACTAATTTAATATTTTTTAGAATTTATTTTTATTTTTATTTTTTTGTCTTGGTGGATAATAGGATTTCTTTTCGTCACAAGAAGGGTCGACTGATGGCTGTGATAAACGCTGATGTGACGTTAATGAACGAGGCGCTGTGACTCAAAGTACCGACGTTCTGTGGTTCAGGCTGAAAACTTTAAAATGCCATGTCTCTTCAGACCCCGACAAGGAACTATTTTCAGACGTTGTTGTCCAAAATCAGGACACTTATGTAGATAAGTTTTCACATCAGGCTGTGATCATGAATCGGACTGAAATGAACAGTTAAGATAAGACTTTGTATTATATGGCTTTGACGCTACTTGCACTCCGATTGGCTGCTTTCCGGTCTGATTTCTATTCTATTTTCCCATATCAGACCATTACCACGACAATTGGTCCAGATTGCGTATCACATTCGTTACAAACCAGAAAGCTAAAAACACGATTAGAAAAAACAAGCTGGACATGAACATACTCCATAAATATGTAAACAGCATCAGAAAAAAAAACACACAGATTGAAAGCTAACCAGCTAGCGACCGGACCATCTGTTAGCAAGTTTGTCATGGAGGTGAAGCGAACAGATCTGACTACAAGCCCAAAACCGTCAACAGCTTTCATATTCAGGCGATATCGTAAGTTTGCGTTTATATAACAACCATATAATAAACAAATTATTAACCTTGCTTACTCTGTCTGTACGGGAATAATCTCGCTTCCTCAGCGGCATGTGCACAAGACAAAAAAAAATGTTTTTCATCAAGGCAAGTGGTCTGCGCTACCAGCTAGCTCCGGTGTAATGTGAACTAAAGAACCTATAAAAGAATCATTAAGCAAAAAGGCTATTGATGTCGGTGGATCAAATAATTTCTTATCGATTCTTAACAGGAACCGGTTTTCGATACCCATCCCTAGTCGGGACTGCAGTGTCTTTCAACAATATTTTTTGGTGTTGAACCCATTGTCAGCGGGACAAGTGAGGAATTATGGGTGGCCATCATGTTAGTGGCTGCGTCTATAAGTGAGTCAGACAAGCATATAAACATCTGGCCAAGTCTGTCCAGACACAGAGACTGTTTGTGACAACTGCGCTGACTGCACCTGAACTTTGTCAGTCCTTCTTATCGACATTCTCCCTGTCTTGCACATAGAATTCAATATGGATACATTAACCCTCTGGGGTGGACGCCGTCGTATACAACGGCTAAGACCAAGCTTTACTAAATTATAAAAAACTTTGAATGATATGAGATAGAAACTTACTTTTTTTTTTGCTGAAAAGTTAACTCTGTGGACTTTCGAGCCAGCCATCGGCCATCTTTGTACTCCTCATAGAAGCTGTGTGATGACATGCGCAATGTGAGTATCCATTCGGAATTGGTTCACCGTCACATGGTTTTCCAAAATCCAATCGTAGGGCAGATTTAACTCACGTGAAAAACCAAAGATCGTTTTCAGGAGTGATATGTTACTAGTTGGCCTGTTTGAATAGCCCCCTGGGTGCTCCAATGAGTACATACTGTTAGTACATACTCAGTGTGCCCTACGCCATTATGCACAGCGATCAGTGAAAGCAAGAGCACACGGAGAGCCTCTGATGACAATCTCACGTGCTCAAACAAAGAGTGTGTAACTATCAGGATTGCGCCACTAGTTTGCATGTGAATGTTACTGGATAACTCTGTTGCTTTCTCTGCGTAAAGCACTGTTTACCAAATCAATGGACAACAAAATGCATAGACCATTTTGTATATATTGTTCAAAATGTGCATTTGTGTTTATTGTTTGAACCTTTCTGTTGTACAGTCTTTCACACAAGACCTCAAATTACCTTTATAAAGTGTCAAAACAGTTGTTTCTTATAGTTTGCTGTGTGTTTTGAAAAAATGTGGAAAATTATTTTTCGCTTTATTTTTTCCTTGCCTATTTTTGATTGTAAACCTTTATTACACTAATAAAACACAACAAAAACATATATATTCTGAAAGCACAGGTTGTCCTGAAAAAAGAGACATAAAACTTGATTGTGGGATGCAGGGAGAGCTGTTAACAGTAATAATAAAACATTTATGCCAGGCAGTGAGTTAGTGAACTGTCCAAAAAAATGCCCTCGGACCCCAGAGGGTTAAGGTAGGAGCTTGGTCCCCACATGCATACATCATAAAATCTATGACCAATCAGATGCGTTCTTTATCATTTTTTATTTTATCGATGTATTAATTACCAAAAACTCATAAGAAGGGTGGGAAATGCATGTTTTAATAGGTTTTATCAAACAAAATAAGAATTATTTTTAAGCTGGTCCCGCTTTAAAGACTTCCTTTCAAAATTCATGCTTGTATTTGATGAGATCCCAGTCTACAACGTAGTCAATGGTTGACTTCTTGACCATGACATCTCTGATCGCTGAGCAGCAAGCAGCTGGCCCTGAATGCTGTTGATAATGACCCTGAAAAGAACCTTACCAGCAGAGACCAGTGTAAAACCCCTGTAACTGTTTCAGTCAACCCATGAAGATATCAACTTCAGCATGAACCTAAACCCTGGGAAAGCCTCAGGTGTAATCCACCTGACTCGTCTATGCTTGCACAGCATCTCACCAACATTTCAGCTCTACACAAACTTTCATCAGAATCTCAGCCCTTGGGTGAAAAGTAGTTATTACTCCAGCTTCCACAACATCTCTGTTTCATACTTGACATTAAACTCTGAGGCCCCTCTCTGGAAACAGACAGTTTACTTTTACAGCATTTTACATGATACATCCACTGACCTTGGGGTAAAAAATGATAAAGAGATTTTTGAAGGAGATGTGTGTGGGAAAGATTAAAATACAACGAAACTGTTACAGTGGACAGGCACTAACAATACAGTTACATCCGACCCTGCAGGAAACTGAAAGTGAACCTTCAAAGATACATTTATTTTATGCAATGAATAACTGCTGAGCTATGTTCACCAAAATACAACTTTGGCAACCGTGTATAGGAAAGATCTACCCAGAATGCAGAATTGGTTTTGATGCATTTTACAAGGTTTCCTCCCCCTTTGCAAGCCACGGTGTGAAAAAGAAAAGCTATCACTAACGTCTAAACACTCACTATGTGTTTATTTTTGCATTTTACATTTTGAAAAATGACCCCACGAAATATGGTGGATCACCGCTATACAGCGTTGAATCGACTGGTAGAAAATAACCTCACCATACAGCTCTGTATCATACAGGAGACTCTGTGGTGCTGTTTGCTGGTTCGGAGCCCACAACAGAGCCGGTCCTTGCCAGACTTGAGGGACCAGTTGTTGGATAACTTTGATAATAAAATTTAATTTAATTTAAAATCAATTTTATTTATATAGCGCCAAATCACAACAAACAGTTGCCCCAAGACGCTTTATATTGTAAGGCAAAAGCCATACAATAATTACAGAAAAACCCCAATGGTCAAAACGACCCCCTATGAGCAAGCACTTGGCGACAGTGGGAAGGAAAAACTCCCTTTTAACAGGAAGAAACCTCCAGCAGAACCAGGCTCAGGGAGAGGCAGTCTTCTGCTGGACTGGTTGGGGCTGAGGGGAGAGAATCAGGAAAAAGACATGCTGTGGAAGAGAGCAGAGATCAATCACTAATGATTAAATGTAGAGTGGTGCATACAGAGCAAAAAGAGGTGAATAAAAAGAAACACTCAGTGCATCATGGGAACCTCCCAGCAGTCTAAGTCTATAGCAGCATAACTAAGGGATGGTTCAGGGTCAACTGATCCAGCCCTAACTATAAGCTTTAGCAAAAAGGAAATTTTTAAGCTTAATCTTAAAAGTAGAGAGGGTGTCTGTCTCCCTGATCCGAACTGGGAGCTGGTTCCACAGGAGAGGAGCCTGAAAGCTGAAGGCTCTGCCTCCCATTCTACTCTGACAAATCCTAGGAACTACAAGTAAGCCTGCAGTCTGAGAGCGAAGCGCTCTATTGGGGTGATATGGTACTATGAGGTCCCTAAGATAAGATGGGACCTGATTATTCAAAACCTTATAAGTAAGAAGAAGAATTTTAAATTCTATTCTGGAATGACACTACTAAATGACACTACTTTTTGGACACCGCAGTCTCGTTTGAGGGTGGGCGCTAAAGGGGTAAAATATAACTCATATGATGTAATTTTTCTACTTCCGGGGGAAAACCATGGTATTTTCAATGGGTTTTTGGGTAAATCACACGCAAACAAAGTGAAAATACAAAGAAAACGTGACAATCGGTGGAAAGTGGAGATGTGTTGCAGTTTGTTTATGACCCAGAGCACAAACATGTCGAGGCGGGTTTGCAGGTGAGCGAACACAGCTACTCTGGTTAGCTGTGTAGGCTAACACTTAGTGACACGACGTCTCCCACTTGCTTCCCTTAGCCACTAAGATTTGAAAAAGAAAAAAAAACTTTTCGCGACTGCTTCAGTGATTGCAGCCGAAAACAAAACAGTACACCATTTTCCTTGTGAAGCTTTGCTGTGTATATATATTGCACAATAGAGCACAGGTCCCCATAAGTGGTCAAATCCCACGATATCAGGCAGTGTTCAAAAGAGCCTGCGGTGCCCTATTGCAAGAAATTTTTTCAGTTGTGGGACCATCATATTCCTGAAATTGTCGCACTCCTCCAGACAGGTGGACGTCAAGCTAATGCATGTGAAAGTAACAGTAAACAAACACTAAATATAAATTTAAAATAAAGCACATTAACCAGGTGCAGCTAAGCAAAAGTCGTCACCCTTCCAAGGCTACAGGAAGTGTTTGTGTCAGCAAAATAAAAAAAGAAAAAAAAAGAACAGATGTTGATGATGCAATGCATTCAGGTTGATTTTTTTCTATACGCAGTTGCCTGAATTATACATACAATTATTAGCAGCATAAACTTGGAGAGAGAGAAAGGGAAGAGTGAAATCAGAGAGGGCTTGAAGCCTCTAATTTGTAGTCCCTCTGCCACATGTGCTGCCCTTCAAAAAGCCCCAGCATCTCTGATGTCGGAGGCCAACTGCATCTCCATCCCAAGAAAAGGCACCATGTACCCAAATGACACCGAGGACTAGACTTTCCTATTTTATAAAAAAGTAATCATTCAAAGTTAGTGTAGAAATGTTTCTAAACATAATTATTTATGTAATTCTCCACATTTTGTGAAGAAGACAGTTTAAAGTGCTACAGAACAAAGAGTGAACAGGAGTGGCTACCTTGATGGTTTCAGGTGGTACTCCAGGATCCGGGGCTTTCTCCAAGTAAGTGGTCAGGTCCTGATCCACGTGCTCAAACACCAGAGTGAGTTTGGTTTCACGGTCAGTCCGAGAAACAGTACACACATCAAACAGCCTAAAACAAGAGGTGAAGGTGCAGGGCATCAATACTTATGATTGTAGTAGTTTCACTGTGATCACCATGCAGCAAGTGTACTTTTAACAACTTCATCTGTTCTGTTGTTTACATTGTTATTCGGCTTTTTACTTTCTTAAAGTGCATATCTTTGGAGAAATGAAATGGCAAATGACCTAAATAAACAAACTGAAGAAAGAATAATGAAAATATTGGTGTACTGCGTTATGATTTTGGTGCCATTGGCCATGAGATATTAAGCACTAAATGTGGGGAATTTAGCTTGATTTTGTCTGCTGCCTGAAAAGCTCAGATTTACAGTTTTGCTGGGAATATTCATTTTCATGATGCAACTTTGGGTTCCCCACTCAGAGCAATTTTGGCAAATGATTCCAAGAGGATGGGAAGAAAGGAATTGTTTTCGTTTGGAATTGGGTGTTTGTGTATGTTCACGGATGTTCATGGTTTACTTTGAAATGGTGAACAGGAGTGTTGTAGGAGGGTGCATTCTGTGATTCACACCAAGAGGGACGGACTCTGAAAGCCTGAAAACGCCACTGTTGAGAGTCAGCACTGAGAAGCTAGAAGAATTAGCCTGTTTAGCTCCTTGCCCATATGGGAAAGCTAAAACCATCAAAGACATGTCTGCCACACACACACACACACAAACTGGACATATAAAGAATTACATAATGGTAACCAAAAAAGACTGAATTTTCTGTTCAAGAAACGTCATCATATATTTACATTTCAGTCATTTAGTCTTGTTGACGGCGTTACAATTAGCTAAATACTGATAATCCTCAAATACATCTTGCCGTGCACTGGGATCCACAGTAGTACTCTTTCAGTTTCATACACAGAGAAGAAATATTTTTTTTTAAATGTGTTTAACCTGGGTGATTTATTGCTGATTTAGGCATTATGTTAGTATCATGTCAGTGTCACATCACTTGGAAAATGCCTATTAATCTCCCTTGCAGTTTTCAGGTACACTCTGACTTATTTTATTTTTATTAACTATATCAGGGCCCACACAAGTTAAAAACTTGGAAGAAACTAGTATTATTATTTATGATTGTTTATTTGCATATTCAGATCATCCCCACTTTTTGTGATGTGGGATTACATTTGAACTGTACACATTGTTGAAATTGCCATAACCCGCATGCATTTTAAACTCAGAATTCAGACAGACAGTCACATGACATGGTTGCAAACCTGTACATCTAAATGTTGTGTTTTCACTGCTACGGCAATGCAAAATATCTACCATAAGAAATGTGTAATTATGCATCGCAGCCCCATATCAATCCCCAACCCGGATCTCTCCCCACCAAAAAAAAAGCATTAAGACAGTCAACATTAGACATGCTGCAGTTTTTCTTCAACCAAATTATAACATGCATCCCACTCTCAGACAGTGCTAAGGGTGACTTCATCCATTTAGGCCACTGTCTTCATCATAACATCAAGAAAAGATTTTGCCCACTGCCAGAAAACCAAGGATTGAGCTGGTTGCCATCTCAAGGCCAGCATTTTCTTATATCCCCAGGGAGACCAAATTATGGAATATGTCTCTACAGGAGTTAAATCAACAGAGGAGTTATCACTAAGTCAGATTAAAAATGGTGAAGATGAGACGCTAACTTTAATATATAACATAAATGAAACATACAGTTGTGTACAAAATAATACTATGTTTTAAAAAAGTGATTCAAGCTCAAAATCCTTAAAATACCTTTTATTTCCATACATGCAAATACATTCAGAACACTGTACATTCAATTCAATTCAAAAGCAAAAAATGAAGAACAATTTTATCAAATTTGATATTACTTTACAGAAAGCAAAGAAAAAGGAATATTAGGCTGTTCAAAAAAATAGCAGTGTCTGGATTTTTCTTTACAAACTCAAACACTGAAGATTTAGCTTACCTGTGAATCACTGAACTAATATTTATTTGTATAGCCACCGTTTCTGAGAAATAAATCACATCTGCGTTGCATGGACTCAACCAACTTCTAGCACCTGTGAACAGGTATACCAGCCCGGGATGATTGGCTACATTCCACAATTCCTCTGTATGTCTTGGTTGTTCCTCAGAAACGGTCATCCCACAAGTTTTGGATGAATATCCCGGGATTGGGCTGGCCACTCCATAACGTTCATGTTGGTTTGGAACCAAGATGCTGCTCGCTTGCTGGTGTGTTTGGAGTCATTGTCTTGTTGAAACACCCATTTTGGTGGGTCACCTGACAGACTGTCTGTGGCCCCTAGACCTAAAAAGAACAATCTTGCTTTTATCAATCCACAAAAGGTTGCGGCATTTCTCTTTAGGCCAGTCAATGGCAAATTCTAACCTCTTCAGCACACGTCATGTTTTTCAAGAATGGGACTTTGCGGGGGCTTCTTTCCCACAGCTTGGCTTCACATAGGGATCTTCTAATTGTTACAGCACTTACAGGTAGCTAACTTTAGGCCTTCTTTGATCATCCTGGACCTGATCATTGGCTGAGTCTCTGCCATTCTGGCTATTCTTTGATCCCTTTGAACGACAGTTTTCCATTTTCTTCCAAGTCTTTCTGGTTTTACTTGCCATTTTAAAACATTTGAGATCATTTTAGCTGAGCTGCCAATCATTTTCTGCACTTTGTTATACGTTTTCCCCTCTCCAATCAACTTTTTAATCAAAGTACGCTGTTCTTCTGAAAAATGTGTGGAATGACCCATTTAACGCAGACAACATTTGCTACTGTTGTCCTTAAATAAGGGCCACGTGTAGAGGATGTAATAAGGGTCACAGAAAGAAAAATGCAGACACTGCTTTTTTTTTTGAACAGCCCAATATTCCTTTTTCTTCACTTTCTGTAAAGTAATACATTTCATGTTTTGAATAGAATGTGCAGTGTTCCCAATGCATTTGCATGTATGGCAATAAATATTATACTATAAGGATTTTCAGCTTTAGGCTACTCACTTAAAAAAAAAAAAAAAAAACACACACACAGCAATTATTTTGAACACAACTGTATAGGACATAAACCACAACTGGGAGACAACAATGTTCATAATGTGGCACTTTTCTGGGCGTTAGGTGCATCCTACAAGTAATGTATTGATTGGTGATCAGAGTTTATGGCTGTACTATACAATTTTTTCCACATCACTTCATCCTTTTTTTTGCCCTTAAGATGCCCGTTGCTCAGGGTCATCATCGCAGTAAATAGCCAGATACCTTTCCTGGTGCAAATCCAATTTCATAAGTAGAAACATGCTCATTGCTCCTGGTGTTCCCAAGCAGTCTCCCAGCTAAGTTCTAATCTGAACCTACTCTTTACATGGCTGTAGATCCCTTCATCATTCACAGAAGATACATTCTTACACCATGTATCCTCTCTCGGAAGAGGTTCAGATTAGAGGTCTACACCGGATCATAGTATTATCGATGTAATGCTATAAGACATTTGGTATGTGTACCGGTAATCCTGTCCCCATATTTTTAATATATCAGCGTTGGCTATTACAAGCCGTTAGTCTGTTGTTTTGTGCAGCAGCTCCAAGTTGAATAAACAGTTTATGTCATCTCCCTGTCTCACAGCGCAGTGATGACCTAACGAACAAGAGAAGCACGTCTGCGCTAAGTTTTACAAACATATTATTGCTTTGATTTTCTTTCAATATCTGTGTGCATCCTCTGAATGACAGCAGCTAAAAAAAAAGGCAGTACAGCAGTGGCGAGTTAAAAAAATAAAGCACTGCTTTTTTCACCAAATACGTCAAAGTCTCTTTTTGAGAATGGCACAAGATAAAAACATGGACAAAACCTTCTTACATGTCAATCAGGTACCACTTTCCACATAAATACACAGTTCTCCATTCTTTCAGCTCGACTGTGCAGGCCAGGAGTGTAACCAGATCGGAAAGACGACAGAACACCACTCCCCAACACTCTTAAATGTTTTTGCATGTACTATTCCAACTAATAATAACAACAACAGTAACAACACCACCACCACTACTACTATTTTCGATTACATTAAGCAGCATAACTAAGGCTGGGTTGCATACTAACACCGTACACTATAATTTATGAATGCATATAAATAAAATTAATATAACCAGTATTAAACATATAAATGTATCGATATTGTAAATGCATTGAATATCGGATGCTCAATGTATGGTATCATATCAAGTTGTGACAAACAATATAGAACCTTAATTCAGACATAAATTTGTATAATTGTATAATTTATTTATATGTAGGCCCTGGTAAATCTAATATTTTATGAAGAAGAGTGTCAAATGTGAGTACCTGCTTTTATGAACAGTCTATTACTAGATGAGTGTCACTCATCTCATAATATCTATTATGAACAACAAACATCAATACTACTTTTATTTCAGGAACCATTCTTTCTGTTGTGTGGGCCGCTGAAGAGGAGGTACTGCTGGCCCACCACCACCAGAGGGAGCCCTGCCTGGAGTGCGGGCTCCAGGCACCAGAGGGCGCCGCCGCCTCACGGGAGCAGCCTCGGTGACAGCTGTCACCCATCACCTGAGACAGCTGACGGCAATCATCAGTGGGGTATATCAGCAGGACGGCATCTCCACCTCATCGCCGAGATATCGTTTCTACCAGAGAGGTAACATATCGAAGCAAACAGAGTACATATTTTTGGATTGAGCTAGTTTATTGGATTACTGTTCCAACGAGAGGTGGAGGTACCATTCCTGCTGTTCGGAGTTCTGGGTGCAAACGCGCCCCCATCTAACTGTTCTTTGTTCCTCGCCAGCAGTACCAGGTCCGACACGCGGAGGCAGTGGCCACCTGGGAGTTCGGGACTTGGCGGCTCCAGTATTCCCGGGGTCCTGTGGCGGAGGAAGCCGTGTGGTTCCGGTCTTACCTTGGAGAGGCGTCTCCTATCTTCGAGCCTGCCCACACGACACTTTTGTGAATTGACTGTTGTCCATTTCTGTAATTGGTTGTATTCGTTGTGCACATTCACAACAGTAAAGCGTTGTTATTTTGACTTACTCCATTGTCCGTTCATTTGCGCCCCCTGTTGTGGGTCCGTGTTCCTACACTTTCCCAACACTTTCATAAGAATGGTTTTCATGAGTAAAGCCTGCAGGCTAAAGCAGACATGCTGAAACATCAATATTATCCCATGATAAAGTACATACTGGAAAAACTCTTTCAAGTGACTCTCTCAAGACTTCTACTACTGCCATGCAACATTTCATGACTGATCAAAGTTTATGGTTGCATTTTACTCGGCAACAAACTAAGACCAAGGATTCAGACTATGTTAGCTGACCGGTTGCATTTTACTCGGCAACAAACTAAGACCAAGGATTCAGACTATGTTAGCTGACCGGCCAAAGTGAGCTTTGGTGGAAAGCTGAAAAAAAAGAAAAACCTATCTATGTCCTCTTCAAAGAGCTGGGGACTACAACCAGCATTCCTCAGCCAGCACTATGACAACTCCTGATGCTCTATGGTAAGCTGAATGGAGCCTATCGCTCATCTGTAGCGGCTGCACCTTTTGTCACGGCAACCACAGTGGAGCCTCAACAGCCATGTAACAACAGGTTGGTGTTACATATGACTGAAATGATATCAGTACCATCAACATCAAACAAGTTACATGTCCACACGTATGTTTCGAGTGTAAAACCAATGTCATCTAGTGACTAAATTATCTCATTAGACATGATGGTAGAACACTGATCACCAGAGGTCTGTTTCCCACAAAGCATTTATTAAGGGATGTCAATCTTGATACTACAGTACATATTTTAATGTTTCAAATTATTTTCAAAGCTTGCACAATGCATGTGTTGTTAGAACTCAGAAGTGGCTAATCTGCATAAGATGTTTGAAATCGAAGCATGGAAAGAAATGACTAAATCTCTCCGGAAATGCTTTCATTCCTATCCAGCGAGGCACTGTGCACCAGTGCCAACACCACTATCATCACTGGACCTGGAAATTTTGGAGTCAGTACAGTGAGTGAGCAGTAATTCGTTCAAGGAATTAATACTGTGAATGATGTCACAAAACAGATGCCCCCCCCTCTCTTAAAGTACTGGGGTTAAACACCCCTTGCTACCCAATTGTTGGGCAACAATGGGGGCTCTCAGCAGACACTGAACATATGGAATGAATAATGGGCCTCATTACAAACATCCAGGGGTCGCATGCAGTCACACAAAAGGCCTACTCTGCTTGGCTAAACTTGAGAATGGTGAGGATCCTATGATATTCAATGGCCTTGATGGCTTGCACTCTAGAAACTTTAATTGAAACAAATGCTCCTGTATTGTCTGTGTTTTGCAGTGGTGCACAAACATGTTAAATCATTACATCAAGGCATGACAAATTTAAGGCCTGCTGACACAATTGTGTTACAATAGGAAAAAAGTGATACAATTAAGAGAAATGCCATTATTAAAAAATGCACTGGGAACAATTGTTAAAAGCTCAAGCTGTTTTTAACTCTATTTAGAGCTTCCCCTTGAATCCCAAACCCCTCGATATGCAACAAAACATCCACCAAGGTCAGATTTTGACCAGTGCCAAAATGTGGCAGTGTATTTAACAGCTGACCTTCAAGTTTACAATTCACTACAAATTGCAACAATGTGGTTTGTGTGTGCATGTACAACAGGAGGTTCAGCTAAATACTTAATTTTCATGAAGTTCTTTTTTTAAAGAATTTGGACTCAAGAAAGCAAAATCTCAAGAAGAGCATTGGTGACAGGTCTCACGAAAAATAAAACTGAAAAACTGCACAACAGACATAAGTATACCCGATGTAGCACTTTGCAAAAATTACCATTCTCATATTGTGTGTGTGTGTGATGTAATCATTGGGTGTGTGGCTAAGGCTTAATTAATAATGTGCACATGAATGGCAGTGGCCACACATTCAACAAATGCATTTTTCATTTTTACCCAAGGCAACATATGGCCATCAAGTATTGCGAAGACCTGGTGTCCGTCCGTCTGTCCATAGCATAAGTCCACTTCTATTACTGCCACAGTCAAAATTTCTATGGATCTAATTTGTCTCATTAATACCTGCAAATGCACAGAGAGTGACCTACAAATATTCCTTTATTTGCACAACTTCCACTCTTGTCAAAAGCTCATTTAAGCGCACATGCAAGGCCTCCTGCGACGCTGTTAAAATGTAAATATTGCTTTTCATTGATTGACTGATAGAAGGGCTTTACTGAACATGTAGAACTGTACATAAGACAACAGGATCTTAATAATTAAACTACAAATTATAAATAACACAAGGCTCATACGGCCATAGGTATTTTAGCATTGTGTTATATTTAAAGTATGTATAGTATCTGTATTATAATAGACAAATGACCTCTGTGTGCATGCGTCCATGCGTGCATTTGGCTTCGGTCATGCTAAAACCGTGGAGAGCTGACATTTGCCATTTGAATGCTTATGTATTTTGGGTCAAGGATGAACACTGTGAAAACGGGAAGTTGATAGGATTAATATTTTTGGAGAAAATAGCCATTTCAGCTAACCATTAAACAATGGACATTGTGCTGCAATGCACCATGGAAGTTCGAGGTCTGATATTTTAAATGTTATTATTGTGGTTCATGTTTGTTTTACAGGGTTGTTAGTGTCATTGATTTATTGTTTTTTTTTTTTTGTAGTTCAGTTAGTTTAGTCAATTAAGTTTAGTTAAGTAGGGGCAGGGGTGGTGGAAAAGCGGTCAGTGCGCTTGGTTTTCAGTGCGGAAGGTTGCCACATTTCTCCAAGTAATGTGGAGTTGCATCAGGAAGGGCATCCAGCGTAATGACACAAAACTAAAGTCATTTCAAATGGCAACTTTCTGGCTTTAAGAAACACTATAAGAAATCAAGAAAAAAAGATTGTGGCAGTCAGTAACGGTTACTTTTTTAGACCAAGCAGAGGAAAAAATATGGAATCACTCAATTCTGAGGAAGAAATTATGGAATCACCCTGTAAATTTTCATCCCCAAAACTAACACCTGCATCATATCAGATCTGCTCGTTAGTCTGCATCTAAAAAGGAGTGAACACAAGTCTGCATCTAAAAAGGAGTGAACACACCTTGGAGAGCTGTTGCACCAAGTGGACTGACATGAATCATGGCTCCAACACGAGAGATGTCAATTGAAACAAAGGAGAGGATTATCAAACTCTTAAAAGAGAGTAAATCATCACGCAATGTTGCAAAAGATGTTGGTTGTTCACAGTCAGCTGTGTCTAAACTCTGGACCAAATACAAACAACATGGGAAGGTTGTTAAAGGCAAACATACTGGTAGACCAAGGAAGACATCAAAGCATCAAGACAGAAAACTTAAAGCAATATGTCTCAAAAATCGAAAAATGTACAACAAAACAAATGAACGAATGGGAGGCAACTGGAGTCAACGTCTGTGACCGAACTGTAAGAAACCGCCTAAAGGAAATGGGATTTACATACAGAAAAGCTAAACGAAAGGCATCATTAATGCCTAAACAGAAAAAAACAAGGTTACAATGGGCTAAGGAAAAGCAATTGTGGACTGTGGATGACTGGATGAAAGTCATATTCAGTGATGAATCTCGAATCTGCATTGGGCAAGGTGATGATGCTGGAACTTTTGTTTGGTGCCGTTCCAATAAGATTTATAAAGATGACTGCCTGAAGAGAACATGTAAATTTCCACAGTCATTGATGATATGGGGCTGCATGTCAGGTAAAGGCACTGGGGAGATGGCTGTCATTACATCATCAATAAATGCACAAGTTTATGCTGATATTTTGGACAATTGAAAGGATGTTTGGGGATGGTGAAATCATTTTTCAAGATGATAATGCATCTTGCCATAGAGCAAAAACTGCAAAAACATTCCTTGCAAAAAGACACATAGGGTCAATGTCATGGCATAGGGTCAATGTCAATGAGCAGATCTGATTTGATGCAGGTGTTAATTTGGGGGATGAAAATTTACAGGGTGATTCCATATTTTTTTCCTCAGAATTGAGTGATTCCATATTTTTTTTCCTCTGCTTGGTCTAAAAAAGTAACCGTTACTGACTGCCACAATCTTTTTTTCTTGATTTCTTATAGTGTTTCTTAAAGCCAGAAAGTTGCCATTTGAAATGACTTTAGTTTTGTATCATGTCTATGATCTGCTTTTTTTCTACAAAATTAAACAACTGAATGAACATCCTCTGAGGCCGGTGATTCCATACTTTTTGCCAGGGGTTGTACCACTTATCTGGGTCCAGGTCACAGCGGCAGCAAACCAAACAGCACAGCCCACACTTGCCTATATTCTCTCTTTCCGTGGGATCCTGAGGCATTTCCAAACCATCTGGGAACTATAATCCCTCCAGCATATCCTGGGCCGCCTCCCAGTTAGACGTGCCTGGAAGACCTCCCGAGGAAGATGACTGGGGGGCATTTTCACCAAATGCCCAAACCATCTCAGGTGGCTCCTTTCGACGTGAAGAAACAGCGCCTGTACTCCAAATCCCTCCCCGACAGTCAAACATCTAAACCCTGTCCAGGAGAGTAAACCCAGATACTGGAAAGAGGAATCTCCTTTCTGCCACTTGCAACTGCTACCTTATTCTTGAGGTCATTACCTAAATGACAAAACAGAATGACAAAACCTACCATCCCTGGTTCTCAAGACCAGGCACCTAAGTGGCTCTACTCTATTCTTCCTTTTTCAGATATTTAGATATACCTTAGTATACACTAGTACACTTCTACCTTAGAACTGGAATATATTATAGAATTTTCATGACCATAGGTGAGGACAGAAGTGTAAATCTGGCTCAGCTCCTTCACCACAACGGTCTGGTACAGTGTCCGGAGAAAAAAAAAAAAAAAAAAAGACGCTGTCCCAATCTGTCTATTGATCAAATGCTCCAACTTAACATTACTCGTAAAATATAGCGGGTAGAAATCCGTGTGACTCAAATGCAACCAGTACAATCACTGACAGTTCAAAGAATCGATGCCCCATGAAGTGACATAGTACTTGCAATCGAAAAACACAGAAATTGTGAAAATAAATCAAAAATAATATTTTCTAGTAATCATTTAAATCCTTGGTAACAACATATCTGGGAGAAACTAAACCATGAGTGGCTATGGATGGTAACTGATGATGCTGCATATAGACAGGAGGTGGAACAGTTGGTCCTCTGGTGTGGTCAGAACAATCTGTAGCTGAACCCACTCAAGACTGGGGAGATGATAGACTTCAGGAGAAACGTACATCACTCTCCACCACCACCACATCTGAACCCCAATCTTCTTCAACAACACTGTGTCTACTGTGGACCATTTCCGGTTCCTGGAATCCACCATCTCCCAAGATCTGAAGTGGACCTGCCACATAGACTCCATCAGAAAAAAGGCACAGCAGAGGATGTACTTCCTCAGACAGCTCAGGAAGTTCAACCTGCTCCAGGAAGTGCTCATCAACTTTTACACATCCATCATCCAGTCAGTCCTGTGCATCTCCATTTCTGTTTGGTTTCCCTCTACCTCCAAATATGACAGGCACAGACTTCAACAAACTGTCAGGTCTGCAGAAAAATAAATAAATAAATAAATAAAATAAATCATCGGAGCCAACCTGCCCTCCATCCAGGACGTATACCGGTTCAGGACCAGGAAGCAAGCTGGTAACATCTCTGCAGACCCCCCACACCCTGGACACACACAGTTTAAACTCCTCCCCTCTAGTCAATGTTACACAGCTCTGTATGTCAAAACAACCAGACATAGGAACAGTTTCTTCCCACAGGCCATCACACTGATGAACAATTTAACCTGCCAAAAACTCACTAATTCATATACCTTGTGTACAACTTCAATCTGTCTATTTCACAAATTTGTTTTCCTTATTGCGCATTTTATTTTACTTGCACATTTTACTATGAATTATTCAGTGTTTAGTGTATATTCATACATATACAGAGAGAGTGCAGCTCAAAACCGAAGACAAATTCCTTGTATTCTTGTGGATACTTGCCAAATAAAGGCTATTCTGATTCAACTAGATTCTAAATTGTCTTCCACAGAATATGTTCAAAGTGTGAAATCAAAGGTTCTCAAAATAGATTTCCTCCCCAAAATCACTAATCCATGACCAACATGTTGTATCTCGTTTCATATCATGTAACAAACTTATTACTATGTATCAGCCTTATCAATTCCAAGGGTCTATTTGAGGCCATATCAAAACTACAGAGAAAAAATGGTAGTTGTGCGTACATCCTATATTAGGCCAGGTGCAGGACAATCAGGAATTCCAGGCAGAAAAAAGAGTGAAAATCCGCACACTGGTTTAAAGCTCCCAAAATCTTTTTATTGACTGAAAAAGCAATGTTTCGACCGCAAGGTCTTCTTCAGTGTATAACCAGAAGCACAGTATGGTCTCCCCTGCCACCTAGCCTGCTCAGTCCCAATTATAATAGAGTTGTGTATATAAAAAAAAAAACTTTTAAACATCAATAGAAGTTTGTTTTGTTTTCCCTCATCACAGGGCCATGACTGAATAACATACTTTCAGTGAATATGAAAAATGTATTCCCTAAAGTATTAAAGTTATAGGCAAAGTTTTTCGTTTAAAAACAAACAAGAAAACAAAAAAACAAAACAAAACAGGTTTTTACCCCAAAATACGCAGGGGTATAGGACAATAATGCACCATCTACTAATCAACCAGACAAAAGATGCTGGCACATACAGAATCTCTATGTCCACATTTAGTGAAACCGTAGTGCCTGGAAAAAAACTCTGACGTAGGGTCCACGCGCATAACGACAACGCCAATGAGGATGACAGACGGATCATTCATTATATAGACTAGCCCAACAACCGGCCCTGAATTGGGCCAGATACTGGCCTCTCTCTCCTAGCCTATGATTGGTTGGTGGCCGAGACGCTGGCATCAGCCTTACTCTGATGTGGTGCGAGCGTTGTTCTCCTATTGGTCATTTAGGAGTAGGAATTCCAGTGCTGCTTTCCTACTGGTTGTTTAGGAGGGGGAATTCTCACTCCAAAATGGAGGCCAGTATCTGGCCCAATTCAGGACCGGTGTCACAGACCGAATGGTCCGCCTTTTGCATCTGTGCATGCGTCATTTCGGACCACAGCAGCATGTCTGAGATGGAGTTTCTTCACCCAAAGCAATCAAATGGATTAATGGGATTATTAACCATCAGATGATAAAGGTAAAATCTCTTAAATCATTCTAAAGTCAGTTATAAGCAGAAACTCGACGAAAATCTGTGATGCCTTGAAATGACTGATGCGCAGTGAACACATCAGATAGCAGCTTGTTTAACCGCAACACTGATCGCTTCTGTCGCCTTTTATGATGACATAATGCGGAATTTATGTCTGCCGAGGAGATAGCTGATGACTGGAGTGCAGTTTTAAAGGCCTGTCACAGTGGCGTATTCATAGAGCGCTCACTTCACGAGGAGTTTTTTTCTCAATATGCAGCAGTATGTTGAGGGTTACGTGTGTAGGACGGAAGAAATTAAACCTGTTTAATTTTCTTCGGCGTACAGCACAGCATGGAGCCTTCACGCGAGTACATGCAGCGCCGTGCTACTGTCCGCTATTGTGAGCCTGCCCACGCTGCAACACGGTACTGTGCGCCACTTCACATCTCCCTGTTGTTCTTCTGGAGCTATAAATACTGCAAGATCATTGCTTCACTTTATCATACAGGACTCATTATATGAGGACTGTTTCACTGTGTCGCATTGTTTCATAAAACCTCTCTCTCTCTCTCTCTCTCTCTCTCTCTCTCTGAGAGAGAGAGAGCGGTTTTATTTTGAGTCTGACTCTCCTTAAAATAAAACCGCTCTTTCTCCTCTATCAGACTCCTTAAAATAAAATAAAAGCGCTCTCTCGCGCGCACGCACTCTCCCTCCTCTCTCTCTCTCTGTGTGTGTGTGTGTCTAATCAGAGCTGTGACTCTTTAAAATAAACGTGCACTCGCTGCATGTGGGTGCGCTCATCAAACGCCCTGATCGATCAGTCTGATCAAAGCTGAAAAGAGCTGTGACTCTAAAATAAACGCGCACTTGCTGCATAAAATAAATAAATAAATAAATAAATAATAATAATGTTAAATGCCTGTTTTTGAGCCGCACCACACCATGCAGTAGAGAACAGAGCGCACTTTCACACAGAGACAGAAAATAGCACAAACTGGTGCGGCATGGCACATGCGACTGTGTGCACACATTAAAGACCGAATGGTCCGCCTTTTGCATCTGTGCAAAAGGTGGACAGCTGCAAGTATGAACGAACACTGTTAAAGGCTGAGTACGTGCGTATTTAAATGAAACAACGCTGCAATGAGCAGCTCTACGAATACGCCACTGTGACAGGCCCTTTAAGCAGAAACGAGGTGTTAATCCGTGAACCACGTCATCGGGGGGTCCGATTTTTACTGTTCGGTTGGCGACACCAGTTGTCGGGCTATACATACTGTCACAGTGCATTGCATGTGAATCCCCTTTCACATTGGTGTATTCATAGAGCTGCGTATTGTAGCGTTGTGTTTATTTAAATACGCCCAAAATGCTCATGTACTCAGCCTTTATCTGTGTTTCATACTTGCAGCTGCATGTGTTCGCTTTTTAATGTGCATAGTCACGTGTGCCTTGCCGCTATTTAAACCCAGTTCACTCCTGCCGGCTGTGCAGAACACATCACTGCACTTGGAAAACAGTGGACTGTATCATGAGGTTTTTTACAGGTGCATTACTGCCACAATCAGGGCGTTTGATGAGTGCATCAACATGCAGCAAGTGCGCTTTTATTTGAAATTTACAGGTTTGATCAGACCTGATCGATCAGGCCCTTTTGATGAGCGCACCAACATGCAGCGAGTGCGCTTTTATTTTAAAGTCACAGGTTTGATCAGACCTGATCGATCAGGCTGTTTGATGAGCGCACTGACATGCAGCGAGTGCGCTTTTATTTTAAAGTCACAGGTTTGATCAGACACACACATACACACACACACACACAGAGAGAGAGAGAGAGCAACCTGCTGTTTCTGTATTTCTGAGTTGAGGTTTGATTCCCTGTTCTGAACACACAGGTGCTGTGGGCTGTGTGATCATGTTCTCCAGCTGACACACTCAGTTTTTGGTTGTGTACAGGAGCGCAGTGTCGCACAGACTTGCATGCAGTAATGCTGTGCTGCGCAGACCTGCTTAAAACTCAGCGCTCTACGCTGAACTAAATTAAACATGTTTAATTTCTTCTGTCCTATGCGCGCAGCCCTCAATATACTGCTGTGTAGGGAGCAAAAACTCGACGTAGAGCAGCTAAAAGGGGAGGTAGAGCTGCTCAACTCAACGTAGATGATAAGCCACAATGAGCAGCTCTACGAATACGCCAATGTGAAAGGAGCTTGAATCAACAAGACCCTGAGATACTTAAAACTCCTCCACTTGGGGCAGTAATTCTCCCCTGAGCCAGAGGGGACAGTCCACCCTTTTCTCACAGAGGACCCTGGTCTCAGACACTCGGCCTCAAACCTGTTCAGTGCGCATTGGAGGTTACTGCCTGATGAAACTAACAGAACCACATCATCCACAAAATGCAGAGATGTTAATCTAAGATTACCAGAGAGGACACCCTCCGGTCCCTGGCTGCACCTTGAAACCCCATCTGTCAACATCACAAACATGATTGGTGACAAAGAGCCACCCTGGCATAATCCAAGGCCCACTGGAAACAGGTCTGATATAATGCAGAGAATGCAGCCACAACTCCTACTTTTGTCATATTTAGACTGGACTGAGTGTTGCAGCAGTTCTGGTACCCCATACTCCCACAGCACCCCTCACAGGATACCTTGAAGGACCCAGTCCGTATGAGGTAGCCACAACACACATGTAGACTGGTTGGTCATACTCCTAAAACTCTTCTAATATCTTGCAAGGGTAATGAGCTGATCCACATTTCCACAGCCACCTGGGGTAAATTCAGCTGACTGGACATGAAAGGCACACATCTGTCTAGTGCTAAGGTCTCACAGTTGGCAGTGCATGTCAGAGCACAAACCAAGCATGAAGTCAGAGGAACTACGTGTAGACCTCCAAGACGAGATTAGGGTTTCTAATGGTTTCAAATGTGGTATAGTTTTGAATATGATTGCAGCATTTTAAAATTTTGACCCCTGAGTAATTCTTCAATTAACCCCTACCTGGCTGCATATTGAAAATTCAAATGGACACCCTACCTTTTCCATAAAGTAATGTCTAAGGTGTATTCGTGCCAAATTTGGTGCTTGCATCACCATTTGAAATATTTTTTTCAGTTATCCGCTGCACTATATATTGTATAAGAATGAATATTATAGAAAACAAGTTTTGCATATAATAAAGTGATGTGACAAAATTGTGGTACATTTGCATTTTTAATAGCTGACAGTGTACTGCACAAAGGGATAAATTTCCATTTAACTATGATAATTAATGTGCATCTGACAACATACGGCAACTTACGTTGCAGGGAGACATGGAAACTACAGAGCATGGGGTAGCAGGAAGTCCAGGTTACGAGTGTGTATAGCTCAATTGCAACTGACGTCACATTTCCCATGATCCTCCCCGATCTGCCATTTTTGATGTATACAATTGGCAGAGGCTTGTAATTATTCTAAGATTTATTGTGAATTAAGTAACAATGACAAGGCCAGATATCAAGAAAATATCAGTGTGGGGGGATTGATCCCTACAGCAATGTCCCGATAACCCCGTGAACTCGGACTACGGCAGCCCCGGCTCCAGTTATGGAAATCCCAGGTCCAGCTTCGGGTCTCGGCAGACCGACTTACCCGTCAGTCCGGACGTCTCCTCAGAAGCGGTGCAGAAGGTCCGGGTGGGCCAGCAGGAGTCCAGCGGGCTGGGAATCAGTATTAAAGGAGCCTGGGAGAACCGCATGCCCACCCTCATCTCCGAGATCTTCCTGGGACTCTCCACCAATCAGAGCCGAGCTCTGCGGGTCGGGGACGCAATCCTGTTCATCAACGGGAACGACCTCGGCAAGGCATCGCATGACCTGGCGGTGCAGGTGCTGAAGAAGGCCAGCAGAGAGGCGACGCTGGAGGTGAAGTATGTTCGGGACGTTACGCTGTTATTTAAGAAGCCAACCCTGGTGGCTGATCTGCTGTGGGACAGCGTTCACCCACAGTCGCCAACTTACAGTGGCAGCAAGTACTCTGACTTGCCCAAACACAGCAGCTCCTTGTCCTCTTCAAAAGACAGCACACTGAGGTTCTTCGCTGTAAAGATGGACCCACTGCCCACTCCAGGCACTCAAGCAGAATTGTTAAAACACCCGACAACTGTGCATATAACTCCCATTTTGCGCCTTGCTCAACGGTTGCCATCGCCTTGTAGATTAAACATGGCGGACACTAGCGAATCAGAAAGGATCATGGGAAATCCTTGACGTCAGTGCAAGCCACCTATTTACAGGAGGGCATGGAGGGCCCTCATAAGCGCCCCACCTGGTTACACCCCTGCTGACCACACAAGTATTGGGCAAGGATATGAATGGTGTGCACCAAACTGCTACTTGCGTTGACAACAATGCAGTTGTACTGCAACCTGAGTTTTACTAATGTGAGGGGGGGGGGAGCAATGTCCTATAGGTCATGTGTCACATCACAGCAGGAGCAGCAGCAGTGTGTTGGTTCTATCTCCCCCTCACTCACCTGACAACATTGGGGTGCTCGAAGGCTTCAAGCTGCCTCAGTACCGCCACCTCCCGGATGGTAGAGAGAGGCATACCTTCTTCTTCCGTCTGGACGCGAACTCTTTTCAGGGCTACAAATCGTCCCCCGTTCTTCAGGTCTCTCGCCTTGTACACTTTCCCATAAGCGCCTTCTCCGATCTCAGCCACGGGCTCATACTGAGTGCCAGCACTTTCTTTGTCCATTTTTCCCACCTCTGTCTCTCGTCTCTTGTTGAAAATATTGCGGGGAATCCCGAGCCAGAGATGTTTCTCACAAAGGCATATTCACAGAAACAAGAAGTTGGCACATGCACCGTCTAGAGAAGAGGGAGACAGAGATGGACGGAGTCACCATCTTTGTCAGCTTGGCTCAAATTTTGCTCCAGGTTGCCATTAACAGGACTGTCATGTTTTATCCCGACTATCAACACAAGAGCCCCGAACTCCTCCTCCGCCTCCTCCTCCTCCTGTTACGCACGGCAACTTATGTCCTCCTACCTTATAACACAAAAACGCACAAAAATTTAAAATTAGCTTCACTTAATGTCTTATTTAAGCTAGCTGCGCATTAAATAGACAGTGTCAGGAATTCGCACGTGCAGCGATATTAGCTAAACGTTTTATTTATTTTTTTTAAGTTTATTTAATTATTTTAAATACAAAAAAAAAAGACACCGACAATTTAAGTCAGCAAACTAAAATTATTATTATTATTATTAGCGAATGGTTTGTTAAAAGTTTGTGCTCTGAGAGCGACAACATTGGCGAGCACGTGGCTGCGTCTATTGACTGCATTGTTTGAACTTCCTGCAGCGTCGGTCCCATTTAAAACGCTCATTACACACACATACAAAAAAAAATACTCACGTTTGGACCTCAAAAGTCGTCACGTTGTGCAAAACAAAGCTGCGCCAACATTGTAGAGACATTTCCACCATCTTGCGCGCCTCCCTTTAATTTTTTTCTAATTTATTTACGCGTGCGCCAAAAAAAAAATAAAATAAATAAGAAAAAATTCTAACGTGTCGCATAAATGCTCATAAGGGTATCTAAAATATATGGCTACAGAGGAGTATTTTTAAACCTCGCGCAAATTAGTTTGAGCTCCCACTATGGGTGTATTTGCAGCTTTTTTTGTTTTGTTTTGTTTGGTGGGTTTACCTTGTGTTGCGTTAAAGTGTAAAGTAAGCATGTCGGAAAAAACGCAGTCGTTCGTGAAGTGGGCTCCTGCCTCAAACGAATCCCTGTCCTCTGTCCTCCATGTGGGGGCCACACAGGTAGCTCTGCACGATCTACCGGAGGAGGAGGAACTCTCACTGCAACTTAGTGTATGTGCGCGCGCGCGTGCATGTAAGGGAGTGGGGGGGGGGGGGGGGGTCAGAGGACAAAGGCAAAAGCGTGATGTCGCCCTCCAAACCACGCTCTTCTTTGGATTTTTCTCCTTTCCTCCTCCTCCTCCTCCGCCTCCTCCTTTTCACGTACCCCCGGACTGTGTAGCCGCAGCCCGCGCCTCTCCTCTGTGAGCTCCGGCTCTTCTCCGCTTTCCCACGCCGGCTGAATGTGGCCTGACCCCCTTCAGAGAGGTTTGACACGGAGCGGGGATATTTCCGCATTCTTCCACCCACAACAAAGGCCCGCCGCCTCCTCCGCGCTCTCCCTCGGCCTCCGCGCTCTCCCTCGGCCTCCGCGGTGCTTTACCATTCAGAGTCCTCCCTGCAGGGATTGTCTCCTGTGTCAAAACCGGGAGCACCGCAGGCACTGGGAAGGGAGAGGGGGGGACAGAGGAGGGTTTATTTATTTATTTGATTTGATTTGATTTTGAACCTGGGTGTGTCTCCTCCCCCAAACCGCTGAGATAGTCTGGTGTTAACAATGAGGGGGACACATTGTGACAGCTTGATGGTCCACGCGGGGTCGGGTTCAAGGCCCGATGCTTCATCTCCGTCACAGGACTCCTCTGCTCCTCCGGTGGTCTCTTTGAAGACATGTGGACTCCTACACACTCTAAAAACAGATTAGTTGAAACAACCAAAGATTGGTTGAAATGTGTCCAATCCAACCAATCTGTCGCAAACTCATTATCTTTACAGGCCATATATTGCAGGAATTTATTGTTGTTATTGTTGCTTTACTGTTGTCACTCTAAGAAATGTAACATACACTCTTAGGCATAAAATGTTGAATTTAATTGAGAAAGTTAAGGTAGCTCTTTCCACATAACATTGTCAATTAAGTGCAAAACAATACTGTAGTTGAAATTAATTAAATCCAATGAAACATTATTACTTAAATCCCAATATTGTGTTGCACTTAACTGACAAAGTTATGTGGAAAAAGTTACCTTAACTTTATCAATTAAATTCTACATTTTATTTCTTAGAGTGTGTTAACTTTTTATTTTTATTGTTATTAATAATAATAATAGTATCTATGTTGTTAGTATTTACGTATTGTTTAATTATGTGATAGTATGATTTTTATTTAGTAACAACAATAAGTCTTATTACTGTTTTGCTGTTTTTATTATTGATGTAATAACTGTTGTTACTGTTTTAATTATTTAATAATAACATCAATGACAATAATATTGTTGTCATTACTGTTGTGATTATTGTTATTGTTGCTGTTACAATTATTGCTGTTGTTTTAATTATTTTTTAAATAATATAATTATTATTGTTAATGCTGTTATTATAATTTTTGTTGTTATTGTTTCTGTTTTTGTCAGAAATTGTCAGCTGTCCAAATAACCAAAAAATGCAGCTGACATTACTCACTGTTTGTATAGAATATACGCAGTTTATGTAATACTCTCTGGGTTTTAATTATAGTTGCATTAAGTGCAGTGTGTAATGCAAATTACTTTCTAGAAATAAAAAAAATTGTGTGTAGAAATTAAAATGTGGAGCCTACTTCATGCAAATATGTATTTATGTCTAATGCTTTTTATGTTTTTTATATTACATACAATAAATAATATAAAAAAATTTGACTATACAGTGCAAAATTCTCCTGCATGCAGAATACCAGAAAACATAAAGCAGATATGCTTTATGTTTTCAGATATGCAGATATGCTGCAGACATAATACAAAAAGCTTCTAAATATCAAATTGTTTGGGATAAATGATTAAATCTTATGATAAATATCATGTCTGAATTCCACAGTTTTACAAAAATGTCATGTGGATCAGGTCATTATTCTTTGATAATCCTATGTTTGTTGGATTTAAGGAATCACACCTTGGACCATGAACTTACAATTTATTCAAGTTTTTATTAATCTGAACAGGTCTGTTCATTTCTTTAATATACTGCTTTCTTTTGTAAAATAGCTCAAATATTTCTGTTAAAAATAATCTTAAAAATGTCTTTAAAATAATATTTGGAAATTTCAAATAATTTTTTATTGACGTGCTGATGAAAAACATTTTTTAAAATCACATTTATACATAAAAAAATAGGGTGCTTTAGTTCTCTTCACAGTACTGTATGGTGTTGATATTTACTATTTCAAAACAGAAATGGCCAACTGGAGGCGTATGGGACAGACACAGCATTAGTCTGGCTAAGGTAGTCTCACTTTCAGATACATTTCCAAAAATTTAAAATCAAAATGACAAAAGTTATAAAACTAACATCCAGAAAATCTACAGAGCATCAATGAAGCTCTAATCATATAAAATTTTGATTAAACTTTTCACTTTAGAACTAATTTGTCCAAGTAACAGTTGTGTTTTGTTTACTGTGTGTAAATGGTGTTTACATAGAAAAATTCAGCTTGGACCATATCTAGTAGTTCTTTTAACAAAGCCTAAAACTTATGACTGGGCATGGTTGCGCATCTAAAAGATAAGTTGATGCACATTATGTTTAAAAAAAAAAAATCCCTTGAATGTCTTGTTAAACAAATTTAAAGTTGTTGTGAGTGGTATGGAAGATTCTCCATGAAGCATTTCAACCCGAGAACGTTAATGACAACATTAATGACAAGCTATTATTGCAGTGTTTTAAAATTGCTTTAAAAATCAATTACTATAATGTTCTCTGTTAAGATATTGTATGCATCTTTGAAAATACAATAGTTTGAATATTTTATGTATACACTTTTCATTTATTAACCAAATATAAAGTTCCCAGTAATTTCAGTTTGATATAATATATGGTCTGGTACTTTGAGGGTGATGATAAATTTTAATGGGCACCTCAATATCAAAGCTGATCAATAATACTTGTATAAATAAAATAAATACTGTATTATTTATTACACACAGTGACATATTTCACATCTGTCTGAAAAGGTCTCCCAACTAATTAAAGAAAAAAAAAAAAACAGCAACATATTTTACATTTTGACATAGTTTGACATAACAAGTGTTGATATCCGATTATGTTTATGATGGGTGATCCGATAGGATATGGTGATCCGATCACCATAACCCATTGGATGTGCATTAGATCACACAGATAATATTCCTCTTGATGATATAATTGAGAATGCAAACTCGTTTAAGCTACACTGATTGCATATTCATTGTAAATTTAAAGTTGGGGCCTAAAAGGACATGGGAGCACACCATAGCTACTTTAGACAAACCAAATTTAAATAATTTGCATGACAAAACACAGAGAATGCTGTATGCAGTGGATCCCAGCCCCATTACAGTAAATGTGGACATTTACATTTTTCCGTCATCATTATTCTTGTGAATTCATCTCTGAGAGCCAGGGTTTAAAGGTATTTCTCATTTGACTGCAGAACCAATCAGATCTGTTGTGTGCAGTGTGGAAATCACACCCACACACAATCTGAAACAGTGTGAGTGATTTATACATCGCACAACAACGATGGATTAGTCAGTATTTGACTGATACATTTGTCACGTGTTGACACTCATCCGGCTCTTCAGGGAAATATTTCAGAAATGATGTAGTGCAACAGTCAGAATATAAAAGAAGGGTGAACTTAAATCTAATTCTTACCTTTTCTGATAAAACATAATAAAAACATGCATTTCCCACCCTTGATGTGAGCTATTTTGTTTTTAATAATTAATAAGTAGATAAAATAAAAAAATATAAAAGAACACATCTGATTGGTCAGACATTTTATGACGTATGCATATGGGGACCAAGCTCCCGCCTTAATGCAAGTGAGAAGCACTAGGAGAGTGTATTTTGCAAAAATGGGGGTGTTTTGCATGGCTTCCGGCGACACTAACGAGGGGTACAGAAGAAAGGATGTTAGCTACCATAGGATGTAAAGAGAGGCTCAGGCAGTGGCTAAGTGCAATGAAACTAAAGTACCCACCTGTTAACGGGCTGTCAAAAGTGTGCAGTGACCATTTTGAGCGGGACTACTATGAAAGAGATTTTCAAGCAGAGCTCATGGGTTCAAAACCAGAAGACTTGCTGAAAGACCCTGCAGTCCCAACGTTATTTGACTTCAGTCAGTGTGTAAAACGCAGGGCGAGTCACAGTCAACGTGAGCCCCGGAAACATGATCCCAGTCAAGAAAACCAAAGCCAGCTGTAGATGTGAGCACAGAGACAACCGAGAACTGGGCCAAGTCACTGACAGGAGCAGATTGAGAGGCGGAATCTCACAAACTCTGAGATGGCAGGAACTTAGCTGAGCGGAGCAGAGCAGCACGCTCTGAGGCAGAGTGCAGATGAGCAGCGGCACAGCAGCGCGATCCCAAAACTAAACGGGAGGACCTGGTCAATGACCTGACGAGAGCTTGGATCACAAAGATTACATTTGTAACACACTATGCCATCATGGTTTAAAATCCTGCAGGGCAGCAAGGTCCCCCTGCTCATGCCAGCACATGTTCAGGCCCATTTGAAGATCGCCAGTGACCATCTGGATGATCCAGAGGAGACATGGGAGAAGGTCATGTGGTCAGATGAGATCAAAATAGAGCTTTTTGGTATCAACTCCACTCACCATGTTTGGAGGATGAGAACAACCCCAAGAACACCATCCCAACTGTGAAGCATGGAGGTGGAAACATCATTTTTGGGGGGTGCTTTTCTGCAAAGGGGACAGGACGACTGCACTGTATTGAAGGGAGGATGGATGGGGTCATGTATCGTGTGATTTTTGCAAACAACTTTGTTCCCTCAGTAAGCGCATTGAAGATGGGTCGTGGCTGGGTCTTCAGCATGACAATAACCTGAAACACACAGCCATTGCAACCAACTAACAAGTGGCTCTGTAAGAAGCATTTCTAGGTCCTGGGGTGGCCTGGCCAGTCTCCAGGCTTGAACTCAATAGAAAATTTTTGGAGGGAGCTGAAACTCTAAACCTGAAAGATCTGGAGAAGATCTGTATGGAGGAGTGGACCAAAATCCCTGCTGCAGTGTGCAAACATGGTCAAGAACTACAGGAAACATCTGACCTCTGTAACTGCAAACAAAGGTTTCTGTACCAAATACTGAGGTCTGTTTTTCTATTGTATCACATACTTATTTCCTGCAATAAAATACAAATGAATTATTTAAAAATCATACAATGTGATTTTCTGATTTTTTTTTCGATTCTGTCTCTCATAGTTGAAGTGTACGATAAGTGTATGATAAGTGTACCTACGATAAAAATTACAGACATCTCCATTCTTTGTAGGTGGGAAAACTTGCAAAATTGACAGTGGATCAAATACTTATTTGCCTCACATTATTTTCTGTCAGGTTTATATTCACATAGCTTTATACTTAGTTTAGTCAACTTTAAATTCTACAAATTTTGCATAAATTTTATCTTCAGATGACTTTACATTCAGTTAGTGTTCAATTTTGTTAGCTTTTTACTTTATGTGCTATTAGTTTATATTCTGCTATTTTGAAATTTATTTTATTCAGTTGGTTTTGGATTCTGTTGGCATGTTTGCTTCATAGCAGCAATGTTCTGGTTCTGCCACTGTCCACTTGCTTTGTGTGAGAAGTTTGTGGCTTTCCCCTGGCGCTCAGGTTTATCACTTTATTAATGTTGTGCTGTAATTAAATTTGTGGGATTCCCAACAAGCTGCTAACATCATCGATGGCTTATACTCAGGTACTGTGTGTGTTGTGCAGACCGTGGGCAGAATCTCTGACTTATTCTCAGTGAAATCTGCATTCATTGTGGATATGTTCTGACTCCTGTAGTCCTCTTACTACTGACCTACCTTGACTTTGTGGACAATGCTGTGATCTTTGTGGACTCAGCACATGAGAAGCTGAGGGAGGAGTTGGAGTGTTTGGGTTTGGAAATGCTCTTGATCAACAGTATGCTCCAGGCTTTCAGTGATTTTTTGGACTCGGCCACCAGAAGTGTTTCTGTGAAAGTGTCAAACTTGTAGAAACACTCACTTATCTCAGCAGGGACGCTCATGTCTTTGGGGGTCTGGCATTTGAGAGCAAGAGATGCCTGGCAAGAGTTTAAGGAATCATGTTGTTGTTGGACAGAGGTGTTTGGCAATGCTGATACCTTTGCAGGAGCATGAAGATCCAAGTCATTAGGGACCTGGTGCTTTCTCTCTTACCGTATGATCATGAGATTTACATACTAACCAGAGACCAAAGCTGACAACTGGATGTCTTTGGTAGTGGGTCTCTTTGGAAGATCCTTGGAATAACTGTGTGTCAAAAGAACAGTTATTTAGGGAAACTCAGATAAGTTACACAACTTTCCTTGTGTGGAAACATCAGCAATGATATTTTGGCTATGTGATGCGCTTGTCTGGGCATGGCCCAGCACATTGCCTTAGTGCTGGGGATCTTTAAGAGCTGGGTGCACTGGAGCCTGGTGCATTGCTATTTAGGTGTTGGATTTAGTAAAGGACAGAAGGGAGAAGTTTTCTTGTGATTAAATGGGTGCAAGTATGACTTCCTTAAGCATAGCCATGTTTCACCTGACTGCTGTGGAGAGATGCTTACTTTTGAGGAGTAGGTTTGGACTGGTTCTCTGTCTGGGTGGTTGCATTCCAGGACCCACAGCAGTTCTACCATTAAGACTCAGGAAACTATAAACAGTTAAACATTTAATCCATCTTCTTCTGTACAAAATGTACAAAATGTTGGGACAGTCTTTGGGGTAGGTCCCTGTCACCATGACAAAGGATTACGTTGATCTCAAATCCTGCTATTGGAAGCAGGGAGGAGTGGAGCCTGCCCCTGTCAGCAGACAGAGACCAACTGGTGGCGGTGCGGTGGAGGAGGTAGAGGTTTATGCCAGCAACTGCAAACAGTAGAGAGGTGAGTTAGATTAGAACTGACATTTTTTTTTTTTTTTTGGTGACATTTGTATGTTTTCTAATGGTCATAAATTGATGACTAAAATGGGTCTAGCTGCTTCCTATTAAATTAGGTGAATCCAAATGAAAGCTATGAAATCTAAATCTTCCTAGTAGAACTTGTGCTACGCTACATTTCTGTAGTGCATTGGCTGCGGATGATGAATACAACCCCTGGCAAAAATTATGGAATCACCGGCCTCGGAGGATGTTCATTCAGTTGTTTAATTTTGTAGAAAAAAAGCAGATCACAGACATGACACAAAACTAAAGTCATTTCAAATGGCAACTTTCTGGCTTTAAGAAACACTATAAGAAATCAAGAAAAAAAAGATTGTGGCAGTCAGTAACGGTTACGTTTTTAGACCAAGCAGAGGAAAAAAATATGGAATCACTCAATTCTGAGGAAAAAATTATGGAATCACCCTGTAAATTTTCATCCCCAAAACTAACACCTGCATCATATCAGATCTGCTCGTTAGTCTGCATCTAAAAAGGAGTGATCACACCTTGGAGAGCTGTTGCACCAAGTGGACTGACATGAATCATGGCTCCAACACGAGAGATGTCAATTGAAACAAAGGAGAGGATTATCAAACTCTTAAAAGAGGGTAAATCATCACGCAATGTTGCAAAAGATGTTGGTTGTTCACAGTCAGCTGTGTCTAAACTCTGGACCAAATACAAACAACATGGGAAGGTTGTTAAAGGCAAACATACTGGTAGACCAAGGAAGACATCAAAGCGTCAAGACAGAAAACTTAAAGCAATATGTCTCAAAAATCGAAAAATGCACAACAAAACAAATGAGGAACGAATGGGAGGAAACTGGAGTCAACGTCTGTGACCGAACTGTAAGAAACCGCCTAAAGGAAATGGGATTTACATACAGAAAAGCTAAACAAAAGCCATTATTAACACCTAAACAGAAAAAACAAGGTTACAATGGGCTAAGGAAAAGCAATCGTGGACTGTGGATGACTGGATGAAAGTCATATTCAGTGATGAATCTCGAATCTGCATTGGTTAAGGTGATGATGCTGGAACTTTTGTTTGGTGCCGTTCCAATGAGATTTATAAAGATGACTGCCTGAAGAGAACATGTAAATTTCCACAGTCATTGATGATATGGGGCTGCATGTCAGGTAAAGGCACTGGGGAGATGGCTGTCATTACATCATCAATAAATGCACAAGTTTACGTTGATATTTTGGACAATTGAAAGGATGTTTGGGGATGATGAAATCATTTTTCAAGATGATAATGCATCTTGCCATAGAGCAAAAACTGTGAAAACATTCCTTGCAAAAAGACACATAGGGTCAATGTCATGGCATAGGGTCAATGTCAACAAGCAGATCTGATATGATGCAGGTGTTAGTTTGGGGGATGAAAATTTACAGGGTGATTCCATAATTTTTTCCTCAGAATTGAGTGATTCCATATTTTTTTCCTCTGCTTGGTCTAAAAAAGTAACCGTTACTGACTGTCACAATCTTTTTTTTCTTGATTTCTTATAGTGTTTCTTAAAGCCAGAAAGTTGCCATTTGAAATGACTTTAGTTTTGTGTCATGTCTGTGATCTGCTTTTTTTCTACAAAATTAAACAACTGAATGAACATCCTCCGAGGCCGGTGATTCCATAATTTTTGCCAGGGGTTGTAGCAACCATACCTGGCATGAAGATCTAATCAAAGGTTGGGGTCAACGTCCTATGAAATGCCATTCCACTTTTTCTTGATGAATGCAAGTTAGCAAGACAAATATGAAAAGCATGACAGATAATGCTTGCTTTCTCTGTTTTCCCACACATTTTATTCGTTATCTGGTTTCACTTAATCTGTGCTTTGTCTTATCATTTAAGCATGCGGCCAGACCTGCCAGCTTATTATGTGACCACGCCACCCTCTTGTTCTGATAAACACCTGATTGTGGTGCAGGAACAAACTATCTTGAACACCTGACTAACTAACTGTTGACTGTTTTGTCAGTTAGGTTGTTTCTACACCGACAGCACTGACAGCAGGTATTAGAAGATGATGGCATGGTCACATAAGAAGTTGGCAGCGCTGTCTGTTTGCTTTCATTATTTTGTGATCAGACAAAGCGTGGATTAAGTGAAACCAGATAAGGAATCAAACGTGTGGGAAAACCATAGAAAGCTCTGATCCCTATTTTGAATTTCAACCATGGCCAAAATAATACGCATAGACAGTGCTGTGAGCTTTAACAATATGAAATGTTTTATTTTATGTTTGCCATTGTTGAGATGATGTGAGTGGCACAAGTAATGTAAGTTTTGTGGGTGTGTCATGCCACATTTTATCTCAGCAAGAGTGTGAAGCAAAGCCGTGCACCTCCCAGATGTTCTAATTTGTTGCAAAGGGGACCAGTGAATATTTCCCTTTTACGGTGCTTATTTATGTTGATACAAATGCAATATTAGAGCAAAATTATATACTAACACCTCCCCATTTGAAGAGCCAGCTAATGTAACTCAAACTGTACTGATTTAAAGTTTATATGTGCAGATTTTATGCAGTGTACCGACAATATTTAGAAAAAAATCACTCAGATTAGGTGGTTTTGTTCTATTTTTTAACATGATTGTGGTTAAATGTTAGAAATACAGTTAAAGTAAAAAAAAGGATTTCTTGAGTATGTTCTGTCCACATAAGTGAGAGCTGCTGTTAGTTAATAGTTATAAAACCCTTACATTCCTTGGGCCCTATCTTGAGGATCTGTTACGCACTGACTAAAGGACATTGTGCAAGTGCTTTTGGGGTGTGTCTAACTCCAATTTGGTATTTACACAGCACACAATGTTTCTGCAAAGAAAGGCAGACCAAAGAAAGACAAAGGGATTGTATTTACTCACTGTGATTTGGGTGTAACATAACTGAGATCAAGTGTCACCGGTCATAGCCTTTAAGAGCTGGGTGCACTGGAGCTTGGTGCATTGTTAATTAGTAGATGGCTGAAGGGAGAGGATTTCTGACGAGGAAATGGGTTGCATGCAAGCAGATCATTTACAGGCAAGAGCATCCACCAGAACTCCCTGAAGTGAAGCAGCTGAATTCCTGTTTCCTGCAAATCTTCCTTCTCTGAAGACCCGCTATCCCCCATATCCTATTGTCATTAGCCAGTGAGTGATGTTGCACTCTGTGCATTCTTAGTAGATCATTTCTGAGTTTGTCTCTCCCCTTTTTGAGTGTCTTTTCCTGTCCCTTGCGGAGTGCATCTCCTCTTGACAAAACAAGCTCAGTGCAGCCACATGGTTTCTCTCCACTCAGAATAAGACACAGGTGTCACTCGGCACACACTTGCCACTTTTAGTTCATCTGTTTGTCTGTGCAAATTCCTCTACATGCCATTTGGAAGTATTTCCTCGGCGATCATATGTGTTTTTAGTAGTAGCTCCTTCGTGATCCTGGCTTGCTTACAACTCCTCGTTGCTTAGTTACCTCATCGACCAGCTCTTCCAACAGCAGTCTCTTTGTGTCTTCATATCTTTGTGCTTCTAGCATTAAGGATGTCTTTAAAAAACGCTTCAGTCTAAACATTCCTTGCCAGAGCATTGTGTATTATTCTGTCTGATAGCATTCTCTTGTGAGTATTTTCTAGTGATGACCTCAAAATATTTTTACCTCTGATTCTGCTTCACGTTTTTGGATACTGTAGTTCTGTATTTTGTATTTGTAGATAATGGACCATTGTTTCTTGATTCTGATGGCTCACCTGGCTGCTCCCTGATAGCCTATTGTTTGACTCTCTTTTTGGAACTGTATTAATTTTGTCTTGTGCCCTTCTTTAATAAGACTGCTGCTTGCTGGCCTGCCTGAACTGTTGGCCCACAGCCTTCAACTGTTGCTGCCAATATCCAGCAACTTTGCACAGCCATTGAAGAGGAGTGGACCAACATTTCACAGGCCACAATTGACAACCTGATCAACTCTATGCGAAGGAGATGTGTTGCACTGCATGAGGCAAATGGTGGTCACACCAGATACTGACTGGTACCCCCCCCCCAATAAAACAAAACTGCACCTTTCAGAGTGGCCTTTTATTGTGGGCAGTCTAAGGCACACCTGTGCACTAATCATGGTGTCTAATCAGCATCTTGATATGGCACACCTGTGAGGTGGGATGGATTATCTCAGCAAAGGAGAAGTGCTCACTATCACAGATTTCGACTGGTTTGTGAACAATATTTGAGAGAAATGGTGATATTGTGTATGTGGAAAAAGTTTTAGATCTTTGAGTTCATCTCATACAAAATGGGAGCAAAACCAAAAGTGTTGCGTTTATATTTTTGTTGAGTGTATTTCTTAAATATGGACGTAAATGAAATCTAAGACATATTCAGTGACTTGGAACTGTTCATGTATCCGTCCCCTGACTTGTCAAAAGAAAACTGTCTGTAAAAGTGTTGACTGATAATGGTTAATGCAATATTTTTGTAAGCACTGTAGCAGCTGCCGATCATATCAGAAAACAGAATCACAGCTCTCTGGGGACCAGGGAGGCTAACACATGACAGGTGAGTCCACAAGTCCCTCCCAGATCTTCTTACACCCACAAGAGGACCTACAGCCAACCATGTGCCATTTAAATGTACAGGTGATAATACCCTGTGGTCTTTAAACAGACAGCTGCCACACCAGGAATCAGATAGGATGTGTGATCTTGATTTCTTTTTAAGTTCCAAATGAGTGTAAAGGATAGTGCTCGGCACGACGCCAGCCGAGGACCGGGGCCTGTTTTGTGTCGGTGACTTGATTTCCTCTCTTCCTCTTTCTTGTCAAGTCCAGAGTGCACCCTGACGTAAAGCCCCCTTCTCTCCTCTTCTCCTCGTCCTCCTCTTCGCCCCGACTCCGGGCCCCAGACACAAGCCTCTTTCTCTAGGTCCGTTCCCATGGCAACCAAGCCACTAACTGGAGGAGGCGAGATAAAAAACAAAAAAAGAGGGACACAGGAACACCTGCCACCTCGGCTGATGGGGAGGGCCGGCCTGGATACACCGCCACGTGCACACACGCGCACACATACAAATCGGTGCGGCCGTGAACGCTGCGTGCACATCCACGCAAACATAAACAGAGGATCAAATGAGACCTCCAGTGAACATCTGCTCCCCTTTTAGAGGCCCGATTATTTTCCAATAACTTCTCGGGTTGCTTTGTGGCCATCCGGCAAAATTAAAGGAGAGAATTTTATGGACTTAATAAGCCTTAAAATCTTTTCTTGCATGAAATTTATTGCCTCGATTGAAGTCTGTACACCAAATAACAAAACTCTCATGCATGTTTACAACCAACAATTGTGAATAACATTAATAATGTCCAGATTTCGGATACAGACAGCTTGGTTCTGCAGTCTAATAAATCACGATGTCGTTAAGTTGTCATATATCTGAAATTGGTGTGATGGATGTTGCAAACTCCCGCAGCCCCTTAAAAGGCCTCAGTCAGCTGGGTTCAGTTTGAGGTCACGCTGTGGTTGCAGGCGCAGCGTTCTGCAGAGACTGTCCAGTGAACCTCTGGGGCCTGGCTGCTGTTCATTAAGAGCATTAATGATTAACTGAGAGTGCTATTGTCCCCTCAGGCCCAGCTGTCCCTCCTCTGCCGTTGATCCACTCCGATGCCTCTTCGCCACTAAAACCGGCTCCATTCATGTGCTAAGGTGACAGCTGCTCCTCACATTCCACAGAAAATTAACTGTAAATGCCAGAAAGACAAGCTGGGAGCAAATAAATAATATTTGACAGATGTCTTCTTTTTTTTTTTTTTTTTAAGAGGCGGATTTATCATTGAAGAATACAGCGGAAGGATTACTTTAAGCCTGTTGTGTAATGTGGAAAGTAATGTGGAAGTACAGCTCATATTGTATTTGGAAGATGACACAAGAAACTTAATTAGTCTTGTAAAGTGTTTGTTTATATTCATGTATGGTGATAATATTGTTAGTTTGTTGTAAAATGTAAAATGTAAAAGTGCATGGGCGGCTGTAATTAATGGATTCATGGCATCAACCAGTGAGTGAGAGGGTTAGCAAAATTTACATGAGCAACTCTATAAAAAGTACTGCCTATTCAATTTTGAAATTTCAGGCGTTGACAGCTAACAGGCTAACCTTTGTTTTGGGTAGTGGACAAGGATTTTCATAATGGATAGGTTTGGGTATTAAAATTCTAATCATCTTTTTCTCTAAGGAATACTGAATTAACCAGACCTAATGTCATCAAGCTACCAATATCCACTAAAAGTGCTAATGGCGCGAGCATACAAAACTAAAAAACATGAAAATGTCACTCGATGGAAATACTGAAGCACAGATGTCTTGCATGATCTGTTAAGACAATTAACCACTTAGCAAGTCATATTATTATAGAAAGTTGTAATAAAATGCTCAGAAAAGGACAGACAGGGGTCCATGGCTAACGGGGCTCTGGTAGTGGAGCACTGAGTTTGAAGTGTTGGCTCAACAGTACAAACTAGCTGTCACTCAAAGTGACCACACCCCTAATTATGGAAAATGTTACACTTTAAAATGTTGAGCTATTAAAAAAAAAAAAACACCTGTACAGTTTTCATGGAGGTGCAAACCAGCCATTTTTTAAATACCAGACTTTAAATGTGTTTATTTCCCCTCTAAATTTGGGCATTTTAACATGGGATTCTAAGGAAACCTACTCACATTTGTAGCCGGCCTCAAGTGTCCATTGAAGGAACTCTTAACTTCTTCCTCCTTTTGGGTGGCTTCATTTTTTTACAGGCGGACGTTGGCAAGGACCAGCAAACCTCCTATTTTGGGTCATGTTGGAATCTTTTAACATACACAATGACCACAAATTGTGCAAGACTTGGCGAGCACCAGACATAGACTTTGAAAATGGCATGAAGTTACAAACAGGCTCATTTCAAGCAGAGAGCAGAGAGACCCAAATTGTTTTCTTTGAAAGGCCATAAATTAATGTTGATTCAAGGCCATGGGCCAAAACTAAAGGTTGATTCTATGTGAATCACATACAGTACCAGTCAAACGTTTGGACACACGTTCCCATTAATAAGCTTAACGGTAATTTATTAATCTGCAGAGAATTTGCCCATTTCCCTTGCAGGCCAGAACAAAGGGAGTGCACACCAAACATTGCTCATGGACTTCATATTGGGCAGCCCTGGTTGAACACATTATCGCTCAAATGGTCCCAATGTGTACATCACAGAAGTCCAAAGTATTGCTTATTACAGGGGAACTTTCACATGGACAAAGGATCCATCCCTTCAAGACTCAATCATTTTCTGAACCCACTTAGTGCTGTTAAGGGCCACAGGGAGGCTGGAGCCTTTCCCAGCGGCCACTGGGTGAGAGGCAAGGTAAACCCTGGACAGTCCGCCACATATAAAAAGACAAATATATTCATACTCATAGTCAATTCAGAGTTTCCAATTCAATTAACCTGCATGTCTTTGGAAATGGGAAGAAGCCGGAGCACCTGCAGGAACCCCACGAGAACACGGGGAGAACATGGAAACTCCACACAGAAAGGCCCAGGTGGGAACCAATCCCACAACCTTCTTGCTGAGAGGCAAGAACCATCCTGGGAGAAAATTAACTGTGCTAATTTTGCTAATTCATAACTGTCAAACTGAACTAAGTGTGAGTTGCAATTCAAAATAAAAGCACAGCTTGAGCAGTGCATTGTGATTTTGGTATCTTGAGTAAATTCTGCAGTAGATTTGTTCTTCAGTGTGTTCACGAGAAGGCACTGATTTGCATTTGCGTCAACAGTAGATCCAAAGGTGTAGAGAGAAATCAAAGCACCTGTAAGCTCCATGGCAACCTGCAGAACGACGAAATCCCTCATCATCTGTGGGAACCTTTGAGTCAGGAATAATCCTTTCATCCAGTTACAGCTCTATCACCCATAAACATGCTTTATTATTTTATAACATCTGCGTTAAATTGATAAAAGTTCTTTTATCTTAATCTTGAAAGGCAGCGCTGTGCTTCATTGGCCTCTGTGGGTTTTATGTTTGTGGAATTGCTATTGTTCCATATGGGAACAATTATGCCACCATGTCTGTAATCAGTCGAGGGTGTGTGTGTGTGTGTGTGTGTGTAAACCGGGCCATGTCTCTTAAGGACATGAGTTCTTACTGTCTTGTTTCTGCATGTTTGTACCCTCTTTACTGACAGGTGGGACCTAATTACAGTGACTATAGTTTTCCACATTGATTTCAAAGGAGCCTCAAAGATGTTTATGTCTTGGTTTAGACTTTAGGCCCAAGTAAAGACATATTTTGCATTCTGCTTTTGGATTTCTTGGAAGTAAACAAAGCATAATGCACCATATAATGCAATCCAACAGCACTGGAGTAAATACGAGTGTGATGACTTTTATAATGTGTTACAATCCACAGGCTGAGTTTTGCAAAGAAAATATTCCCCTGCGTATCTTTCGCTGTGGGTGAGGGTCTAGTTGGAAATACTGTTCCTCTTTGCTAACACAGTTTGCTGTCTTTGTTGTATGTCGACATGGAGTTTGAGACTTTTTCCTCTTGCCCCATTACACAATTTTCATGTTTCATGTGTTTGCGACTGATGCACCATCAAAATCAGGCAGTGACTTGCCTGACATTTGCTAAAAATCTCATCTTACCTTGATTAACTGTGACATACTGAGAACTTGTTCAGTGTAATGAAATTCACTTGAGCAACCGCCTTTTTAAGTGTTGGAACATTACTTTCGGTTGCAGAAAAATTATGCATTGCTGCAAAGGCAAATGTCTGCAAAATCATGAGGAGTAGTGCCAAAAAGAGCCACTGGTATAAAAAATAATCAAAATTAATAGCTGTGATATTTTATGTGGATTTTTTTTCAACATTTAAAGATGTAAGCCCCCTTTTATTAGCATTTAAATCATAAAAAGGATTTTCTTTGGCACCACTATCATTTTGTTTCTTATTATTCAAATATAGGATTCAGAGTTTTATATCATCAATATGATCAAAAAATTTTCTTGTCTGGAAACAATTTAGAATTTTGACCCAGCTGGGTCAAATTTCAAATACACATGGTGGAGCAGATAACTGTAACAATTGTTCATTTCTGGAAACAAGCACCAAAATTGGAACACATTGTTTTGTAAAAGCACATTAGCCACCTAAATTTTCAAGGTTTCAAGGTAATTCTTCAACTGAAGAATTACACAGGGGTCAAAAATTGAAAAATACTCCAATGATATTGAAAACTATACCATATTATTTGTCTGATCACAAAAATTCCAAAAAGGTATAGTTTGGACTATCTATGAGTGAATGTTATGAAGTTATGGGGTTAAAAACAGCAAGAATGGTGACAAAGATGAGTTTCAATTTGTGCATAGGTCAAACGTTAAAGTTACTATAATTTTGGTAAAAAGTGATATATGTTAGAACCCTGTTCAAGGGCTGAACAGCTCTACTGTGCTACATATGCTAATTTGAGTATGGTGGTGTCAGAGAAATGAGATCAACCTTCAATTACAACAGAAAATGGCAAAAAAAAAAAAAAAAAAAAAAAAAAAAAGCAAAATTGATGCAGAAAGACCACAACTGTCATGGCTAGTAGACAGAGACAACCAGAGATCCTGTTGGGAAGAACGTTGGATAAAATCTGGACAATTTTCACACTAAAGTGTTGCTGGATACCCGCTGGACCAGTAAGACAGCAAAAGTCAACTGTGCCAGTTGTCAATATTAACATTCATTCATTCATTCATCTTCTACCGCTTAGTCCAATTAAGGGTCGCGGGGAATATTAACATTTATTACGCTTACATTTTTACTTGATTTGCCAAAATAAGTCAGAGGGGAGACTAAAGTTTTATTATTGCTGTATTTTTTTTTTTTCTATCTGTAAGGTGGAAATTCTGAATTCCCAATTTTCAGTGAAGGCAGCCATGTGCTTAAATTGTTGTACATGCACTTCCTCCTTCGTGTTGTCTACAAAATTTCACGAAGGAAACTCAATATAATTTACCACGGAATCCACCCAAATTAGATACTTTACAAACAATGACATTTCAAATTCCCTTTAATCGACCCGATTAATATGGCGCTTAATGAATCATTCGGCCACTAATTTTAGCAATTGAGGTTTGGTATTTATTGTTAGGCATTTCTCTATCTTTTTTTTATATATAATTCTTGTCTTTTTTCATCTCAAGACCCATGGGACAGTTGTAACCTGAGGTAAAAAAACAAGTTCTTGCACCTGTTGATTGCAGTCAACCCTGCGTTATAGTATTTTGAAAAAATACTATAATGATTTTTTAAGAAGAATTGATGGAGGATAACAAAGCAAATGTTAGAAATAGTAATAAATAAATAAATTAAAGGCTCAGGAGGTGATTTTTATTCTTTTTCTCAGTTTAGTAATTCACAAATTAAATATTTGTCACAAAGAAAGAAGGTAATGTTGGAGAGATTTCCCAGCAGTGAGCACCAAAACAAACCAGTCTGCAATCATCTGCAAAATAATAAAAATTATAATAAATCATATGTTACTTTTTCAAAAGAAGCAGATGATTGCTCCTGTTTCAAACTCAGTGGTTAAAATGCCACTGATATATTTACGCTGCTAGCAATAATGCTGCTAATGAAAATAAATGACTGAAACTTATTTATACAATTACATTTCTTTATCAGAAAATTTATTTATTTATTTATTTATTTTGACATTAGGGAATTCTTTCCATGTCCAATTTCAGTGACAGATATTCCGCTGATGTCATTTGTGCTTAGTTTTTTCACACTGGCAGCTGCCGAACAGGCTTGTTCTGCTAACTGTCTGGTGCCAGTGGAATTTTCAGGCTCAGGAGTCAATCACTCTTGCTGTGAATTGCAGAATGTCCCCTCCATAGGTAGAAATCGCACAATCCTGCATATGAAGCACTTTATAAACCTTAAGCCACTTTCACACCAGGCCCACTTCGAGTTGCATCGTGCCATGTCATGACAACGCCACGTGGATGCAACCTAGTGCCGAGATGATGTAGCTCAACGTCAGGACACCGTGACGGACGCAAAGGACGAAGTGAATCGAACACCAAAAATTTAACATGTTTAATTTTTTTCTGTGTCGAGCACAGGATCCAGAAAGGAATTGGTTTCAACACAACAACTGACAACAACTGATTCACAACTGTGTTTAAATAAAGTCCATAAAAGTCCTACTCACAGACTGATTGCCAGAGACAGCACATGTCCACATCCAGTAAAAAGTCCGGACATCTCCAGTCCACTCACGGATGATTCGTTCACGTGCGCATGTGAGCAATTAAAAGAAAAAAAGCTGGCTGGCTGCAGGCAGTTCCTTGCTCTCCCCTCAAACTCTCTCATAATTGTGTTAAATAAACTCCATAAAAGTCCTGCTCACAGACTGATTGCCAGAGACAGGACATGTCCACATCAAATATAACGGCAAACATCTCCACATTTACTCACAGACAGTTCATTCGCGTGCACACACGCAGCTTGTGGTTAAAGGAAGAAAGATAAACTATAACAGAAATCAGAGTGCAGACCTGCAGCCCTGCAGCCCTGCACAAGAACAAATATATGTTGTGTGGGCCGCTGAAGAGGAGGTACTGCTGGCCCACCACCACCAGAGGGCGCCCCGCCTGGAGTGCGGGCTCCAGGCACTGGAGGGCGCTGCTGCTGAAGAGGAGCAGCCCAGGTGACAGCCGTCACCCATCACCTGAAACAGCTGACATCCATCAGCTGAGGGGTATATCAGCTGGACGGCATCTCCATCTCATTGCCGAGATATCGTTCTACCAGGAAGGTAACGCACTCAGCCAGTCATCACATTTCTGAGGACTAACCTGTTTTTGCTTGTGCTTAAGCCAGCTGAAGACTGAACTTGATCCATATCGGATAAGTACCCTTCACTGCTATATTGTTTGTGACTAGAGGTGGAGGTGGTGTTTCCACCCTACGTGTTGCTGGGTGCAGCCGCACCCACATCTGACTGTTTCTGTTCCTCGCCAGCAGTACCGGATCCGACGAGCGGAGGCAGTGGCCACCTGGGAGTTCGGGACTTGGCGGCTCCAGTATTCCCGGGGTTCGGTGGCAGAGGAAATCGGGTGGTTCCGGTTCGACTCGGACGGACGTCTCCTATCGTCGAGCCTGCCCACACGTCACCAGTAGAATTGGTTTATTCTTACAATTGTGATCTGTTGTGTTTGTTGTGCGAATTCACAACAGTAAAACCTTGTTATTTGACTTCTTCATTGTCCGTTCATTTGCGCCCCCTGTTGTGGGTCCGTGTTCCTCACTTTCCCCAACAATATAAACTAGAAGAGAAATCAGAGTGCACAGTCTGGCTGCAGCCAGACTGCCTGCAGATCCTCCTCTGTGTTCTCACCTCCTCTCTGCCCCCTGCTGTGCACACCTGACACAGACATTCGTGCGTCCTTATGACACCACATGACACAACTCAAAGTGGGCCCAGTGTGAAAGGAGCTTTCAATCCCAAGCGATACAGCAAGCTTGAAACGTTTTCACTCAAACCGCCGGCCTGGAACTACTGCATGCACATGGAATTGTGGGAAGTTGCAAAGTTGCCTATATAATAAGTTCTTCAGGGATCGACCCCAGCACCTCACACCCTTTGCATCAAAAAATGATTTGATATGTATTTTTGCAAAGCCTTTTTTGCAATCCCAGTGATTTGTGCGCTTCTTATCTCAAATGGGAAATTTTCCTTAATATGACATCATCACCTGGAGTTGTTGGCATTAACCGGCGCACTGGTTAGTTTCAGAACAAGCCACGCTCTGATGTTATAATGAAGGGTGACACGTGAAGAAGGAAAGGTGTGCATGCAAAAACATTTCTTGACTTCTTTTACTTCACGCCTCATGCTGATTAAATCAACGCTGTGGGTGGTTGTGGGAGTCAAGCATAAATACCTCCAAATCTGTTTTAAATGCCAGTGTGTGATAGGCTGTAACCGGCTGCACACCTTCCCGTATCTAAAAGCTCCTGTGTCACTTTTGTACCAGTGGGAGGACTTTTACCTTAACACCTCTACGGAAGGAGAGACCATCATATGATGATCACCACAGCAGAGACGCAAGACCTATGAGCTTGTCAGCCTGCTCTTGAAGGCTTGCAAGAGCAGGCTGACAAGGTCATAGGTTAACTGTGATGCCTCTGTGATGTTATTACTTTTTAAGCATCTTTTCCTGTGAGATCCACACTGTTCTTTTGACAATGCTGCAGCAGTTTTATCTCCTTGGTGTAGAAACCTTCATCCTGATGGTGAAAATTGTCCTCAGTGATTGATATGACATAATCACTGTGTTGATATTTCTTCTTAACCACTTAATTTTTTTCTTCTTTGGAGTGAAAAGCCAGGTGAGGATGGTGCATGGTCAAATCAGTTAGAAGCTATATTCACAGACAGCAACCACAGCAACCAATGATTTATGACCTGGGGCATTGAACTGATTAAAGATAATAATAATAATAATAATAATAATAATAATAATAATAATAATAATAATAATAATAATAATAATAATAATAATAATAATCTCCCTTCATCAACTTTGCTGTGTGATTGGTCTTTTTAAAGTTGTGTATTTGCCTGATGAGCTTGGTTTAGTGTGATGTCTTTGTGGGATGAGATCATGTGTGGATTTTTTATATACAACCCCAATTCCAATGAAGTTGGGACGTTGTGTAAAATGTAAATAAAAACAGAATACAATGATTTGCAAATCCTCTTCAACCTATATTCAACTGAATACACTACAAAGACAAGATATTTAATGTTCAAACAGATAAACTTTTTTGTTTTTGTGCAAATATTTCCTCATTTTGAAATGGATGCCCACAACACATTTCAAAAAAGTTGGGATGGGGGCAACTAAAGACTGGGAAAGTTGATGAATACTCAAAGAACACCTAAGTGGAAACAGGTGAGTGTCATGATTGGGTATAAAAGGAGCATCCTCAAATGGCTCAGCCATTCACAAGCAAAGATGGGGTGAGGATCACCACTTAGTGAAGGACTGTGTGAAAAAACAGTCCAGCAGTTTAAGAGCAATGTTTCTCAACGTTCAATTGCAAGGAATTTTGGGATTCCATAATCGACAGTCCATAATATAATCAGAAGATTCAGAGAATCTGGAGAACTTTCTACACATAAGCGGCAAGGCCGAAAACCAACATTGAATGCACATGACCTTTGATCCCTCAGGCTGCACTGCATTAAAAACCAACCTATTGTGTAAAGGATCTTGCCACGGGGGCTCAGGAACACTTCAGAAAACCATTGTCAGTTAACACAGTTCGTCACTACATCTACAAGTGCAAGTTAAAACTCTACCATGCAAAGTGAAAGCCATACATCAACAACATCCAGAAACGCCTTCTCTGGGCCCGAGCTCATTTGAAATGGACAGATACAAAGTGAAAAAGTGTGCTGTGGTCTGATGAGTCCACGTTTCAAATTGTTTTTGGATATCATGGACGTTATGTCCTCCGGACAAAAGAGGAATAAGACCATCCAGACTGTTACCAGCGCAAAGTTCAAAAGCCAGCATCTGTGATGGTATGGGGGTGTGTTAATGCCCATGGCATGGGCAACTTACACATCTGTGATGGCACCAACAATTCTGAAAGGTGCATCCAGGTTTTGGAGCAACACATGCTGCCATCCAAGCAACATCTTTTTCAGGGATGTCCTGCTTATTTCAGCAAGACAATACCAAGCCACATTCTGCACGTGTTACAACAGCGTGGCTTTGTAGTAAAAGAGTGCGAGTACTAGACTGGCCTGCATGCAGTCCAAATCTGTCACCAATTGAAAGGTGTAGCGCATTATAAAGCAAAAAATACGACAACGGAGACCCCGGACTGTTGAACAACTGAAGTCGTACATCAAGCAAGGATGGGAAAGAATTCCACTTGCAAAGCTTCAACAATTAGTGTCCTCAGTTCCCAAATGCTTACTGAGTGTTGTTAGAAGGAAAGGTGATGTAACACAGTGGTAAACATGCCACTGTCCCAACTTTTTTGAATTGGAATTGGGGTTGTAGCATCTCTTCCTTTGAGATCCACACTCAGCATGTTTAAACTCCTTGTTTTAGAAATGTTCATCCTAATTGTAAAACTAGAAGCATTCGGAGAGCGCAGACCTCCGCCAAGGCCACAGGATCAGTGACGTCACATGGAATACCCTTTGGCAAAGAGACTTATTCCACGTCGTTTCACGCATCTACCGTCATGTTTCAGATTCAGCAGTTAACCCTCTGGGGTCCAAGGGCAATTTTTGGACAGTTCACTCACCTGACATAAATGTTTTATTTTTGCTGTTTTCAGCTCTCCCTGCATTCCACGAATCAAGTTTTATGTCTCTTTTTTTCAGGACAACCTGTACTTTCCAAATATATATGCTATAGTTGTGTTTTATAAGTGTAATAAAGGTTTACAATCAGAAATAAGAAAGGAAAAAGTAAAGCAGAAAATAATTTTCCCACACACATTTATTCAAAACACACAGCAAACTATAATAAACTAGTAACACATCACTCCTAAAAACAATCTTTGGTGTGTCACGTGAGGTGAATCTGCCCTACGATTGGATTTTGGAAACCCATGTGATGGTGAACAAATTCCGATTGGACACTCACACTGCTCGCATCATCACACAGCTTCTATGAGGAGTACAAAGATGGTGGACGGTGGCTTGAAAGTCCACGGAGTTAACTTTTCAGCAAAAAAAAAAAGTACGTTTCTATCTCATATCATTAAAAAGTTATTTAGAATGTAGTAAAGCTTTGTCTCAGCCGTTGTATACAACGGTGTCGGTCCCAGAGGATTCTTCAGCAAATGCATTTATAAAGAGAAACTGGATGAACTACACAAGTTTTTATTTTTTTATTTTCTAATAACAAGTTTATAAAATGAGGAGAAACAAATGCTAAATTATTGTTGTGTCGTAACTTAATTTTTGTTCAGGCTTTGTGACTCGTTTTCATGAAGTTAGATGCAACAATGTTGAAATTGGCCCTATCCTGTAATGATAAAGAATCCTTAAAAAATGACTGGATCTGGATCGTGTTCCAGATCATTACCAAAATTTAATGACATCTAAGTTAAGCCAAGATACACCCCTGGTAAAAATTTCATTGAACTCCATTGACGATTTTTTTGAGTAATCCTGTTAACCAACCAACCAACAGTTGGCTAGGTCAAATGACATCATCGAAGAGTTTTTTTTTAACATGGCGGTGCCTTCAGCATTGAGTGTTGGGGCTAATTTTTCATTGTTAATGCCATTTTGGGTGCCATAAAGTCAGAGGGATTCTATGCCGTTATGGGTGCCATAAAGTTGTTTGAACTGGAACAGAAAATCACCTACTGGCGGAGGGATTCTCGGATGCTAAAAGCAGCTCAAAAACGTGTCTTAGCTGTGCCCAAAATTATTTCCACCGGTCGTTTGGGTGCCATAAAGTCGTTTGAATCGGAACAGAAAATCACCAACTAGCGGAGGGATTCTATGCTGTTTTGGGTGCCATCGCTAAAAGCAGCTCAAAAATGTGACATGGCCTGCAAAAATTATTTACACTGTGCCCGAAATTATTTCCACCTTGTGGCGAAAATTATTTCCATTGGTGTTTTTCGCCACATGGTGGAAATAATTTCGGGCACAGTGTAAATAATTTTTGCAGGCTTGGTAATTTTCTGTGTAGGACGGAGATGATAAACAACTTTTTCTTTTTTATTTGGCCTTAAGTGGCCTCATTTTGTGTAGCTAACATGATCCATCCATCCATCCATCCATTTTCTTCCGCTTTATCCGGAGTCCGGTCGCGGGGGCAGCAGCTCAAGCAAAGCCGCCCAGACCTCCTGATCCACACACACACCTCCCCCAGCTCCTCCGGGGGAACCCCAAGGCGTTCCCAAGCCAGCCGAGAAATGTAATCCTTCCAGCGTGTCCTGGGTCTTCCCCGGGGCCTCCTCCCAATGGGACGTGCCCAGAACACCTCTCCAGCGAGGCGTCCAGGGGGCATCCAGAAAAGATGCCCGAGCCACCTCAACTGACTCCTTTCGACGTGGAGGAGCAGCGGCTCGACTCCGAGCTCCTCCTGAGTGACCAAGCTCCTCACCCTATCTCTAAGGGAGCGCCCAGCCACCCTGTGGAGGAAACTCATCTCGGCCGCTTGTACCCGCGATCTCGTTCTTTCGGTCATGAGCCAAATCTCATGACCATAGGTGAGGATCGGAACGTAGAATCGATCGGTAAATCGAGAGCTTTGCCCCCCTACTCAGCTCTCTCTTCACCACGACGGTCCGATACAACGACCGCATCACTGCAGACGCTGCACCGATCCGTCTATCGATCTCACGCTCCATCCGTCTCTCACTCGTGAATAAGACCCCGAGATACTTAAACTCCTCCACTTGAGGCAAGGACACTCCACCGACCTGAAGAGGGCAAAGCACCTTTTTCCGGTCGAGAACTATGGCCTCGGATTTGGAGGTGCTGATTTTCATCCCGGGCGCCTCACACTCGGCTGCAAACCGCCCCAGTGCACGCTGAAGGTCCTGATTTGACGAAGCCAACAGAACCACATCGTCCGCAAACAGCAGAGATGAGATTCTGTGGTTCCCAAACCAGACCCCCTCTACACCCTGGCTGCGCCTAGAAATTCTGTCCATAAAAATAATGAACAGAACCGGTGACAAAGGGCAGCCCTGGCGGAGGCCAACGTGCACTGGAAACAGGTTTGACTTACTACCAGCAATGCGAACCAAGCTCCTGCTGCGGTCGTACAGGGACCGGATAGCCCTCAGCAAAGGACCCCGGACCCCATACTCCCGGAGCACTCCCCACAGGGTGCCCCGAGGGACACGGTCGAACGCCTTCTCCAGATCCACAAAACTCATGTGGAGTGGTTGGGCAAACTCCCATGAACCCTCGAGCACCCGATGGAGCGTGTAGAGCTGGTCCAGTGTGCTGCGACCAGGACGAAAACCACACTGCTCCTCCTGAATCCGAGGTTCGACCATCGGTCGAATTCTCCTCTCCAGTACTCTGCAATAGACCTTACCGGGGAGGCTGAGGAGTGTGATCCCCCTATAGTTGGAACACACCCTCCGGTCCCCCTTCTTAAACAGAGGGACCACCACCCCGGTCTGCCAATCCAGAGGCACTGTCCCCGATCGCCACGCGATGTTGCAGAGGCGTGTCAGCCAAGACAGTCCCACAACATCCAGTGACTTAAGGTACTCAGGACGGATTTCATCCACCCCAGGAGCCTTGCCACCGAGGAGCTTTCCAACCACCTCGGTGACTTCTGCCTGGGTAATGGATGAGTCCACCTCTGGGTCCCCAGTCTCTGCCTCCTCTTTGGAAGACGTGACGATGGGATTGAGGAGATCCTCAAAGTACTCCTTCCACCGCCCAACAACATCCCCAGTCAGAGTCAACAGCTCCCCACCCGCACCGTAAACAGTGCCGGTGGAGAGCTGCTTCTGCCTCCTGAGGCGTCGGTCGGTTTGCCAGAATCTCTTCGAGGCCGACCGATAGTCCTCGTCCATAGCCGCCCCAAACTCCTCCCAGACCCGGGTTTTTGCCTCTGCGATCGCACGGGCTGCGGCATGCTTGGCCTGCCGGTACCTGTCAGCTGCCTCTGGGGTCTCACCTACCAACAAAGATAAGTAGGACTCCTTCTTCAGCTTGACGGCATCCCTTACTTCCGGTGTCCACCACCGGGTTCTGGGATTACCGCCGCGACAGGCACCAGAGACCTTGCGACCACAGCTACGAGCGGCCGCATCAGCAATGGAGGTGGAGAACATGGTCCACTCGGACTCCATGTCTCCAACCTCCCCCAGGATCTGGGAGAAGCTCTTCCGGAGGTGGGAGTTGAAGACCTGACCTCCCTGACAGAGGGTTCCGCCAGTCGTTCCCAGCAGACCCTCACGATACGTTTGGGCCTGCCAGGTCTGACCGGCTTCCTACCCTCCCAGCGGATCCAACTCACCACCAGGTGGTGATTGGTCAACAGCTCTGCCCCTCTCTTTACTCGAGTGTCTGAGACACGTGGCCGAAGGTCAGATGATACGACTACAAAGTCGATCATCGACCTCCAGCTCAGGGTCTCCTGGTGCCACATGCACTTATGGACACCCTTGTGCTCGAACATGGTGTTCGTGATGGACAAACTGTGACTAGCACAGAAGTCCAACAACTGAACACCACTCGGGTTCAGATCGGGGAGGCCGTGCTTCCCGATCACCCCCCTCCAGGTCTCACTGTCGCCGCCCACGTGGGTGTTGAAATTCCCCAGGAGAACTATGGAGTCCCCAGTCGGAGCGCTATCTAGTACCCCTCCCAGGGACTCCAGGAAGGTCGGGTACTCTGCACTGCTGCTCGGCCCGTAGGCCGAGACAACGGTGAGAGACCTGTCCCTGACCTGAAGGCAATGCAACCCCAGCTCTCCGCCTCTCCCCGTGGGCGACGCCAGAAAAATGAAGCGTCCAGCCCCTCTCCAGGAGTTGGGTACCAGAGCCCATGCTGTGCGTGGAAGTGAGCCCGACTATCTCTAGTCGGTATCTCTCAACCTCCCGCACAAGCTCAGGCTCCTTACCCCCCAGCGAGGTGACATTCCACGTCCCAACAGCCAGGGGCTGTGAGCATGGACCGGGCCGCCGGGCCACCCGCCCTCGACCGCCACCCAATCCTCTCTGCACCCGACCCCCATGGCCCCCTCTGCAGGTGGTGAACCCACAGGAGGGCGGACCCACGTTGCTCCTTCGGGCTGAGCCCGGCTGGGCCCCATGGGCTAAGGCCCGACCGCCAGGCGCTCGTGCGCGAGCCCCAACCCCAGGCCTGACCCCGGCTCTGCCATACCGGGCGACGTCTCGGTCCTTGATCTTTCACTGGTCATGGAGGTTCTGAGCTGCCCTTAGTCTGACCCGTCACCTAGGACCTGTTTGCCTTGGGAGATCCTACAGGGAGCACAAAGCCCCCGACAACATAGCTCCTAGGATCATCCAGGTACGCAAACTCCCCCACCACGATAAGGTGGCAGCCAGAGGGGGAGTAGCTAACATGATAAAACATTCAAAATGCCATGGTAAACAGAAATAATCTCTTAGATTTGTGATTTCCAAAACCTGTAAATTCAAGACAGAATAAAAACTAAAATACAGAAGTCCACGCCGGCACGTGTGTTTATCCTGTTTTTTTCTCTGTCAGTGTCATGTCTGTAAAACCTTTGATAGTCCAGTGGCTAAGGGACAAATTTTAGGGGAATCATGCACTTTTTTACAAAAGTGCCAAAACTTTATCAGAGGTACTTTATAGTGTCCTGAAGTATATAAGTTCGGGAGACATTGAATCCATAAACGTCTACACTCTAAAAACTCGGGTTTAAGAGAATAACCATTTTCAGCCTTCTACAGCATACTGTATAATTCATGACAAACTCCAAATGTCTTTTTAAGTTCATAATATAAACTTGAAGGTTATGAAAAATGTATTAAGGCTAAGTAGGGATGCTTCGAATGTACTTCAGTGTGCTTACACTCTTAGAAAAAACGTTAATATAGGGAAAGTGACTAAATATTGTCTAACTCATTGTGAATATCAATATACCTATGCAATATAGCTGTTTGCGAGCATAGGGCAAAGGTAAGATGCTACTCATGCACTCTAACATATTTACACTCTAAAATAACAACAGTGTTTGAACGGAAAGAAATGCTTTTTTATTAATTACAAGAAATCAATTTTGTTTTTATGGCCATAACCATTATTATGATAATTGTTGTTGTTGTTATCATTATTATTTTATGTTATTGGTATTAAGACAATTATCACCATATTTTTTAACTGAAAACATTGTAAATACCTGGTTGGCAAACTTCCTAGATATGCACAAATGTTTCATGAATATTTTTAATGAACTACTCTCTACAGCTTTCATGCTAGGAAGATCACAGTGTCCTAATCTTATGTCTCAGAGGTAGAGGCCTGTTAAAGATCCCTACAGGCCTGAAATGAGTCCTGTACCTCTTTCCATTTTGAAACACACCACCCTGCTACTGTATAAGGATGTACAACGACGTATGACACCGCACGACGGACGATACATGATCACATAAGCTCAGTATAGCTTTGCACTAGTTGCAGTAGCCATTCTCTACAGCTTAACAATGTCCAATCTTGATCACTGGCCCCCTACATAATAACTATATGATCATATTGTCATATGAATAGCAAAATATACACTGTATTATAACCATACAAACACCCTTTTAAAAAAAGCAGGATGCAGGGCTAAAATCAAATGTCTCTCGCTTTGACATGACTTAATATAACCTAAAGAGTCCCTGGACAAAGTTTGGCGCTTTTGTAAAAAAGTGCACAATTCTATCCCTTAACTGCTAGACTGATCAGTCCACCCCTGAAAATAGTGAATGGTAAAATATACCAATTTTCAATAATGAAAATCACCAATATCGAGCTACTATTATCAATGTGAAATGAGATCTTAAACTCCGATCGCCTTTAAGTTCCCGCCCGACTGCAGCCGTTCCGTTCCATCCGTTATGAATAAATTTAGATGGCTGGCAAAACAGCGCAACCCGCCATTTGCCGGTGCCGCGTACGGCGAAATATCATCCAGTTCATCTTTGCCGAAGGCACCGCCATGTTAAAATAAACTCTGCGATGACATCATTTGAACTAGCCAATCAGCGAGGAGATCCGGTCAAATAGCGCTAGGTGCGTGTTTGCCGTATCTGGCAAAATATCCACTGCCATAAATAAAACAAATAAAAACCTCCTTTTATTAGCTTTCCTGTGTGACTGTTTTTTTTTTTTTTAAACTTATGTAGGTGGCTCTGAAAGATGTCACCCTGGTCTCACTTTATGGTCTGGCCCTTTGGATGGTAAAGCAGTCCATGAACATAATGCTGGTTGCATCCCTGAAAACTGATGTCATCACACTCCCAACAGACGAAATGACTGTGGTTTTCCTTGGAGGGGGTGACAACGTGTTTTAGATTGCTTCTTTGTCTCTGCTTTAAAGTAATGGACCCAGCACACATCCTGAGTGCAAGCTAAGAAGTTTTCAGTGAGATTAGGTGGATTTGCTGGTGCACTTTTGAATAGGGGCATCCACTGAGCTGAAGCCTTTGATGTTTGAAACATTGCAGAATCTTGTGAACTCTGCATTAAAGATTCCACCAACAACAGCTATTGATTTGACAATATCATGTGTGGTACATGATCTGTGTGTTTGTCATTAGTGGCTGTCAACACCTTGGGTCACTGTCTTGACTTTTGAGCTGTTGATCATATCAGCATTTCAATATAAACTGTTAATTCCTCGATGATACTGTTATGTTAACTACTTCTTATTTTGATAAATATTTGGTGCCATCAGAGGTTATGCCTGGAAAAAGCAATGCGATGCAGTTCTGGAAAGTATTCACAGCGCTTCACTTTTTCCACATTTTGTTATGTTACAGCCTTATTCCAAAATGGAGTCAATTCATTATTTCCCCTCAAAATTCTACACACATTACCCCATAATGACAAAGTGAAAAAGGTTTTTTTATTTTTGCAAATTTATAAAAAAAAAACAACAACTAAGAAATCACATGTACATAAGTATTTGCAGCCTTTGCCATGAAGCTCAAAGCTCAGGAGCATCCTGTTTCCACTGATCATCCTTGAGATGTTTCTACAGCTTAATTGAACTCTACCTGCAGTAAATTCAGTTGATTGGACATGATTTAGAAAGACACACACCTGTCTACATAAAAGGTTCCACAATTGACAGTGTATGTCAGAGCACAAACCAAGCATGAAGTCAAAGGAATTGTCTGTAGACCTCTGAGACAGGATTGCCTCAAGGCACAAATCTGGGGAAGGGTACAGAAACATTTCTGCTGCTTTGAAGGTCCCAATGAGCACAGTGACCTCCATCATCCGTAAATGGGAGCAGTTTGGATCCACCAGGTCTCTTCCTAGAGCTGCCCACCCTTCTAAATTGAGAGATCGGGGAAGAAGGGCCTTAGTTAGGGAAATGACCAAGAACCCGATTGTCACTCTGTCAGACCTCCAGCATTCCTCTGTGGAAAGAGGAGAACCTTGCAGAAGGACAACCATTTCTGCAGCAATCCACCAATCAGGCCTGTATGGTAGAGTTGCCGGATGGAAGCCACTTCTTAGTAAAAGGCACATGTCAGCCTGCCTGGAGTTTGCCAAAAGGCACCTGAATGACTCTCACATCATGAGAAACAAAATTCTCTGATCTGATGAGACAAAGATTGAACTCTTTGGTGTGAATGGCAGGTGTCAAGTTTGGAGGAAACCAGGCACCATCCTACAGTGAAGCATGGTGGTGGCAGCATCATGCTGTTGGGATGTTTTTCTGGGAGACTAGTCAGGATTGAGGGAGAGATGAATGGAGCAATATACAGAGACATCCTGGATGAAAACCTGCTCCAGAGCGCTCTTGACCTCAGAATGGGGTGACGGTTCATCACTCAGCAAGACAATGACCCTAAACACAGCCAAGATATCAAAGAAGTGGCTTCAGGACAACTCTGTGAATGTCCTTGAGTGGTCCAGCCAGAGACAAGACCTGAATCTGATTGAACATCTCTGGAGAGATCTGAAAATGGCTGTGCACTGATGCTCCTCGTAGCTTGAAAGGTGCTGCAAAGAAAAATGGGCAAAACTGCCCAAAGATAGGTGCACCAAGCTTGTGGCATCATATTCAAGTAGACCTGAGGCTGTAATTGCTGCCAAACAAAGCATCAACAAAGTTTTGAGCAAAGAGTGTGAATTCTTATTTACATGTGATTTCTTTGTTTGTTTTTTTCATGTTGTCATTATGGGTGTTGTGAGTATAATTTTGAGGGAAGAAATGGATTAACTCCATAACAAAATGTGTCAAAAATATATATATGGAATATGGAACTTTCTGGATGCGCTGTAGTTATGGAAGTAGCTGACATAATACCTGATGAGTTTCACTAAATTGGCCAAACAACTTCAACCTCAGATGACCCTTGTGTACTGAATATAATCCATACAAATGAACATCCATAGCTAATTTGTGTTGTGGTGTTCCATTCCGTTCAAGGCTGCTCCAGTGAAACCAGTAGAACAAGGTTACAATGTTACCTTGGATTGGTGCAGGCATGGTGCTGTGTTCTCTTTTGCAAAAGAGAAAAGACGACAAGCACAGACCTGAGCAAATGGAGCTGTGATGTTCAGCCTTGGATGGTGATCAATCAATCAATTTTTTTATATAGCGCCAAATCACAACAAACAGTTGCCCCAAGGCGCTTTATATTGTAAGGCAAGGCCATACAATAATTATGTAAAACCCCAACGGTCAAAAACGACCCCCTGTGAGCAAGCACTTGGCTACAGTGGGAAGGAAAAACTCCCTTTTAACAGGAAGAAACCTCCAGCAGAACCAGGCCCAGGGAGGGGCAGTCCTCTGCTGGGACTGGTTGGGGCTGAGGGAGAGAACCAGGAAAAAGACATGCTGTGGAGGGGAGCAGAGATCGATCACTAATGATTAAATGCAGAGTGGTGCATACAGAGCAAAAAGAGAAAGAAACAGTGCATCATGGGAACCCCCCAGCAGTCTACGTCTATAGCAGCATAACTAAGGGATGGTTCAGGGTCACCCGATCCAGCCCTAACTATAAGCTTTAGCAAAAAGGAAAGTTTTAAGCCTAATCTTAAAAGTAGAGAGGGTGTCTGTCTCCCTGATCTGAATTGGGAGCTGGTTCCACAGGAGAGGAGCCTGAAAGCTGAAGGCTCTGCCTCCCATTCTACTCTTACAAACCCTAGGAACTACAAGTAAGCCTGCAGTCTGAGAGCGAAGCGCTCTATTGGGGTGATATGGTACTACGAGGTCCCTAAGATAAGATGGGACCTGATTATTCAAAACCTTATAAGTAAGAAGAAGAATTTTAAATTCTATTCTAGAATTAACAGGAAGCCAATGAAGAGAGGCCAATATGGGTGAGATATGCTCTCTCCTTCTAGTCCCCGTCAGTACTCTAGCTGCAGCATTTTGAATTAACTGAAGGCTTTTTAGGGAACTTTTAGGACAACCTGATAATAATGAATTACAATAGTCCAGTCTAGAGGAAATAAATGCATGAATTAGTTTTTCAGCATCACTCTGAGACAAGACCTTTCTGATTTTAGAGATATTGCGTAAATGCAAAAAAGCAGTCCTACATATTTGTTTAATATGCGCTTTGAATGACATATCCTGATCAAAAATGACTCCAAGATTTCTCACAGTATTACTAGAGGTCAGGGTAATGCCATCCACAGTAAGGATCTGGTTAGACACCATGTTTCTAAGATTTGTGGGGCCAAGTACAATAACTTCAGTTTTATCTGAGTTTAAAAGCAGGAAATTAGAGGTCATCCATGTCTTTATGTCTGTAAGACAATCCTGCAGTTTAGCTAATTGGTGTGTGTCCTCTGGCTTCATGGATAGATAAAGCTGGGTATCATCTGCGTAACAATGAAAATTTAAGCAATACCGTCTAATAATACTGCCTAAGGGAAGCATGTATAAAGTGAATAAAATTGGTCCTAGCACAGAACCTTGTGGAACTCCATAATTAACTTTAGTCTGTGAAGAAGATTCCCCATTTACATGAACAAATTGTAATCTATTAGACAAATATGATTCAAACCACCGCAGCGCAGTGCCTTTAATACCTATGGCATGCTCTAATCTCTGTAATAAAATTTTATGGTCAACAGTATCAAAAGCAGCACTGAGGTCTAACAGAACAAGCACAGAGATGAGTCCACTGTCCGAGGCCATAAGAAGATCATTTGTAACCTTCACTAATGCTGTTTCTGTACTATGATGAATTCTAAAACCTGACTGAAACTCTTCAAATAGACCATTCCTCTGCAGATGATCAGTTAGCTGTTTTACAACTACCCTTTCAAGAATTTTTGAGAGAAAAGGAAGGTTGGAGATTGGCCTATAATTAGCTAAGATAGCTGGGTCAAGTGACAGCTTTTTAAGTAATGGTTTAATTACTGCCACCTTAAAAGCCTGTGGTACATAGCCAACTAACAAAGATAGATTGATCATATTTAAGATCGAAGCATTAAATAATGGTAGGGCTTCCTTGAGCAGCCTGGTAGGAATGGGATCTAATAAACATGTTGATGGTTTGGATGAAGTAACTAATGAAAATAACTCAGACAGAACAATCGGAGAGAAAGAGTCTAACCAAATACCGTGACCTGTCAGCAGTTTACTGCTGCACAGAACATAGAAGCAGCTGTGTCCATTCAACTCTGTATGCATGCACATGCACCCACTCACCCACATGCACACAGACACATCGACCAACACATGGACTGGTTTGCAGCATGATTGATGTAAATAACACTTTTTCTTATATATGCATGTGTGTTGGATGAAATGTGTTTAGCATTTCTCGATCTGCTGGGAAATTAATTAAAATCATTCCTGAAATGAAAAAGTTCACTGTCATTTGTCTGCTTTCATGAATATACACTGTGCTGCACAGAGACATTTCACGCAGTCATAGAGCAGACAGCCTTTTCATTGTTAAAGAAAGTGCACACGTTTAAGGCATCTTAAATTTTAGTGGTGCAGCTTAGCTAAAATAAAAATAAAAAAATAAAAATTGTTCATTTTGTGATAACAGCATGGAATTTGGCACACATATTCTAAATTAAGTAATGTTTATTTTCAGATATGGAGCTACAGGGGTCAATAAAGATTTACACAGGAGTCAAAATTTAAAAATGCTCCAATCATGTTGAAAACTATATGACATTATTTGTCTGATCATAACAATTCCAAAAAGGTATAGTTTGGACTATCTATGACTGAATTCCATGGAGTTATGGGGTAAAAACAGCAAAAATGGTGACAAAGGTCAGTTTCAGTTTGTACAGGGGTCAAAAGTTAAAGTTGCTCCAATTTTGGTTAAAAAAAGAAAAAAAAGATGTAAATTATTTGTTGAGTTAATAGTATTTTAAAAACGAATAGTTTGTCATGCTTAATTATCATGTTATGGGGTAACATATGTCATAGAATCCAATGGATGTCGACTTTGTTTGACCTTTACTTTGGAGACCAGGCATTCAGCACAGTCAAAACTATTCCATTTATTAATCCTTTAATCTCAACCAATAATTTGCGTCACTTAATCACATAATTTGCTGAGCCAAAAGGCGAAACTCTTGATCGACTGGTCAGTCTTAGTTCCTACTCTCACCTATGGTCATGAGGGTTGGGTCATAACCGAAAGAACTAGATCGCAGGTACAAGCGGCCAAAATGAGCTTCCTTAGGAGGGTGGCTGGTGTCTCCCTTAGAGATAACATGAGAAGCTTGGTCATCCGTGGGGGAGCTCGGAGTAGAGCCGCTGCTCCTTCATGTTGAAAGGAGCCAGCTGAAGTGGTTCGGGCATTTCGTAAGGATGCCCCCTAGGTGCCTCTCTAGGGAGGTGTACCAGGCACGTCCAGCTAGGAGGAGACCCCAGGGAAGACCCAGGACTAGGTGGACAGATTATATCTCCACACTGGCCTGGGAACACCTCAGGATCCCACAGTCAGAGGTGGTTAATGTGTCTCAGGAAAGGGAAGTTTGGGGTCCCCTGCTGGAGCTGTTGCCCCCGTGACCCGATCCCAGATAAGCAGTTGAAGATGAGATGAGAATTTACATAACATAGGTATTAAATAAATGAATAGCATTTTCATATTAATCAGCTTTTTGATTTATATGCTTTATACATTTAAATAATTTAACACATTAAAATGTATTTAATTATTGAAAAATGTTAAATTTTATGTAATATTCATATATTGTCATGATCTGCCCTAATGTCTGGGTTTTCTTCTTGTTTTTGTCTGTGTCCATGTCCCCAGTCTTGATCCCCTGTATTTGATTTTCATTTTAGGATTACTTTTGTCACTGGTTTCATTTTGCATTTTTACCACTGTAGTCATTGCTTGTAATTTCTGTTTGTTATATTTTTGCCATGTTAGTTGTGTTATCGTTTCAGCCCCAGCCTTTAATTCTCTTGTTCATCACTCTTCAGTTCTCACCTTTGTTTTCCTGGTTTTGTTTCTTTGCTCCTTCCATGTGTAGATTTTTTTTTTTTTATTTATTTATTTATTTATTTTTGTTTTTTTGCATTTTGTTTGGGACTCACCTTCCACTTTATTTCTATCTGCTTATTGTTTACTTTACTGCACTCTCTTGCACCTGTTCGCTTCATCTTTGTCTCTTTCTTCCATGCCTGTTTCTGTCTGCTTAGTATTTGTTTTACTGCACTCGCTTGCTCCTGTTTGCCTCAGCTTTGTCTCCTTCCTGAACTTTCTCACACACCTGTTTTCACTTTCCTTAATCACACCTTGTTATTTAAGCCTTACATGTTTCTCTGTTCTTTGCCAGTTTGTTTGACCTTGTCTGCGTTCCAGCCTTGTTTTGCTCCTGACCTTTTGCTCAACCGTGTAAGACCTTGCTTTGTATTAGACCCTGTTTTTTTTTTTTGCCTCAGCCCTTGTATTTGGCCTCACTGTGCTTTTTTGAACTGTGCTTATTTTTTAACTGATTCTGCCTCAGTCCTGACAACATTGTTACTCTGTGCCACTGAACCCAGCTTGCTTTGACCACGCCTCAGTCTCACGTCCACCTGTTACCTCCACCACCTTGACTGATTACCCTTGTACCAAATCTGTGCCAGTTTTTCCAGATAAAGCCTTTAATTACTCCACCTCCACTTTCTGTGAGCCTGCATTCTGTTCGTTCCTCGCCATGAATCCTGACATATATGTAGTTAGAGGATTTTTTTTTAATTAAGATTTTATGGATTTTTTAAACAAAATGGATTGAACAAATTGAATAGCCATAATCCATAATGCCGTTTTGTGCTTTTCATTCATTAATTTTGTGCCGCTTATTTAATTCCAGGTCATGGTGGCAATAGACTAAGGAGCTTATCCCACACTTCCATATCCTCGGCCAAGTCCTCGAACTCTTCCTGGAGGATACTGAAGCTTTTACACGCCGGTTGGGAAATACAACTCCTCCTGCATGTCCTGGAGTTTTCCATGGGCTGTTTAAGGAGCCTGGAGTTCCATACACATGTGCAGATTTAAAAACATCTCTGTGTAACAATCTTTGATTATTATTTATTTCTTTATTTTAGTGGATGTACCGCAGTCAGCCAGGGTGGTTACCAGTCAGGACTTGGGGTGGTTCCATAGTGCAGTGGATGCAGGAACAAGCAGCACCAGTGCAGGTTCCCAGATCTGACCTGAGAGACTTTCAGAATGGAGAACAGGGAACTATATTGTGTGTGTGTGTGTGTGTGTGTGTGTGTGTGTGTGTGTGTGTGTGTGTGTGTGTGTGTGTGTGTGTGTGTGTGTGTGTGTGTGTGTGTGTGTGTGTGTGTGTGTGTGAGTCAACAGAACACTAGAGGAAATTATTTTATCAGTGCTACACCTGCCATTCATAGATAACACGTCACATGCACTGCAGTGAATGAATACACTTTATGGGTGACAGATGTTTGAGAAAAGAATGCACTCAGTCATACAGTGTACAGGCCATTAACGCAGGTGCATGCCGGCAGGAGTTCTGCATTTTGACACAATGCTGGAGTTCCAGAGTATGAATTAAGTGCACAGATATACATGCACACATGCAGATTTTTTTTTTTGTATAATTTTTCACTGAAATGTGCATCTTATACTTGAGCACACAGAGCTCAGCTCGTGACTGAAAGCAGAAAAAGATGTGAGCTGCAGGCAGCAGGATTTGACATATCATCTTGTTTCCTGTCACTGACTGTCGGTCACATGTGCGTGGGCGGATCATGGAATGTGTAAAAGGGGTGAGGCGCACAGTCACAAACATACATGCACAGACACCACTGTGGGTTTGTGTAGGCTTTATGCACCTGTACAGTGCACGTTGTCTCAGGCTCTCACATTGGTGCAGAATGTTGTCCCACACAGTGCCTCACAAGTCAAGAAGGAAAGATCCAAGGAGGCAGAGAAGGCCTCAGCAGTAAAAAAAAAAAAAAAAAAAAAGAACATTTAAGATTCAAAACCTCAGTGTGCAGAATCTTAACAAATTTGAACATACCATTTTCATGTTATTCATGGAAATCTGGGCATTTTCTAATGTGTTTTCCCTTAAATCCCCATTTTTACACCATTTTCTTCATTTTACAAAAATGAACTTTCTGGCCTTTACATTTGAGTCCTTTAAAAAAAAAAACTAGAGCACTGCACTCTAGAGCACAAACCTTCTCCAACACTAGTTTTTAATTCCACAAATTTTTACCTTAGACAAAATTTTCAAGGTCAAAGTCCTATTAGAAGTGTCTTTTCATGACCTAAAATATAATACAAAATATAGATTTAAAAGGACATTTCAATGTTAAACTCAAATATAGGCTAAATCTGCAATACAGAGCAGATGCGGACCAAACTATTCACTGAGAGTGCCAGTTTGCGCCTCATTGTGACAAATGAGAGTGATTGAGATTTAATGCAAAATGTACACCAAATGGGCTTTTCAATCTCAAATTCAAATGTCCACAAAATCCACAATCCGGGTCAGATTTTGTCAGGTGATAGTGAGTGCCAGTCTGCAACTCACTTTCAAATATGAGAGTGATTGGAGCACGTTTGATTAAGATATAATGTAAAATATACATTAAATAGGCTTTTCAATATTAAATTCAAATGTCTACAAAATCCACAAACCGGATCAGATTTTGTCAGGTGATAGTGAGTGCCAGTCTGCAACTCACTTTCAAATATGAGAGTGATTGGAGCACGTTTGATTAAGATATAATGTAAAATATACATTAAATAGGCTTTTCAATATTAAATTCAAATGGCTACAAAATCCACAATCCGGCTCAGATCTGGATCAACTTTTGTCAAGTGATAGTGAGTGCCAGTCTGCAGCTCACTTTCAAATATGAGAGTGATTGGAGCACATTTGATTAAGATATAATGTAAAATATACATTATATAGGCTTTTCAATATTAAATTCAGATGTCTACAAAATCCACAGTCCGGATCAGATCTGGATCAAATTTTGTCAAGTGATAGTGAGTGCCAGTCTGCAGCTCACTTTCAAATATGAGAGTGATTGGGGCACATTTGATTAAGATATAATGTCAAATATACATTAAATGGGGTTTTCAATGTTAAATGTAAATGGCCAGAAAATCTGTAATCTGGATCTGATAAAGGATAATAGCGTACATAAGGCTATCAAATATGAAAGAAATTTGATCCTTTCTGACAGAGTTATGAATATTTGAAAATTGGTTCAATGTTAAAGATAAGGATTTTTTCCAAGAGTTTTCCTGACTTTGCCCTTTGACCTATGACCTTTTAAAAATGAGCCACTTCATGTCCAACAGGATGTGAATCTTCAGTAAAAAATTCATAATGATATGTGAAAAATTGTGGGCTCCGGGCAGTTCATGTTCCCAGTCAATCACAAATGATCAATATTAAATCATCCCTCAAACCCTATTGGATGTGGAGATATAGCAGAAAATATGTTTTTTGCACCATGTTATTGTTGACCTTGGCTTTCGTCCAATTCTCTCCCAATCACCTCGAGGTATCTGTCCAAGTAATATTCCTGCCATGTTTGGTAAAAATCCATCCAGCCATTTTTTCGTTATGTTGTTCACAGACAGAAATGCACACAGAACCAATTACAACACCGTGCTTCACTGCGTAGCCTGTGCAGAAGGTGATAAATACAAGGCAGGTGGGAAATACACACATACATGAACACACATCTGTGTCAGGACAGCAAATCTGTCCAGTTTTCTGACTGTTATAAATCCCTTTTGTGTGAATGTAGCTTTGTCACCAATCAGCTCACTAACAGGCCACGCCCATTTTCCTGTCCCAACTATTTTGCATGACTTTACTCCTCTGAAAAACTCTTTTGTCTCTCAGGCCATCAGACTGTACAACTCCTCACTCGGGGGGGAGGAGGAGTAACAAGAAGACAAGGGACGGGAAGGAGAGGAACAGCCAGTAAACCAGTATTGATCAGTATGTCTGGTATTTATATTTATATTTGCAGACTCTTTTTCTTTTTTTACTTTCACTTTTGATACTCTGTGTGCTTCTTACCCCGTGTGCTGCTATGCAATGCTGCTGGAACCTCAATTTCCCTGAGGGAGTCTTCCCAAGGGATCAATACATTTCTATCTAATCTAATCTCTAATCTGATCTTTGTTCTCTTATATAGGTTAAAATTTCTTGAAGACCAAAGGCATTTGGGGTTGGTATCCAAAGCATGATACTCTCTACCAAGAATATATATATATAAAAAAAATATATATATATATATATATATATATATATATATATATATATATATATATATATATATATATATATATATATATATATATATATATATTCTTTTTGTTTTGGTCACACACAAAACAATTATATGTGCGCTGGCTTTTTGACATGGATAGTTGGCAGGACTGAGTGTGAATTTTACAAGGGTTTGACATAAAACATGCAGATGTTTAGCATCCGCTCCGATAAAAACCAAGGACCAGCCGCCGTGACCTTTGACCACCCGTCACATGTAAGCGAAGTGAGAGGGAGCCAATGACACCCTGCCGATGTAATGGCTGCCACAGACGCATGCCCACATATGCGCCCGCTCGTGTGCTAGCTCGGCGACCTTGATGGGGCTCACTGTGCTGTGTCTGCTCTGAGTGCATGCAGCTGCAGGCCAAGGCTGCCGGGGAGGATGGGCAAGAAAAGAGGAGGAGAATGAAGGGAGGATCACAGATGAGGATGGGGAGGAGGCTGCAGATGGCCATCCAGAGACGTAGAGTCGACGTGAAATCCGGCAAAAAGTGCACACTGGAGGGTGGAGAATGTGACACGTTTGAGCACAGAGGGACCTGAGCCACATCAGCTGGGCGGTGCCAGACGGAACCACGTCATATTGATTTTATTTAGAGTCTTTTATTAGTGGGGACAGTAAAATACGTACACTCTGATGCCAGATTGATAGCTTACGTCAAAATAATGAGAGTAAAAGGGTTTTGGATTAGAACCGCTGGCCGTGTTTTGCAGACTGAAACTGACCAGTCAGCTGACAGGAATACAAGTGAACTGAAACTGGTTCAGTCACTGGCTGTACAACATTAGGATGTTGTCATAGCTCAACAACAACAACAACAACAGCAATGACAATGGCTGGTTTGAAACAGTCTTGGTATTTATTGTACAAATTCCCAAATGAGATTAACAAAAGATAAATTAATATTATTATTACTACTACTTTTCTTACATCCACCTAGGACGTAATAAAATCATCAGCGTTTATTTATTTATTTGCCTGTCTGTTAGCAGGATTACGTCAAAACTACTGCAGGTATTTAGACGAAATTTTCACCACAGATAGATATTAGGCCATAGAAGACTCCATTAAATTTTGGAGGTGATCTAGATCTGGATCCAAATTCTGAATCACAGTTTCACTGTATATAGGCTTTGAAGCAGAGGTGGTTGAAGTCACCATCAAGTTACTCTCAAGTCATGAATCAGCAAGTCCCAAGTCAAGTCTCAAGTCATAATGACCACCAATTGTTTGCAAGCTGACTTGAGACTTGACTTGGGACTTGCAGATTGATGACTTGAGAATGACTTGGTAGTGACTTCGTCCCACCTCTGCTTTGAAGGATTATGTCAAAACTACTTCACAGATTCTCACCAAATTTGCACCACAGATAGATATTAGGCAATGCAAGACTCCACTCAAGGTGATGGTAAATGGGGTTCTCTGGCATTATTTATAAGTGTAGCTGGGGACAGAAAGAAGCTGTTTTTGTGTCTTGAGCTTTTGGTCCTGATGGACCTCAGCCATCTGCCAGAGGGGAGGGTGACAAAAAGGTGGTGGACCTCGGTGGGAGTGATCGGCCACAATCTTACTTGCTTGCCTCAGGGCCCTGGAGGTGTAAAGGTCCTGTAGGGATGGCAGAATGCAGTCGATCACCTTCTCTGCTGTGTGGATGATAAGCTGCAGTTTGCTCCTTTCCTTAGCAGTGGCAGCAGTGTATCAGATGGTGATGGAGGAGGAGATGATGGACTCGATGGCAGTGTAGGACTCGATGGCAGTCCACCATCACTGTTGTTGGCAGGTTGAACTTCCTTAGCTGCTGCAGAAAGTACATCCTCTGTTGTGCTTCTCTTGATGAGAGAGCTGACATTCAGCTCCCACTTAAGGTCCTGGGTGATGGTGATCCCCAGGTAATGGAAGGACTCCACATTGGCAACTGGTGAGTCACACAGGGTGATGGGGGTGGCCAGGACTGGGTTCTTGCTGAAGTCAACAACCATCTCCACTGTCTTGAGGGCGTTGAGCTCCAGATTGTCTGCACCAGGACACAAGGTGGTCAGTCTCCCGTCTGTAGGCAGACTCCTTCTCAGCAGACATAAGTCCGATGAGGGTCGTATTGTCCACAAACATCAGGAGTTTCGCAGAATGGTGGCTCGAGGTTCATTATAGATTTGCCACACTCTAAAGAATGCAGGGATATATGAATATTGATTGTGCAATGTACGGTCTTGGAGTTTTGGTCAAAAATGCATTTTCCTTTATTATAGCACTACCTGAAACTGAAAAAATGTAAAACTTAATATGCCGCTATTGTGAGGTGGTCTACATTATTCCTCAAAATTTCAGCTTGATAAGTTGAATAGAATTGGCTGCACCCACTTTTCAAAATTTAAAAGACAACCGCTTTCAACAATCATGATGAACGTATGTATATCAAGTAATAGTTACCCCAAGATTACCCATGTGAAATTTTGCACAGTTCTGATTACCCAATTTTGAGATATAAACCTTTGAGATTGATAGCGTCCCTTAGTGTCCAGTCTAAACTATTTTAATCAGGCAACCTCTCTGGCACCAGTGTGCATGAAACAGGTGAGTTTCATCCAGATCGGAGTTTCCGTTAAGGAGATAAGTCCAATTTCCAGTGTCATGTTTTTCACAGAAAGTCTGCCTTTTATTTCTCAGGTAGGTTAAGACTCATCAAGCTCATTTGTGAGGCCCAGTAGTGCAAAGTTTGATGTTGATCAGAGCAACAACCTGGGTATTGCACTTGAGGGGGGCTAAAATTAAAAATCTGAGCGAAAACAATAGGGTCACCGAGGTGCATCTGCATGTTGAATGGGCTCAAGTTTTACATTGGATGCCCTTCCTGTCGCAACTCCACATTACATGGAGAAATGTGGCAGGGGTGGGGTTTGAACCAGGAGCCTTCCGCACTAAAACCAAGTTCACTAACCACTTAACTCTACCAAGGAGTCAAGTCAAAGTATTCTAAAACCCTGTCTTTGATTTGACTCCAGTGACCGGAGATAAAGACCTGCTGACACCTGTGAAAGACCACAAGCTGGGATCCTTTTGGGGCACATAGACCAACAGACTGGTTATGAGCTTGGGCAGTGACTGGGGTCTACATGTGTCTCACTTATCTAGGTTTGTTTTCCAGTAGGTTTGTCACTTTTCGACTTTGTGGGGGATGCCCTGTGTGGCCCCCAAGGGTGGTGCAGGGTTTGCTGAAGTAGATGGGTGAGCTGAGATGGTCCTACTCTAAGAGGCATTGTACTGCAAGGTGAATTTTGAAGATGATTTATTAGCAGGATATCACAAAATGTTATGAATGGATTTCAATAAAAGTTTGAACTAGGTGGATCTTTGGTAGGAACGAAGTCTTTAGAGTTTTTGGGGTACATCCAGATGACAATGAAGATTCAGGAAAACAACTTTTTAAAAAAATGTTATGCAATTATTTTAAAAATTGCATGGAACAGGAAGTAACCTATCTATCTATGGCTCTATCAATTGATTGATCTATCAATCGGCATAATTCCTTTTCTTTTTTCTTGAGTTTTCTTGCTGCACTGCAAGATACAAAAAGTACATATGTCCCCTTTGGGCTAATGTATGAACATGGCAGCCTCCGTGAGGGGACCGCTCCCCTGGAGATATGAAGGGCTCATTCTAAGCTCATGAAAACACACTGATTCAATGTTGCAGGAAATTAGACACTAATGAACAAACGGCAATTAATGCTATAATCCATTTCTGCTAATAAACACCCCTAAATCCTGCACACTGTAGCTTTAAATTAAAGGCATTGCCTCGGTGTCTGTGGGCTATTTTTATCTCCACACTTCAGTATCTGTTTTAGGACACCTGATGATATTTGTTAACTTGCTGAAAATGTGCAGAATACGATACCTTCACATGAGCAGAGTAAAGGTGTGTTGACAACCAGATTTTCAGTTGGAGCATGTCACAGAGCTGTACCATGTCAGAGCATGTCAACACAAACTGTTGGGTGCTCCTGACAAGTTCAAATTGAACCTGTGTGATGTGACCTCATTCACTGCACTGTTTCTGCTAACAGGCACCGGTTGGTTGATGAGGCGCTGACCCCATCTAAAGGTGAAGAAGAAACTTGCAGGCTGTGCTGAGAGAAAGCAATCAGAAATCAGAGTATTTTCTATTTTAGTGCAGGTTTTTTTTTAAACACTACAACAATGTACACTGCATTTATTTAGCAATATTTACAATATTAAATGTGCCAATATTAAAAATAGTTTGCAATACAAAAAAGAGATGATTTTAGGTAAAATATGTTATAAAATAATTCTATTTCTGTCTTGTATTTTCACTAAATGTGAATCCCATGATAAAGTGCTTGCACCAGAGAAAATAATCACTTTCTTTCATGGTGCTATCGACAAACGGAGCACTCATTTATAAAGCGTACAAAGGCTTAATTCATGCACTCTGCAGTTCAGTCCCAAGTTTCACCACATCCTTTGAGAGGAAAATGTACAAGCCACTGAGGGACATAGTGTTTGACATGTGACTACTTTACGCCCGTTGTTGTCTGGAATACACATTGTAACTCCTATGTTACAATATCAAATAAAAAATAAAAGATTACGATACCTCATAAAATCATGAATGAAACGAGTAGTATAATTCGATCATAAAATGCAATTAGTTTGGCAATTTGTTAATGGTATAAAGGGGTACCTTATTCAGCATCATAAAATAGGTACCAGGGATCAGGTTTATGAAACAGTACTAAGGGAGATAGACTGAGCTTTGCACTCAGACTTTAAAGATTAAAAATGATAGTATGTTATGGAGTCACACTAGGCAAGTTAGACCTGTCTAATCTGAGTCCAAATGTTTAAAATTGAGACCACCCAGCTGAGGCGGTTTAAGCCTGTTAGTCCTGGTCTAACACCAAGATGGCAGCGATTGCTGTGCCTGAAGACAAAGAACCTCCTCATGGTGCCAACCGTCAAATCCCTCTTGAGATCTTTACGTGTTGGGCAATTCAATCTCATATCTTAAAAAACAAAACCCTAATGAGTTTTAATCTTTTTGTACCCACTAGGCAAGCAGTCATGCATTTTATAAGCTACAGTTTAATGAATATTAACTAACCTGTTGTATATAAAATAAGAGGGGTAATATAATTTTCTTTGAAAAAATATGAAAATATTGACTTTTGACAATGAAAGACTGCATATCAAATGTTTCACCCCATAGTGTTGAGGGTTCCTTACAATTTTCTAGGTTCCACAAACAGGAATCTACTTTTTTTTTTTTACCACACTAAAACATTAACCCAGTAATATAAATCCAACCTCTATTTAGCCCTTTTTTTTCCATGTTATTTAATTTTGACAGCAGGGTTTCTCTTTTGAGCTGTAGTTCCTCAAGGAGAGTTTACGTTTTGGCCTGGGTGAAGTTTTCACTTCTTTTCTTTTTCGAATCACTTCCACTCACTGCGGACGAAGAGATGTTTCACATCCTCAGAATAAACACTGACAATAACACAATAACAACATGTTATAAAGTTGATCATATTTGCCGGCTTTTCTGCCAAACATATTTGATCCATGATTGAAATGCAGTCAATGTGCGCACTGCAAAAACTATTAAATTATGACGGGAGAGGAAGGAGTGACACCGGAAAAGTGACCAGTCACAGCCTTTGCAGTCTCCGTCATTTAGCAGGTGGACGTCAGGTCACATAGAGGGTTTGCAGACACGCAGAGGGCTCTGATCTAAAGTGGCTGTCTTTCGTTCGCCACACTCAGGGATATGTGGGTGATTCTTAGATTACGGGCACTTATTATGTCCTTTGATCATATTGTATGAAAAACAGAAAAAAGGGGAAATTTCACACTTTTATAGTTATCTTTACAATGAAAGTGTGTTAAGAAATTTGTTCTTTTTCACCTTTTTTCAGCATCATTATATGCAAATATTGCCGTTTTGTGCTTGTCCCACACCCAGACTTTTGATCTTCAATGATAAAAATGAATGGTAAAGAAACGTTTTTTCTAATGTTTTAAAATATCTCTGAATAAAATATCAGTAAAATAATCAAAACATAATTGGGGTATTCAATGTCATACAACTGTTGTGATTTTTTTAAACAAAATGTAGTTGTCCCACACTATTGCTGTAATTTCCACCACAACACTGTAATGTCCCTTTAAACAGTTTGTATGAAAGATTGTTTGGGTAGTTTCTATGGAGATAAACAGTGGCATCAGAGCACATGTATATAGCGCCAAATCACAACAAACAGTTGCCCCAAGGCGCTTTATATTGTAAGGCAATGGTATGGTGGAAATTACATTTACTTGGCCAATAGTGCCCGTAGTTAAAGAATCACCCATGTGTGAAATCTAATACCATATTACAGTGCAGGCAGCAAGCAGCAATTTGTTAAGACCTGCCTCGTTGATGCACTGGGTCTGAGCACGGTTTGAAATACATAAATGCCTGGAAATATGGTACAGGCAGAACACAGACCTGGTGGTGCACAAAGACATTAGGTGTGACCTATGGAACTTTTCACACATGGACACAGAGCTTTAACGTCAGGGCAGACTGTGCGAAGTTTGAGAGTGCACGTTATAATGATCAAGAGCAGAGCATCTTGTCAGAATTTGACAGGTGCTTTACTGATTTTGCATCCATTGAGCCTGTCAGTTTTCTCTGTTTTACATTTGGGGTAAACATAGATGTGGATTGTATAATGTGCAAAGTGGCACCACTCTTCAACCTGGATAGCTGTGCTACTGAGAATGAGATCCTCATCTTCACACTGAAAAATGACATTGAGCTCAAATCCAGACATGAATGTCCAATTCTGGAATCTAATGGAGACAGAGAAGCACCCCAACCTCAGACAAACTGCACAGAATTTGACTGCATTTTTTGGATCGACATATTTGTGTGAGTCTGCCTTTTCACACATGAAAATCATCAAGTCAAAATACACATCCACCATGACTGATGACCACCTTGCGGCCTACTTACAGTTGGTACTCAACTCCTACTGTCCGGACTATGACAGAGTAGCTTCCTCCTCTCAGTACCAGAAGTCCAACTAAGGTAAGGAACAATTTGCCAACTTGAATTAGACATTGTATTATTTGGGTTGTTTGTTGTTATGTTGTTACGGGCCAATCCCAGGCCTACTTGTGCTTATTCTTTGCACCATGCACATTTACTTTAATGTATTATTACTGTTAAACTTTGTGCCATAAAAGTGTGTTATTATATTGGTGCACAATAAATTGTGGCTATGCTGTGGTGTTCAATATGGTGTTGTAGATCTCGATACACTGTCAACTTTAAAAGTAGACCTTGGTTTAAAAAAGGCTGGGCCCCCCGTCTTTGTGGCTTCCCCTACAAGTCCCCTTCTTGCACAATCACTCTTTGAGAACTGCCTGTTCCAGACAGATTTACACTACGTATATTCTTTATATTTCTATATTTCTTGATGATTGATGTAAATGAAGTCAAAGACATATTCAGTGGTGCGATGGTTTGTTGGGTCATGGATGTGACAAAGCATCGCACCTGTGCATGCTCCTAGATATGACTTGACAATTTGGAGTAAAACAATCTTTTTAAAAAAATAAATTTAAAAAAGTTCTATTACTGCTGGCCTCTGAAAATGGAGGCACTGTGTATAAAATGGCTGTAATTCCTAAATAATTAATGTAATATTTGGTAATCTCACTTGAATTAAAGCTAACAGTATACACTAAAAGCACATCTTGATTGTTTCAATTCAGTTCCTTTGCAATGATGAACAGTTGTAAAATTAGAAAAATTGTCACTGTCCAATTACTTATGGACCTGACTGTGCTATCATCTTATAACCCGTTTGCTTATAACTTACCAGATCAAAAGAGCAGATAAGGAGAGCTGAGTCATTAGACAATGGCTAAAATTGTTGCGCCACATCTATCGAAAAAAACAAAAACAAACAAACAAAAAACAAACAAAAAAAAAAAACAAAAAAAAAAAACACAAAACCAAAAACCCAATTTTGCCTGTTATATCCTGTAGACATGTCTACCACCTGCTGGATGCAGTGCCCAAATTCATGGAACCATCAGCTAACAAGCTGTAAATCATGTGGAGAATCACAATGTCCACCATTTGTACAAATGCAGAACAAAATACGAGGTCTGTTAGAAAAGTATCCGACCTTTTTATTTTTTTTCAAAAACCATATGGATTTGAATCATGTGTGATTGCATCAGCCAAGCTTGAACCTTCGTGCGCATGCGTGAATTTTTTCACGCCTGTCGGTTGCGTCATTCGCCTGTGAGCAGGCTTTGTGTGAGCAGTGGTCCACCGTCTCGTCGTTTTTTTATTGCGAATAAATGTCTGAAAGATTTGGAGCTTTTCTGCATCAATTTTTTCCAGAAACTGTGAGAGACCTCCAGGTGGACACCATTCAGAAAATTAATATGGCTTTCAGGGACGATTTTATGGGGATTACACAGATTAAGGAGTGATCCAGACGGTTTAAAGACCGCCCACAACTGCTGAGAGCGCGGCGCGCTCCCAGCCCCCATCGACAGGCTCAAACCCCGCTGGAACAACCAGATCATTTCCAACGTGAAAGCTTTGTTGATCCGGGACCTCGTCTGACTTTCATAAACAGGCTGAAGATGTGGACATCAGCACTTTTTCGGTACATTCCACCGTTACAGGAGTTTTTTTCATGGAAAAAAAAGCGGAGGGATGCGCCACGGAGCCGTTCATTATGCGAGACAAAACCACCTCGGTGTTGGTCTCACAGGACGGCTTAAATGTGGATTTCAGATGGATTCCGGTTGCTGTTCAGTCATGTGATTATCCGATTGTGATTGTGCATGAGCTGGACCTGCCCCAACATGTCCTGTGAGGCTTCATCACGGCGTTGCATTGCGCCATGCAGCTCCACCGCGACGTGCGGAATTCCTCCGCATGTCTGTCTCAATGTGCCGAAAAAATGCTGATGTCCACTCTTTCACAATTCCTGTGCTAGTCAGACAACATACCAGATCAAGACAGCGTCTAGTTTAGAAATGAACGGCACATTCCACTGTTACAGGAGTTTTTGTCATGGAAAGAGGAGCGGCTGAAAGCGGCGGAAAGAGTGGACATCAGCATTTTTTCGGCACATTGAGACAGACATGCGGAGGAATTCCGCGCGTCGCGGTGGAGCTGCATGGCGCAAAGCAACGCCGTGATGAAGCCTTCCAGGACATGTTGGGGCAGGTCCAGCTCATGCACAATCACAATCGGATATTCACACGACTGAAAAGCAACCGACAGCCATCTGAAATCCACATTTAAGCCGTCCTGTGAGAGCAACACCGAGGTGGTTTTGTCCCACATAATGAACGGCTCTGTGGCGCGTCCCTCCGCTTTTCTTTCCATGAAAAAAACTCCTGTAATGGTGGAATGTACCGAAAAAGTGCTGATGTCCACATCTTCAGCCTGTTTGTGAAAGTCAGACGAGATCCTGGATCAACAAAGCCTTCACGTTGGAAATGATCTGGTTGTTCCAGCGGGGTTTGAGCCTGTCGATGGGGGCTGGGAGCGCGCCGCACTCTCAGCAGTTGTGGGCGGTCTTTAAACCGTCTGGATCACTCCTTAATCTGTGTAATCCCCATAAAATCATCCCTGAAAGCCATATTAATTTTCCAAACGGTGTCCACCTGGAGGTCTCTCACAGTTTCTGGAAAAAATTGATGCAGCAAAGCTCCAAATTGTTCAGACATTTATTCGCAATAAAAAAAACGACGAGAGGGTGGACCAGTGCTCACACAAAGCCTGCTCACAGGTGAATGACGCAACCGACAGGCGTGAAAAAACTCACGCATGCGCACGAAGGTTCAAGCTTGGCTGATACAATCACACGTGATTCAAATCCATATGGTTTTTGAAAAAAATAAAAAGGTTGGATACTTTTCTAACAGACCTCATATACAACAGAATGGGAAAGTACTTGAATTAAACAAATTTGAAGCTGTTTCTCAACATTTTGAGACCTATACAGAACCTGGGTTTTGAAACATTGAGTCTGGATCAAAAAGAAGACATGTTGAACACCAGCACTGAGACCTGCTGGATGGTTTGTGAATGTGCATCCATATTAAATAATGAATTTTATCCTTGGAGTGCATCCAGAAAAGTATTCACAGTGCTTCACGTTTTTCCACATTTTATGTTACAGCCTTATTCCAAAATGGATTAAATATTTTTTTCTCCTCAAAATTCTACACACATTACCCCATAATAACAATGTGAGAAAAAGTTTTGAGATTTTTGCAAAGCTATTAAAATAATAATAACAATAATAAAAAGAAATCATAAGTACATAAGTATGCAAAACCTTTGCCACAAAGCTTAAAATTGTGCTCAGGTGGATCCTATTTCCTTGAGATGTTTCTACAGCTTAATTAGAGTCCACCTGGGGGTAAATTCAGTTGACTGGACATGATTTGGAATGACACACACTTGTCTACACTTGACTTCATGATCTGGACTTTTGTATCATCTTTATGTTCTGTTTAGTTCTGCTAATTTAGTTTTTGCTTGTTTTTTTTTTCAGTGTGTGATTTCTCTTCCTGGGTTTTTCCTGCTTGGGCTTTGTCTGTCCCTATCTCTCTTGTCTGTCTCACTTAGTGCTTGTTGGTGGGTGTTACACTCTGTCTTGGCCACACCCTGTTCTGGAGCTTTCCACACACCTGTTTCTATTCTGCAGCTCATCACCTGGGTGTATTTAAGTTCCACTGGTTGCACTAGTTCTCCACCAGATCGTTGTGCCTTGTGTCTTCACTTCCACCTCTGTGTTATAGGTTTCCAAGTCCTGCTACCACATTGTATTTTGACCACCTGCCTGTTTATACCTGATGCACGCCTGATGTTTTGGATTTGGTGGCTTATTTTGGACTGCTTTGCTGTGTACCCCGATCCCACTGAATACTTCAGTAAATGTTTTTACAAACCAGACCTGTGTTGTTGAGTCCAGCATTTGTGTCTAGACATCTCTGTCCACCCAGCCAGATAAGGTCCCACAGTTGACAATGCATGTCAGAGGACAAACCAAGCATGAAGTCAAAGAAATTGTCTGTAGACTCCGAGAGAGGATTGTCTCAAGGCACAAATCATTTGTAAATGGAAGAAGTTCAGATCCACCAGGACTCGTCCTAGAGCTGGCTGCCCATCTAAACTGAACAATTGGAGGAGAAGGACCTTAGTCAGTGAGGTGACCAAGAATCCGATGGCCACTCAGTCAGAATTCCAGCATTCCTCTCTGGAGAGAGGAGAACCTTCCAGAAGGACAACCATCTATGCGGCATTCCACCAATCAAAGCCCCATTTCTTGAAGCAGGCTAATCTTGTTTAGTCAAATAAAATCACTTAGTTGACTAATTGTTTGATGTTAGTCGTTGCACAAAGCGCTTACATTACATTACATTACATTTGGCAGACGCTTTTATCTAAAGCGACTTACAATCGAGAACATAATCATAGCATATAACACTTGCAGATACAAAGTGCACAGGAAATATACAGAACAATAGGTGCAAATACCAAGTGGGGTTAGGTTTTTTTTTATTTATTTAAGTACATTAACACAGGGTTAAGTAGAGTAGACACACATACACACACGCCCACAAACCCAACGCACAACATGCCTTAGAGTCTACCCCGGGTCTGGGCTAGCTCAGGCATCAGTGCAGTAAATAGTCACGAAAGAGGAGAGTCTTTACTTGCTTCTTGAAGGTTGAGAGAGATGATCCTAGTCTTGTTGCTTCTGGAGGTTTGTTCCACCACTGAGGGACAGTGACAGAGAACAGTTTTGACTGGGAACGCTTAGAGCGAGCAGGGGGCACGGCTAGGCGGTTTGTATTGGAGGAGTGCAGTTCTCTGGCAGGAACATACAGCCTTAGTATGTCCTTCAGATGAGCTGGGGCCGTTCCTGAGGTGGTTTTGTAGGCAAGGGTTAGGGCCTTGTGCTTGATCCGGGCAGCCACCGGTAGCCAGTGCAACTTGATAAATAGAAGAGTAACATCGGCCCTTTTGGGTTGAGTGAATACCAAACGCGTCGCCGCATTCTGGACCATCTGGAGTGGTTTTATTGCACAAGCAGGTAGACCTGCCAGGAGGGAGTTGCAATAATCCAGGTGGGAGATAACCATGGCCTGAACCAGTAGTTGCGCTGCATGTTGGGTCAGGTAGGGTCTTATTTTCTGTATGTTGTACAGCACAAATCGACAGGCCGGGGCGACTGATGCAGTATGGTTGGAGAATGCCAGATTGTCATCGATCATGATGCCAAGGTTTTTGGCGACTTTGTTTGGGGCCACAGTGGCAGAGCCCATGTTGAGGTTGATGTTGTGACAGATTGACTCTTTAGCTGGGATCACTAGGAGCTCTGACGTGGACAGGTTCAACTGTAGGTGGTGTTCCTTCATCCATGTTGACAGGTCAAAGAGGCAGGCCGAGATGCGTGCTGAAACCGTGGAGTCATCTGGTTGGAACGACAGGTACATCTGGGTATCGTCAGCATAGCAGTGATAGGAGAACCCATGTGCTCGAATGACATGTCCCAGGGAGGTGGTGTACATTGCAAACAGAAGGGGCCCCAGCACTGATCCTTGGGGTACTCCTGTGGTGAGGGTGTGAGTTAAAGACAATTTTCTTTGCCATGACACATTGAAGGAGCATCCAGAAAGGTAGGAGTTGAACCAGGAGTGGACAGCACCAGTGATTCCCATGGTTGTGAGTATCCTAAGGAGTATCTTGTGGTTGACTGTGTCAAAGGCTGCTGTTAGGTCTAGTAGGATGAGGACAGAGGATAGTCCTTCCATTCTTGCAGTCCTCAGAGCTTTAGTTACTGACAATATGGCGGTTTCAGTTGAATGTCCACTTCTGAAGCCGGAATGTTTTGGGTACAGTAGTCCGTTCTGATTGAGGAAGTTGGTAACCTGTTTTGCAACTGCCCTTTCCAGGGTTTTAGATAGGAAGGGAAGCAGTGAGACAGGGTGGTAGTTTTCAACCTGTGCTGGGTTGAGTGTAGGCTTCTTCAGTAGCGGTGTTACCCTTGCTTGTTTGAAGGCAGAGGGGACGGTGCCAGAGGACAGTGAGGAGTTCATGATGAATGTAATCACTGGGACCACTGTTGGAGCAACGTCTTGAAGCAGGTTTGTAGGCACTGGGTCCAGTAGGCAGGTAGTGGGACGGCTCTCTGTGATGAGTTTAGAGACATCACCCTCAGAGAGTGGAGTAAATTCACAGAGTGTTGCAGCAGTGGGTGTGGTTTCCTGAGGTGAGTATTCAGAGGAGGAGGGAGGGTCGCAGAATTGCTTGCTGATGTTTGCTACCTTTTCAGTGAAAAAGGTTGCAAAGTTGTCCGGGTTGAGATCTGTGGCAGCAGGAGGGGGAGGAGGGTTGAGCAATGATTTGAAGGTAGAAAACAGTTTACGTGAGTCTGTAGTGTTGCTGATCTTGTCGTTGTAGTAGGCCATCTTGGCAGTTGTTACAAAGGTGGCGAAGGAGGCTAGTAGAGATTGTAGATTTTCTAGGTCAGATGGGTTGCAGGTTTTGTGCCACTTCCCTTCCATCGCTCTGAGGGTAGTACGTAGGGCGCGGATGGTTTCAGTCAACCATGGTCGGGGTTGGGAAGATTGTGCAGGTTTAGTGGCTAGAGGGCACAGGTTGTCCAGGCAGGAGTTCAGTGTGGAGTTGAGCGACTCAGTAGCAGTATCCACATCTAGTGAGGAGAGTGTGGTGGGTGGAGGCAAGGCAGAGGCGCCACTGATGCAAAGCGAGTAGGTGGCAGTTTGCGTAAATTACGTCGGTATGTGACCACAGGAGGAGGGCTAGCTGGTAGCTCAGGTAGGCAGATTATGAAATGGATGAAAAAAATTGTCTGACATGTGCAATGGTGTGATCTTCATGTCATTTGCTTGACAGTTCTTAGTCAGGATCAGGTTGAGTTGGTTTCCATTTTTGTGAGTCGGAGAGCAGCTGGCTAGTTGAATGTCAAATGAGTTAATCAGGGCCTTGAAGTCTGAGGCATATGGCTTGTCTAGGTGTATGTTGAAATCACCGAGGACGAGTAGGGGACAGTCCAGGTCTGGGATGGAGGAGATCAGTGTGTCCAGTTCGTCACCAAAGTCACCTAGTGGTCCTGGGGGACGGTAGACCACAACTACAGACACCTTGCTTGGAGCCGTCACCTTGATGGCGTGGTATTCGAAGGAGCTGTAGTTATTGTTTGGCAGCAGGGGAGCGTAGTTCCATTGATTGTGGATTAGGATCCCCGTTCCTCCTCCTCATTGTATTAGACGCGGGGTGTGTGAGAAGGAGTGGGTAGAGGACTGTGCTGCTGGGGTAGCTGTGTTTTCAGGCTTCAATCAAGTTTCTGTTAATGCCAACAGGTCTACAGAGAGGCTACTGGCATAGGCTGAGATGAAGTCAGCTTTGTTGACAGCAGATTGGCAGTTCCAGAGTCCAACAGTGAAGGAGCTGGTTGCAGTGGTGTTGGGTTGCAGTGGTGAGAGATTGGACAAGTTTCTGTGTTGGTAGGTCTGGTAGAAAGGCTTGCGTCTCTTGTAGATTACAGGGATTCTCTGGAAGCAGATTGTCCATGTAGGTTAGAATTTATATAATTACATTCCTTGTCGGTGTCCTAGCTTCGGTGGACTTGCACAGGTAGACTTGCAGGTCTTATCCCTCGTCGGTCTTTACACGAGGAGGTCGAACATGAGGGCTGCCGCTGCAGACAGGCCGAGGTGGAGAGCAGCTAGCAGCTGGGCAGTGCAGGCCCAGGTGGAGAGCAGCTAGCAGACAGGCCCAGGTGGAGAGCAGCTAGCAGACAGGCCCAGGTGTACAGCAGCTAGCAGACAGGCCCAGGTGGAGAGCAGCTAGCACACAGGCCCAGGTGTACAGTAGATACCAGACAGGCCCAGGTGGAGAGCAGCTAGCAGCAGAGCGAGCAGGCCCAGGTGGAGAACAGCTAGCAGCAGAACGAGCAGGCCCAGGTGGAGAGCAGCTAGCAGCAGAGCAGGCAAGCCCAGGTGTAGAACAGCTAGCAGCAGAATGAGCAGGCAGAGGTGGAGAGCAGCTAGCAGCAGAGCGAGCAGGCCCAGGTGTAGAACAGCTAGCTGCAGAATGAGCAGGCCCAGGTGGAAAGCAGCTAGCAGCAGAGCGAGCAGGCCCAGGTGGAGAATAGCTAGCAGCAGAGCGAGCAGGCCCAGGTGGAGAACAGCTAGCAGCAGAGCGAGCAGGCCCAGGTGGAGAACAGCTCGCTGGCAAGTCCAGGTGTAGAGCAGCTAGCTGCAGGGCAGGCAGGCCCAGGTAGAGAGCAGCTAGTGCCAGAGCAGGCAGGCCCAGATGGAGAGCAGCTAGCGGCCAGGCCCAGGTGGAGAGCAGCTAGCAGGCAGGTCGAGATGGAGAGCAACAGGCAGGCTAGTAGTACATCCCTATGCTCCAATTTAGAGTCCAGAATGTTTTAAAAACTGAAATATTAAAAGCTCAAAAAGGTCTAGATTTTGCAACTTAAAAGACACTATTTTGCAGTCTAAAATCACATAACAACACATAAAAAAACATGCTTCTCAGAGCAACACAGCACTCTAGTGACCTGCCACCATCTTGGATCCACTATGGTTTTGTGTTGCCTGACTAAAGTTTTTAGCCTGGTACAGAGGAGGCTAATCTTATTTAAGTCGACAAAACTTCAGGGTCTTACCTCAAATAATGGCGGCTATTGTCGTGGCTCGTCTTTAGTCTTCTCGGGATGTCTTCTTTTAGATAACACAAACTAATTGCAAGTGATATGCTAGAAAAGGACACAACACTTTAGAATAATTCAGCCTTAAGCAAGATAAAATGCACAGAGTTTTTAAGTTTATTTAAGCCTTCGACACAGAGCTTAGACAAACTGAGTCCTCTAGAGAGACTGAACATATGACAACCGCGCTCATCTATTTATTGGAGACCCGCGGGCATCGCTCCTCCTTCGACTTTTTTATTTATTTCATTCCCAAGACATGGTTTTCTATTGGAAGCGTCCTCTAGTGAACCCTAAGCAGGTGTTAGGCCATTATTTCAATGTGACAAACGCTCCCATTAAAACGTGAAGGATTTACAACTGATTTTTTTAAAAGACCTTCAGCCACAGGTGCAGCTGGCCTGAGGTCCCCCCCGCACGTGGCCTCAGCCACAGGTGCAGCTGGCCTGAGGCCCCTGCACGTGGCCTGTGGAAAAGCACCTAAAAGGCCTTGGAAAGCCCCTGACAGACTGAATGACTAATAGAGCCCTTTTTTTTGGGTTGAACACCTGCTAGTTCAACCAGAGGACATACAGTTCGGATCAGGACACTTGATAGTTCATCATAGTTCAAATAAGGACCTAAAAATTCTTCTACAGTCCCTCCTCTGGGACTCGAAAGAGTCCCATTACATCAACTATACTCTTGGGTTGTTTACTGACAAGACATCCTCATTTGTGCATTGCAATAATAAAAGAAAAACACATCACTCGAATTACTGATAACTCTGGTGCGGATATGAATATCAGTGATACTTCACGCGGTAAATATATTGAAGTGCAGGTGAACCTACATACTAAGGCACAAGGTGATCAATTAGCTGGATTATATCATCACAAGGTGACATTCAAACATTGAGTTTTGGTGTAATTCAAGGCACTTAAAATGGCCACATAAAACAAGTTACAGCAACCTCTTAATCATGGCAAAGTAAAGGCTTTACATTGACATCAGTGCAACCCCAATCATCTTCTGGCATCTATTGTCTCACTCAACCAGAGGCTCCAACCCATTATACGTGGTTCTACATATTATTTTGTTAAAGCGTCACACATTTATTTTTTTAAATGTATCAAATAACCCCTACGTTACCACTATTTAGTCAACCAATCAAGAAACTATTCTAAGGTTGCGCAGCTATATCTAGTTAAATGATAAACACAATAAATGGTTTCCCTTCATGTCCGTCCTTAAGTCATTTGCCTTAGTCAATCATATAATGGTTTTCATTATAGGCCATTTCTCAACATTCTCCACTTTGTTTTTCTTCTTTTTCAGCTTGTTTTCTAATGCCCTTTTTGGCCAGACGCCAAATTTAGGCGATGCATGTCTCTTGAGGCATGCTATAATTTAAGAAAAAGGGGTCCCTATGGTGCATCTTTACTACTAAATCTACAAACACGCCGTGTAAGGGTCCCCTTTTTATAACTTTGCAATGTGATATCTATGTGTATGCATTTAGCTTTATCTGTGTTACGCAGATGATGGTAAGGACAGACATTTACCCAACCTTCGTTACTTACATATATCCTTCTTTGTTTTTATTTACACTCAGATTTCTGAAACCAGTCCGTAATTCAAACTCAAGAACCAAGGTCATCGTCCGTGTTCAGTGCCATTACGTCAGTCCGCGCTCCTCAGCATTTACTCAGCATCTGAAGTTTTGGGAGAAGTTGGGGAATATGGGGAGGTTGGCCTTTCAGGGGTAGTGGGGGAAGGATCAGGAATTCTGGCTTTCAGACAGTCGTGCAGTTCTCTGATGGATCTTTCCAGCTCCTTGTGCTGCTTGGCCAGGTTGTACAGGGCCCCCAGAGAATTCTTGCCCACATTCAGGGTGGTGGTGGCCAGTCCTAGCTGCTCCCTTTCCATATGCTCCATCATGCTGGCTAGCATGTCCATACTAGACTGAAGACCACACAGTTGAGTATGGAGGCCCTCCTGAGCACAAGAGATGTTGGCATTGTCACGGTGTATCCTTAACAGGTATGCAGCTGTCTGACTCAGTTGTGGCATGATTTCCTCAAATAGCTCATGGGGAATGTGATTTGTGAGGGGCAGGAGCTGCTCCAAGGTTTTTGGAACAGACTCTTGTGGAAGACGAAGCTCTCGAACCAAGATTGCCATGTCCTGTGGGGTGACCATGACCAGATTAAGGTTGTGCAGTCCAGGGGACAGGAAGTACAAGGGGGAAGGCATTTCGTGTGTGGGGGGAGTATTGTTGATGTCGCACAGGCAAGTGGTTGGGACACTCTGGGCATTTAGCAGCCTGTACAAAGCTCCCCTCTGTCCTGGTGGGTGAGTTCGACTAAGGTCCACCCCTGCTGATCCTCCTCCAGAGGTACTGGGCTGATCGGAATATCTCTCCTGCCTTGGGGGTGGAAAGCTGGGGACAGGTCCTAGCAGTGAATTGGGTCTAGGATGCACTCGGGCAGTTGCTGCATATGGCCGACCTTGGCTGCCTCCCCTGGAGGGTATCGTTGCCACTGGCACATGTGACTGTCTCCATGGCATCTGCGGAAGGGGTGTGTTCCTGAGTCCAAAGGGTCCTTCAGGTGATGGTGGAGTCCTCGGGCCGACTCTTGCTGCAGGCAGATTCTGTGAAGCCGTCATCGCCAGGTGCTGGAACGATGAAGATCCTTCTGTTGCCAACTGGTTTAGCTGCTGGATGGAAGGCGGCTGTGGCGACCAATCATGGCTCGACCATCCCTCCTGTATATCCTCTTCTCCAAACAGTTCTGAGAGTCCAATCAGACTTGATAGAGGCAGATCAGGCATAGGTCCCTGATCAGGGGAGTCTGGTCTCTCAGCCATACTCCTGTGTCCTAGTAATATACATATACGTTCATTATTACAGCTCCATGTCATTCTTTCAGATATTGTCTATCCTATCCCTCATTTTTGTGGGTGCATGTGTGTGAATGTAAATGTGCGTGCATGTCTTCTTCCTCGTCTACAATATCACCAAGCACGGTCCATCCCAGTCCTCCCTATCTGGGGTATACGCCACAATATTAGGGAGCTGGGGGCTGTCGGGGAGGATAATTGGTATTTCATCCATTTCCATATATTCTGGTTCTCTGTCTGTTTCGTTTGTGCTTTCTTCTAGGGCTCGGATGGCTAACAGTGGGAGCTGTCCTACTGTGGATGAAATCAATTTATTGACCAGAAATTTTATCAAGGGAATACCACAACATATTACCAGCAAGACCGCCACCCCTGTTAGTGCCAAGACTACACCTATCTGGTATATCCAGTCTTTCCATGATATCCACCCTCTCCTTAGAGTCCCAAACAGTGAAAATAGTGGGCCAATATTCATTCCATTCCCTACAATGTATCCAGAATCGTCAGTTTAATTTCTCCCTCCTATGGAGTTACTTAACAGTTCCTGTTGCATCTCTTCAAGTGTGATTAAGAGCTCTGTCAAATTTCCGTCTTCCCCTGTATGCATGGGAATAGCTGTGCAACATTCGGTGGCTTTGATCATAATACAAACTCCTTGTTCATCAGCCATCATCATCTCGATAGCTAATCTATTTTGCATTGTCATTAGCGAGGTGGCGTGCAGCTGTTCGGTTAAGGCTCCTACTGCTGCCAATGTCCAGTTCAGGTATCTTTGCTGATTATACCACAAGTAATTAATCCACTGCACCTCCTGGAACCTAGAACAGATTTTTGGAGTAACCCCGAACAGAGCCAATGCCCATCCCCATTTATCCGCGTCTTCATCTGCTTTAACTCTGCTACTGTCTATGGCTTCTAACTGTCGGGGTATCCCTTCTGGTATCCCGTTTCTTACTGTGACGTTGTAGTCTGTTTTAAGTGTCATTATTCCTCTTTTCTTACGAAGTTTCTGTGGCATGGGTTGTATTGAATTTGGCATTTCAATTACTGTTATAGCTCCTGTGAGCATCACAGGAGCACAAAGGCCTTTCCAATTAGGGGACAGCGATGACAGGAGTTTCCTTTTTTGTCCGCATATCCAAAAGATGTCAGCTAAGGGTACCGTTCCCTTAGCTAAATTTGGAGTAGATACCCATAAAGCATGGGTGAGATTCAGTCCAATTACAGACCCCCCCTGTGGCCGGTACTATTTGTTCACACTGTATGCCTGCTGCTGGCAGGGTGTGACAGACGGTAATGTTCCATGCTGTTTTGGCCGGTTTGTATTCTTGCTGCTTTTGCATACACTGTATGTGGTGTTTTGGCTGGGTCGTCCCTACCTGCCAATCGCTTATGTATTGTGCTACTAAGCCTTTAGCTATACAGAATGGGTGTATCATCCCTTTCTCTATTTTAATCATAGGTGGAACGGTTCCTTCTGTACTTAGAGGCACTGGACAAAGTTTACTGTCGGCAGCATATTTTTCATCACCTACTGCCATTTTCATAACACATTGTGTATAGCATTCTGCTTGGTCTGAGTTATGTTGGGGGCTCCTATAACAGTTGTTGATATCAGGTAGGGGTTTAGCCTGAGGTATCACACCTTTCCGGTGACAGGCTATGCAAGGCTTTTCACTGATCTGCCTAGCCGAAAATTTCAACCATTGGTAAAATAAATTGGTCTTCAACCCTTGTGTGCGGGCTAGGTCTGTACTGGGATCCCATCTCCCTAAGTGACTGCTTGTTTCTAGGCTTCTAATTGTCCTCTTTTTCCTTGGTTTGATTTTTACCCATTTTGTGGCTTCATGTACTGTAACAGTTACGTCTTGCTTGGTTTCCCTGCATCCTCCTTTATCACAAATTACCTCTATGTTGAGTGTTCCCTCCTCTTCACATTTGATGCTAATGGCTTCGCCTAATATGTAATCCCCCAGCTTTCCCTGTATTCCTATGTTCTTGTAGGCTTTTGATTTAATGTATACCAAATTATATGTTTTTCCTGTGTTTAGAATGCCTTGTTTAGCTGCTATTGCGGCCATGGCCACGGCACAGTCCGTTGTATGTTTTGGATGTCTATTTTCTCCCATACTGACCACCAGTAGTATTGTCAATCCCTTGAATAATTCCTTAATCATTGCTCTGATGACTGTTGAAATGTGCTACTAGATGTGCTACTGAGTGAGCCGTCACTAGATGAGCTGTCACTAGGGATGTGTGGTGTATCTGTGCTTTGTCTGGGTTGTACTTCCTGTGGTTCTTCTGTCGGTAAATCTACTAAGTTGCTGTCCGAGTCTGATGTCTCCTGTGGCCTGTCTATCTGTCGGTCTGTATTTCTGTCTGTCTGTTGGCCTGCGTCTCCAGTTGTTTCTGAGTCTGCATCTGAGTCTGTCACTGCTCTATCTGGCAGGGATCCACTACTCTCTGAAGCTGTGCGTCATCTTTGTTCAATCAGTCTCTGTGAGCGCCTTGGCCGGTGTTCGCCTGGCTGCAGGGAGGCGTGGCCTTCCCTCGGTGCTTCTTCTGGCTGCAGGGAGGCGTGGCCGTCCCTCGGTGCTGCTGTAGGGTCTCTGGCTTCTCTTGCTTCCCCCCTTGGCCCGGCGGCTCTGCCAAGACGAGCTTGCCGAGGCCGCAGGGGCGCTGGGCCACCAACCCTACAGCAGTGGTTTAAATGAAACCAAGTGTCCTTACCGTCTACTTTGACTGCTGTACGTGAGGCAAGAATAACTTTAAAAGGACCTTCTCGGCGGGGCCTGTCCCACTTCTTTTTGAACACTTTGACGTAAACCAGATCACCAGGCTGGATGCTCTGATTTTCGAGTGGAATCTCTGCTTCTTTGTCTTCTGTAGCACCTTTGACCTGCAAAAAGATAGTTTTGTGTATTTGGGTTAACTGTCTCAGATAATTATGCCATTCGTCTTGTAGCTGCTCCAGCGATGGTCCTTCGTAGGGTCCTCTCAGGTATGGAATAGGCATCGGCCGACCTGTAAGAGCTTCAAATGGTGTCAAATGGGTTACTCGGTTAGTTTGTGAGCGCATTGACAATAAAGCAAGCGGCAACGCATCCAGCCAGGTTAGTTTGCCATTGTTGTCTGCTATGATTTTTGCTAGTTTGTTCTTTAAAATGCCATTAGCCCGTTCCACCGCCCCATTTGATTGGGGGTGATAAACACACCCAAATTTCTGTTTGATACCCAATTGTTTGAATGTTTCTTGTGTAACCTTGGCTACAAAAGCCCTACCGTTGTCAGATGAGATAGTATCTGGAATGCCAAATCTTGGAAAGACATCTCGGCACAAGAATTTGGCTACCGTTTTATGGTCTTGATTTGCAGAGGCTACTGCCTCAATCCATCGGCTGAATCTGCATATCACTACCAAAACATATCTCATTCGTTTAACTCGATTTTCAGCTCCCATGTCTATGAAATCCATCATAAGATGTCTGAATGGCCCATCAGGGACCGGAATGTGGGCTAAAGGGGCTGTGAATGATTTCCGGACATTGTACTGTGCACATACCTCACACTCATTCAACAAACGGTCCACTGTAGCTGCCATATATGGTGACCACCAGACAGCTTTTAGTTTGTTCATAATTTGGACTCGCGAACAATGATCGGGTCCGTGGGCCCAAATGATTGCATGTCGTAATAAATTGGTGGGTAACACAAAATGTCCATGACTACTGCGCCACAGCTTGTCTGCTGGCCCCTGACTGCGTGTCTCAATAGCGCCTCGTTTAACCCACATTCGTTTTTCTTCTCCACTGGCCCTACTTTGAGCCACTATCAGTGCGTCACGTGAAACCAGTGGGGCACAATCTTGGATGGTTAGCAGGGGAAACATATTTTCTCCTTGTGCTCCTTTGCGAGCTGCGTCATCTGCTAGGTTGTTACCTTGAGCTATGATGTTATTATTCTTTTGATGACCTGCACATTTAATGATGGCTACCTCAGACGGTAATTGGAGAGCTTGTAACAGTTGGGAAATCGCTTCTCCATGAGTGACAGGGGTGCCATCTGCTCTCAGGAATCCCCTTTGTTTCCAAATGTTTGCATGTACATGACATACGCCATAAGCGTAGGCTGAGTCTGTGTAGATATTAACACGTTGATCTTTAGCTATCTGGCAAGCCATAGTTAAGGCTTTGATTTCTGCCAGTTGGGCTGAACAAGGCTGATCAATTCCTTGGGACTCCAGTAATTCAAAGGTCTCGCCATCCGTGTTTAGTTTAACAATCCCCATACCCGCATGCAATCCCGCGGCATCCCGAAAGCATGAGCCATCCACGAACAGGGTTAGATCTGCATCTATGGCGTGATTATACAAATGTTCTCTGGCTCTCAAAAATTTCTCTGTCTCTGCCACACAGTTATGTGGAGTACCATCTAACGGTGTGGTCAATTTGGTGGCAGGATTCACCGTGTGACAACGTTGTATTGTTATTTCTGGAGCGGATAACACAACTTCATATCCAGTGCGTCTAGCTTGTGTTAAGACAAAACGTTGACTGGTTAGCAGGGCATGTAACTGATGCGACGTGTACAACGTTACTGCATGTCCCATGATTATGGATGATGCTTTTTGAAATGCAAAGGCAGCTGCTGCTAGACCCTGATAGCATGGTGGCAATCCTGTTTCAATGTTGTCAAGCTTTGTACTATAATAGGCCAATGGTTGTTTTCCTTCATTTGTTTCCTGCATTAGTACAGCACAAGCATAACCAGCTTTTTCAGTAACATACAAATGGAAAGGTTTCCCATAATCTGGGTTACCTAACGCAGGAGCAGATTGCATGTCTGTTTTCAGGGCCTCAAAAGCTCCCGTTGCCTCATCTGTCCAGACGAGGAGAGCTGCATTGCTTGTGTGCCCCACTGCTCTAATCATGGCACGCAAAGGTGCAGTTTTTATAGCATAATCACAAATCCACGGCCGACTGTACCCTGCCATCCCAAGGAATGAAAGCATCTGTCCCACTGTTTGGGGTTTGGGAGCCTTGATTATAGCCTCCACTTGGCTTGGGGCTATACATCGCGTGGTCCCACACAACTGTCTTCCCAAGTATTCTACTTGTTGTTTGCAGAACTGCAATTTGTCCTTACTTACTTTATGACCTCCATCTGCCAATGCATGCAATACAATTAATGAATCTTTTTCACACTGTTCTTGAGTCTCTGATGCAATAAGGAGATCATCCATATATTGCACCAATGTACTGGGTATGTCAAGGTGTTGTAAATCTTCAGCCAGGACTTTGTTAAAGATGGCTGGGGACAGGTTCAGTCCCTGAGGTAGCCGTGTATACGTTAGCTGTTGTCCCAGAAATGTGAATGCAAACAAATGTTGTGAGTCTGGGTGCACAGGCACACTGAAATAGGCTGAACACAGATCGATTACTGTGTACCATTTTGCTCCAGCAGGGATGCTTGATAGTATAGTATGCGGATCAGGTACTATAGGTGCATCCATTTCTATTATTGCATTGATAGGACGCAGATCATGTACCAGCCGATACTCTTTGGTATTGTTTTTAGGGATAGGGTAGATAGGAGTATTGCATGGGCTTGTAGTTTTTATTAAAACTCCAGCTGCCATTAGTCCCTTAATTACTGGTTTTATGCCTTCAATAGCCTAAGGTTTTAATGGATACTGCCTTTGGTGAGGCAGTTTTGCTCCCGGTTTTACTTTTATTTTTACTGGTAAGGCTGTTTTTACTAGTCCTACATCTGTTTTGCTTTTGGACCACACCACTGGTGGTATTTGCTCTAACAATTTCTCTTGTTGGGCCGATAACACCATCTGTCCCTCTGGTCTAGGATTGAGCTCCACTTTTTGAGCTATAGCCTCATCATTTACTTTTAAGTTAATTCGTACAAACTGCTGGTCTTTTGACAGATGTACTTGTGGACTTTCCATGTTTTGCCATTCTTCAACTTCTGAGGCTGTCTTTACCATTGGACCTAGGTCATGGGATTCGTACTTTTCTGAGACTAAAAGGGTCACATGAGGTGTGGCATTCGGCACTTGATACCATTGTTGTTCAGCTGAAGTTAGCTTGACAGAAGCTGCGGCCCCTTGGGGGCCTAAATAAATTTCTGTGGTGGTTATGTGAAACAGCCGTTGATTCATCAATACATCCCAGCAGCATGCATAGTCAGTTTGTTCTTGTTTGGCATCGAACATCAGGGTGACATGTAAAGGTAAACTAGGTGTATATACTGCTTCATAGTGTTGTTCTGCCCAGGGCTTCCATTTTTCCCATTCCAGTTGAAGATTTGAATTTTCTGGTTGTAACTTCAGCCAGTATACCATGGGTTGCACTGGTCGGACCTTGTTTTCCATGTCCATAAGCACCATAATGTTGGCGAGTGCTTCGGCAGGAAAGTGTATTTGCAGTCCTTGATGGGTACACACTATCTGGGTTTGTAGCTTACATAAAATGTCTCTTCCCAGCAAATTCACAGGTGTATTTTGTGAGTATAACAGGGGTGCTTCAATTGTTTTTCCTGCAATCGTTACAGGAAGTGGGCGTGTAAAAGGTATTATTTGAGTCTTCCCAGAGAAGCCGATGGTCTTAATTACAGACCCAGAGAGGGGGAGATGAGCGCCCATTTTCCCTATGCAAGAGTATGTTGCCCCTGTATCCACCATGAAAGGGAAATCTCTGTTTTGTATATTAACGGTGACGGTTGGCTCTTTCTTAGGTATCATCGAAATAGCCAAAGCCACCGTTTCCCCCTCTGTCTTCTCTAGGCCCCCCTATTGCCAATAGGCAGAGGGTCCAACCCAAGGTCGGGCCGGACAATTTCTCATTCGATGTCCAGGTTGTCCACAGCTCCAACACTCATTAGAGGGTTGATCCCCTATTGGGGGTGTTGATCCCATAGGCGGTCCCGCTTGACTGTTCCTGGGAGCTGAGTTCTGGAATCTGCTTCCAAATGAAGGTTGGCGAGATCCTCTTCGCCACCCTCCTCTTTGACCTTGAAAGTTCCGTGACTCTCCTCTCCATCCATGACTGTAGGTGGGTCCATTTCCGGGTGTGCCAGTGCTATGGTAGTGATAGTGATGCTCCACTGGTGCCGAGACTTCTCCTGCAGCAGTGCTCCCTGCTGCTCCCTGGGGGCTCTGTGTGGCTGTTACCACAGGTGCCTGTATGGTGGCAGCAGTGTTTGCCGTAGGGCCTGTGCTTGCCGACTCAGAAGGAACAGGGGTCATCATTGGTGCCTGGGTCTTTGTTTTTTCTTTCTTGCCTTTGGTTAGTTCTCCCAACTGCATCTGCACCAATTTTTTCGTCAGGGATTTTGCTGCATCTTCTTCTTTTTGTTTTTCTTTCTTGTAGATTTCAAGATGGTGACAAATATGCTCAGAGTATAAAGCCCAATTCATTTTCGATAGTCCCACGACTCCATCTAGGGCTTTCTGAACCTCATCTGGTAGAGCCTTTTTTACAGTTATTTTAAACAGGATTTCAGTTGCTGGAGAATGGTTCCATGCATTTCCTGTTTCCTCCGCCCATCTCTTCTGGAATCGGTGCAGGAACTTCTTTGGGCACTCTTCAGGTGTCCACTCCTCATCATCCAATTTAGAGGGATCCAAGACCTCAGGGCACTTTCTTCTCAGTCCTTCCCACATGGAGTTTCTATAGCGATTAAAGGGGACTTCATCATGTTGATTAGTGCCCATCATTTGTGTTAGTCCAACCTTTCCTGCTAATTCTTCAGTGTCATGTTTTCCCATGACATGCATTAGCAAGGCTTTTATGTCACCTAAAGACAAGGTTACCCCTGCAGTGCCTTCTTCTAAGGCAGTTATCCATCTCCCAGCTCCTTGGGTGATGTCTGATGGTGGGGGCTGGCCTGTTGGCCAGCCCCACCATGTCTGTCCAGCTCCATGGGGTATACACATGATGACCATTTCTAACCACCAATGGGCATATGAGGTCTTCGTCCTCCTCTTCTTCTGTGGGGGCTCCATACTGTCTTCCAGATCGAGTGCGACTGACTGGTTCCAGGCAGTCCATCCAGTCGGTTATATTCTGTTCTAAAGCCGCTATGTCTTTGGCTACACATTGTTGTCTTTGCCTGAGTCGGGCCTCTTTTGCACTCTCAATGACGATCTCACCAGAAATTTTTCGGGTGGGTGGCTGTATAATGTGATTCCCTTGATTGGGCGTCGATTGTTGTAATATTCTTCTTTCCTCGGCGTCCCTATGTCTTTGTATTCTTTCCTTCGCTAGCTGAAGCTGCTCAGCTAGTTCTTCATTATCTCTTCTGGCCAGATCCAGTGTGTCACAGAAGCTCTTGTGCCACTCTTCGGAGCCTCTATAGCCTGTGAAGGTCCAGTCGGCTGACTTATGGTGGGAGGGGACGGTTTTCAGTGGACCTCGATGTGCAGGCGGAGCCTTCAGGTCTCTCTCTTTATCCTCGTCTGCCTCCGTGTCACTGTTATTTGTGGCCCCCCCTGCTGGTCGTGGTGAGCGACCACTTACTTTCGGACTTGGAGACCTTGTATGATCCATTTGACAGACTGAGGACCTGTCTCCTTGTGGCTCTCGAGCTTTTAGTGTCAGTGTGAATTTGCCCTCCACATCCATGCCTTGGTCCTCTTCACGAGTTCCTAATACAAATTGTCCAGCTGTCTTACCCATATCTTTCCTCTGTCATTTTTTCTCTTTTCTGCTGTAGCCTCTGTGCTTCCTGCTTGAACAAGGCCAAAACTTCTTTTTCTTCAGTGCGTTTTTTGTTGTTATTTACGTTCTTCTGCTGATCTTTAATTTCTTTTTTCTGTATTTCTACCGCAACTGCTTCACACATCACCGGATCAAATGATCCCTCCAAAGGCCATTGCCTGCCCCCATGTGACCTTTTGTGCCACTTTCTCATACATTGGTTGGCCTTAGTGCGTTTTCCTGGATATTTTCTTAGTACTAAGTCTAGCGGGGTACTTTCCCGACCTTGACCTTGAGAGTTACCCATGTAACCCTGACAAACGCTATGTGAGGTGTTTCTATGGTGTTCTGGTAGTCCCTCAGGGGCTGTCCTGATCCAGACCAATAACTTGCCGGCTGTAACACCTGTTTTGTATTTTAAACCCTTAAAAGGATTAAATTTCCAACTGTTATGCCCGTCTTCTTTTTCTTTAACTAAATATGAAAATTTACCTGTTTCCCACCGAACCTTCCTTGGGACCACAGTCAGAGTCAACCTAGGAAACAGTTCTTCACCTGGATCGGTTGGTAGTGTTATTAAATGATTTAATGGTATGCTAATTTCTTTATTAGGATCAGCACAAAGCAGCTCCAGCCACGGGGTTAAACCCTGATGCCACAGACGTCTTATCAGCAGCTCCCAATTAATTAGAGGGAATTGTTCTTTCTTTTGCTTCAGATTGATTACCTTAGTAATCTGCCATAATTTCTGATTGATCGCTTGTTCGTCCTGCCAATGTTCTGCTCCTACACTGTCAAAATAGGTCCTTTCCAGCCAAAAATGTGTCCTGATTCCCTGGGTTTCGATGTCTCCGTCAGTCAAGTAATGTTCTGGGAGTATTATTTCATCATCACTTAAGTCTCCCATCAAAGACTGTCCCAAGCATTGATCAGTCTGTCAGCTTTTTCACTATAATCTAAGCTTTAACTCTTTTGATTTATAACCAATTTTATTTCTTTACTCCTCTTACAACCCTAACACTTCCTAATGTCTTTGCTCCCAACTTTCTATTTTCCTTCTAATTTTTTTAACTTTCTGCTTCTCGTCTTTTTCTGCTATGTTTGTTTATTAGTTTTCTTTCTTTGAAATAATATCTACCTTCTCTGTATTTACATAGCAGTCTCTTATCCTGTCTTTTTCTTCACTGTCTCTGTTTCACACTTTCCTCTCTGCCTGTCATGCACCTCCCAAGTCCTGTTGGGTCTAAACACCTCCTCCTCGTACTCTTTCACATTAATCTTGTATGTCAGCCAGCCTGCAAGCCCTCACAGCTTTGCCTGCAACTCCCCGCTTACTTTTACTCTCCCACACACCAATTTTCAAAAGCTTTATACACAAAAATTATTAAAAACAACTTTCTATATATCTCTATCTAGACTTCTGCCACTTTTCACTCCGCGGCTTTAAACAACCTTTTTATTCACTTAACACCAATGTGTTCTGTTTAAGCATGTATCTCTTCTTCACGTTAGACAGCTTCTCCGGCGCTGCCAGCAACTTCATATATTATTTTTTTTACAAGCCCTCTTTGAGCGTACAATATTTCATTTACTTCTACGCCTTACCGCGCCTCGCGTGCGTATCCTGTGCTTAATATATTATTTTTCACCAGCTCCTCTCTGAGCATACAATATTTCATTTATTTCTACGCCTTACCGCGCCTCGTGTGCGTATCCTGTGCCTTTTTGCACTTTCTTCTACTTTTTTCTTCACTTACTGAGCTCCTCGTGAGCTTAATGTGCCTTTGCACTGAAAATATTCTCTTTTTCTTTTCTTATAAAAAACTCATATTACTGTGTACTTAATTACTTATTCTTCTCCCACGCCCCACAAGCGTGTATTTGGTGCCTTACTGCACTATTTTCTGCTTCATTAATTCTCATGTATTCTGCACTAACTCTCTATTTATTTATTTTTTTTTATAGTTTTTCTCTTTTCTTAAAAAATGACGTCCTTTATTGAGCTCTTTTACTTACTGTCAGCTGTGCTACTTTGCACTTTTCTCTTTTTATCACGTACGGTATTTCTACTGCGCCCCCTCAGGCGCTTATCTTGTGCTTCCTCTGCACGTATTCTCTGTTAAACTCTTTTTCTCACTTATTTCACTTCAGTCTCTGTTAAACTCTTTAAATAACCTTGTATTACCTTGTATCTATTTGTCAGTATACTCCCCTAAATTAACCCCTACAGCACATGCTATCAGCCGGCACGTTAGTAACAAATTTCAACACCAATTATTCCCCAAGCATCCAGGTTAATTCTCCATGCACTCTTTTCCGCACCAGAGTTCATGAACATTCCTGACCTTTCACTCACACAGACATTCTTTTTCCCGGGAACACACACACCTTCTGAGCATTTTATCTACAAGGCCTGATAATTTTCAATCTTATCTTTTTTTGTCTTTTATCAATTTTCTTAGTCCAGGTTCTTTTGGGTAAGAGGCAATTAAAAAATATCACCTGTCAACTTGGGCGGAAATCCCGACTCACTCCTCCAGATCGTGCAGAAGTTACAAAAGGTTTCTGCTTACCTTTTAGTCATGATCACTGTTATTTACGGTCTGGAGGGATGAGCTGGACTGCCCCAGGCTGCCGGAATGCCCCTGGACCCTCCTGAAGCTGGCTCGCCAAGTTCTGTCGTGGCTCGTCTTTAGTCTTCTCGGGATGTCTTCTTTTAGATAACACAAACTAATTGCAAGTGATATGCTAGAAAAGGACACAACACTTTAGAATAATTCAGCCTTAAGCAAGATAAAATGCACAGAGTTTTTAAGTTTATTTAAGCCTTCGACACAGAGCTTAGACAAACTGAGTCCTCTAGAGAGACTGAACATATGACAACCGCGCTCATCTATTTATTGGAGACCCGCGGGCATCGCTCCTCCTTCGACTTTTTTATTTATTTCATTCCCAAGACATGGTTTTCTATTGGAAGCGTCCTCTAGTGAACCCTAAGCAGGTGTTAGGCCATTATTTCAATGTGACAAATGCTCCCATTAAAACGTGAAGGATTTACAACTTATTTTTTTAAAAGACCTTCAGCCACAGGTGCAGCTGGCCTGAGGCCCCCCCCGCACGTGGCCTCAGCCACAGGTGCAGCTGGCCTGAGGCCCCTGCACGTGGCCTGCGGGAAAGCACCTAAAAGGCCTTGGAAAGCCCCTGACAGACTGAATGACTAATAGAGCCCTTTTTTTGGGGTTGAACACCTGCTAGTTCAACCAGAGGACATACAGTTCGGATCAGGACACTTGATAGTTCATCATAGTTCAAATAAGGACCTAAAAATTCTTCTACACTATCGTGTACCAGCACTTGATGGAACACTCATGAGCACCCCTATGCCGCTCGTATTCCTTCAAAAGTAGAACTTCCTCTGCTTTTGGCTGTGGTTGCAGCAGATGACGACTGTCATGATGTGTTTGCGACAGTTTTCACATTAGCCACCAGGCATCGCTGTTACGCCAAGCAGCATTGTGTGCACAAAAAGGCTTGATGGAAGTGTAGAAGAAGAAACTGAAGAGTAAAACTGCTAGGCTAAGTGCTAAGCATGTCATTCTGCAATTTGCATGTGTCCGTAAATGTTAATAAAGCCAGTAACAAAACAAGACTACATAGTTCATGACAATGACCACCCCAGAAGTAAACAAAATAGTTGTGCATTGGAGCCGTCTCTTGGCAATGGCACACGCAAGGCCGTTATGCCCGTGAAAACTGTCACCGAATGTAAGATGGTCAATCTACAAGTTCAGCCATTGATGTGAAATGGTGATTAGACGGATAATTTTGGACGATGAACCATACTTGACTAAGTAAGTTTAGTAGACTGAAAGATTATACTGCTTGATGAAACCAGGCCCAGGCCTGTATGGTAGAGTGGCCAGATGGAAGCCACTCCTTAGTAAAAGGCACATGGCAGCCCATCTGGAGTTTAAAGGCACTTGAAGGACTCTCAGACCATGAGAAACAAAATTCTTTCATCTGGTGAGACAAAGATTGAAGTTTTTGTTGTGAATTCCAGGTGTCATGTTTGGATGAAACCAGGCACCATCCCTACAGTGAAGCATGGTGGTGGCAGCATCATGCTGTGGGGATGTTTTTCAGCAGCAGGAACTGGGAGGCTAGTCAGGATGTGGGAGAAGACCTGGACGAAAACCTGCTCCAGAGCGCTCTTGACCTCAGCCTGGGGTGAAGGTTTATCTTTCAACAGGACAATGACCCTAAACACACAGCCAAGATATCAAAGGAGTGGCTTCAGGACAACTCTGTGAATGTCCTTGAGTGGCCCAGCCAGAACCCAGACCTGAATCTGATTGAACATCTCTGGAGAGATTTGAAAATGGCTGTGTACCGACACTCTCCATCCAACCTGATGGAGCTTGAGAGGTGTTGCAAAGAGAACTGGACAAAACTGGCCAAAGATAGGTGCGCCAAGCTCGTGGCATCATATTCAAGAACACCTGAAGCTGTAATTGCTGCCAAAGGTGGATCAACAAAGTATTGCGCAAAGGGTGTGAATACTTATGTACAAGCAATTTCTTAACGTTTTATTTTTAATAAATTTGCAAAAATAAAAAATAACTTTTTTCGTGTTGTCATTATGGGGTGTTGTGAGGAGAACTTTGACAAAATTTACTACATTTTGGAATAAGGCTGTAACATAACAAAATGTGGAAAAAGTGAATTGCTGTGAATACTTTCTGGATGCACTGTAAAGGGTGTGTTCACATGCATGTGCACGTATGACGCTTCTTGCCTAACAACTGATGCAGCATCACCTCAGTCTGTGGGGTGACTTTAATATTAACTATCAGAGGTAGCTGTCTTCACCCGGGTGAAGGCTAATTATCAAGTTATAAGCATGAAAAAAGTAACCACATAGTTAAATCTGTGCATCAATGCAGTGGTTTTAGGCTATAAATACAGTGAGGAAAATAAGTATTTGAACACCCTGCGATTTTGCAAGTTCTCCCCCTTAGAAATCATGGAGGGGTCTGAAATTTTCATCTTAGGTGCATGTCCACTGTGAGAGACATAATCTAAAAAAAAAAAAAAAATCCGGAAATCACAATGTATGATTCTTTAATAATTTATTTTTTATGTTACTGCTGCAAATAAGTATTTGAACACCTGTGAAAATCAATGTTAATATTTGGTACAGGAGCCTTTGTTTGCAATTACAGAGGTCAAATGATTCCTGTAGTTTTTCACCAGGTTTGCACACACTGCAGCAGGGATTTTGGTCCACTCCTCCATACAGATCTTCTCTAGATCTTTCAGTTTTGGAGTTTCAGCTCCCTCCAAAGATTTTCTATTGAGTTCAGGTCTGGAGACTGGCCAGGCCACTCCAGGACCTTGAAATGCTTCTTACGGAGCCCCTCCTTAGTTGCCCTGGCTGTGTGTTCTGGGTCATTGTCATGCTGGAAGACCCAGCCATGACCCATCTTCAGTGCTCTTACTAAGGGAAGGAGGTTGTTTGCCAAAATCTCGCAATACATGACCCCATCCATCTTCCCTTCAATACGGTACAGTCGCCCTGTCCCCTTGGTAGAAGAGCTCCCCCAGAGTATGATGTTTCCACCCCCATGCTTCACGGTTGGGATGGTTTCTGGTCTCATCTGACCACATGACCTTCTCCCATGCCTCCTCTGGATCATCCAGATGGTCACTGCTGAACTTCAAACAGGCCTGGACATGTGCTGGCTTGAGCAGGGGGACCTTGCTGCCCTGCAGGATTTTAAACCATGACAGCATCATGTGTTACTAATGTAATCTTTGTGACTGTGGTCCCAGCTCTCTTCAGGTCATTGACCAGGTCCTCCTGTGTAGTTCTGAGCTTTCTCAGAATCATCCTTACCCAACAAAGTGAGATCTTATATGGAATCCCAGACCGAGGGAGATTGACAGTCATCTTGTGTTTCTTCCATTTTCTAATAATTACACCAACAGTTGTTGCCTTCTCACCAAGCTGCTTGCCTATCGCCCTGTAGCCCATCCCAGCCTTGTGCAGGTCTACAGTTTTGTCCCTGGTGTCCTTAGACAGCTCTTTGGTCTTGGCTATGGTGGACAGGTTGGAGTGTGATTGACTGATTGGGTGTGTGAACAGGTGTCTTTTATACAGGTAATAAGTTCAAACAGGTGCAATTAATACAGGTAAAGAGTGCAGAATAAGAGGGCTTCTTAAAGAAAAATTAACAGGTCTGTGTGAGCCAGAATTCTTGCTGGATGGTAGATGTTCAAATACTTATTTCCAGCAGTAACATACATATAAATTATTTAAAAAATCATACATTGTGATTTCCAGATTTTTTTTTTTTTAGATTATGTCTCTCACAGTGGACATGCACCTCAGATGAAAATTTCAGACCCTTCCATGATTTCTAAGTGGGAGAACTTGCAAAATTGCAGGGTGTTCAAATACTTATTTTCCTCACTGTAAGCTACAGGCCTCACAGAGCGCTGCTCATGTTCAGTCTTTTAGAAGTGCTGTTTGATTATACAATAACTATTGCATATTTTGATTATTAGAATTTTGTTGTTTCATGTTCTGTATTGTATTAACTTAGAATAATTAATGCTATGATTCCACACGCTCCAATACAGTAGGTGGCGGTATGCACCTCTAAAACTGGTTTGCGAACCACCAATAAACACAAAAAAGTTTGCTTTAAGTTTATTTTCAGACTGTGACTGACAACCAAACCAAGAGGGCACCTTAATGTAGTGATTTAATTGCTCACATTTGTTGAAAATTAGTGCAATGCTAACGGCTAATGTTAGCCTGACTGAATGGCTCCTGTGCAAGCATTTTATGACAAATATCTGTAATAATATGGCTTGGTGTGTGTTTAACTGGTGTAACGGATCGTGCACTGGGGTGTGTACGTTGAGCGAGGTACTGGCACGCACACACACACACACACACACACACACACACACACAGAACCCACATAAGGCACTTTATTAATAAGAAGTATTTTTTAATATATTACATTAATAATTAGGGCCCGAGTAGGCAACGTCCTACGAGGAATTGCGCTGTTTATTATTATTATTATTAATTATTATTATTATTATTATTATTATTATTATTATTCTCACTCTTGAAATCGAAATTTCGGCCTCTTCCCATGCTCAAAAACTCACCAAACTTTCCAAAGTCGTCCGGCCGGATCCGAAATTCGATATTTTGGGGGTGTCGCACATGGTCGCAGAAAAATCGTGAAATAGCGCCCCCTAGAAATTTTCAAAAACCCCTCCGCATTGGGCTTTTTTCGTCGTAGCCTCACGAAATTCGGTACACATATTTACCATGTCAGGACGCACGAAAAAGTCTCTTACTGTCATTGTGAAATATCGACAGGAAGTCGGCCATTTTGATTTTAAGTTTCGATTTTGAGCAAATTTTTGCCATTTTTGGCCATTTCCACTACTTACATTTGAACAAACTCGTCCTAGGGATTTTATCCGATCGTCTTCAAATTTGGTCAAAATCATCACAACACAATGGTGATCAAAAGTTATGAAAAGATTCTAATTAAGTCAAAAGGCGTGGCTGCTAGGGGTCGTCAAACTTTGTCGAGCTTTTCGGAGCACGCCATTTCACTTCGAACGGCTGTCACGCCCACATACTTCATCGTAGATCCTTCAAACTTGCTGGACATGATGAGGGCTCCGCCCTGAACGTCTACATATCTTAAGTTCCCACCTGCGCCATAGCGCCCCCGGTGGTGGCGGGAAATGTCCTATTTTTACTTTAAGAGGTCCTGATGTCACATACTTAACCCAATCAACTTCATTCCACTTCTAAAACATGCAGAACAAATTGGTGAACGTAGGCAATGAACGCCATGAAGTTACGAGTAACGGCATCCGTGTGGCGGCGTGCCGAATATTGCCCATTCGCCATGAAATTACGTTCTTCATTTTGACGGCTTTAATTTTGTCACATCATCATGAAAATTGATACACAGGTCGAGCATGACAACCTCTTACAATTCATAGGGGCGTCACCCATGGGTGGGGCAAAATGCCTCAATAGCGCCCCCTTGAAACTTTCAAAAACCCCTCCACATAGGGGTTTTTTTTGGAGTAGGGAGATGAAAATTGGTACACGTGTGACTTTCATAGACGTACAAAAAAGTCTCTTGCACCATGAGTCTACTCCAAACAGGAAGTCGGCCATTTTGAATTTTCTTCTCATTTTGAAATGATTTCCACATGTTGTATTTGAACGAACTCCTAGGGATTTTGTCCAATGCACTTCAAATTTCTTTGACAGCATCCAAAGATGATACTGACCAAAAGTTATCGAAAGCTTTTCTCTATGTTGAAGGGTGTGGCCGCTATGGTGCCGCCATTTTGACCCTTTGTCATATATCATATCATATCATATCAATTTTATTTATATAGCGCCAAATCACAACAAACAGTTGCCCCAAGGCGCTTTATATTGTAAGGCAAAAACCATACAATAATTACGTAAAAACACCAACGGTCAAAACGACCCCCCGTGAGCAAGCACCCGGCCACAGTGGGAAGGAAAAAAACCCCCCCAACAGGAAGAAACCCCCAGCAGAACCAGGCTCAGGGAGGGGCAGTCCTCCACTGGGACTGGCCGGGGCCGAGGGAGAGAACCAGGAAAAAGACACGCTGCGGAAGAGAGCAGAGACCAATCACCAATGATCAAATGCAGAGTGGTGCACACAGAGCAATCAAGTCATGATAACTCCTTCATGCATTGCCTGATTGACTTGAAACTTCACATGTATGATGACGGTTGGCCCCTGAACACACCCAGCCCCTCTGTTTGTACACTGAGCGCCCCCTAGTGGATGAACAATCAACATGTCATAACTCCTTGATGCATTGTGTGATTTGTTTAAAATTTTAACTGTGTGATGAGTGGTTGCCCCTGCATGCACATGCCCACATGTGGTCACAAGGGCACCCACTGGCCTGGGTAGGTGGTTGCGCGGAACGAGGGCCCGTATATGACTGCTTGCAGTCCTAGTTAATATTAGAATTGCTATGAGTTATGAATAATTTAAAATGTTTATAGCCAAAACCAATAAAAATCCAAGTCAACCAAAGCAATTAAAATGAATATAAACTAAAAATATGACAAAATAGTTTTCCCTTTTTACGATAACATTTAAGGTTTCTGTAACAGAATTTTCTCAAGGGCTGTAAACTAATAACATCTTCCACATATACTGTCTGACTGACATATAGCCGATATTCCGAAGGGCTCCAAAAGGTCACTGACATGTACGTCTGTGTCAGAATGATGTCTGTTTCAGCCTTTTTCTTCTTCCTCTCACAGCCTGAGGGACTAAAGCTTTCAACTGTGGTGTTACAATGTGAAGAAACCGTCTATTCTCAGTTTATCCTTCCTCTCTCAGGTCTCTGTTTCAAACCCTCAGCCTGAGGGCAACACTTTGTGAGTACCGCACCGCACCGCGTGCTCTCTCCTGGCCAGGTGGGACTCTTCCTCCTGCTGTCACGTGGGAGGGGCCTTTAAGTTCCTCTTATTTCCCTGGCAAATGATGTCACCACAACCAGTCACATTTCTCTCCTCCTCCTCCTCCTCTTCCACTCCTCTCCTCCTTCCTATCATCCTTCACTCTGTACGTGCCTGTCAGACATCCCCGCACATCTTCAGAGGATAAGATGTCATGGAGGCCACAGGGAGGACAGCAGCCATCATCTGCTCCTTTCTGTTCATCCTAACAGGTGAGCGTCAGACGTCCAGGTGTCGTAGTCGTGCTGCTGCATTTCAAACCACTTTTTGTTTGTTTGTTTGTCTATCAGTGCAAAGATCAGGTGCTATTTGAGGTTTATTTGTGTGTGTGTGTGTGTGTGTGTGTGTGTGTATGTGTAGATTCTAGTTTTGGTGTCTGTTCCCTAAAACAAGTGTCATCTTCACTGTGTGGATTCAGTCATCTCTCTCTCTCTCCCTCTTCTATTACATTACATTTGAGTATTTATGAGGAACCTCAATTTTTTTCTTGATGTTTTGTTTGTTTTACTTACAGTATTCAGGGGCGTAGCAAGATTTTCAGACAGGGCAGAGGGGGGTGTCAACTGTGTGCACATATGCAAACTAATTATTATTTTAAAGCTGCGGTGTGCAAAAATTAAGGGTGTTTATTAGTAGAAATGGAATATAACATTCATAACCGTCTGCTCAAAGTTAAAGAATCAATTTATAAGCTTATATATTTATAAGCTTCAAGTCATATCCACACAAGAGCAAGCCCCCTTATGGGGGCCACCATGTTGCACACGTTGATACAGTAGCCCAAAAGAGACATACTTATTCCACCTTTCACATGTTGCAACATGTAAGTAAGATTGAAGAAAAAGAAGAGGACTAACTAGTTGTTCTTCAGTATGCTGTCTACCCATTGCTAGTGCAAGCTAACAAGTTTGAGATTTTCATGAAATGTAGGATCATGCATATTCCCTATCAAAAAGAAGGCAAGGGAGCAGGAATCCAAATGCCTATGACTTTAAAAATGTGAAGCGATGTAAAAACTGGACCAGCAGCAGCATCACACAATATGCAACTTCACCTCTAGATGACAATGAATCCTACACACTGTAGCTTTAAGTACTATTATACAGAAATGTGTACAAGTCAGTACTTCTGTAGAAATGTCATTAAAATTTTTTTTTTCATTAGTAGGTCAGTGAAACACTAAATCTGAAATGTCCAAATGTATTTTATTTTAAAAATAGTATATTAATGAAAGTAGCATACTTTTTGTTTTTCATTTAATAATGCTAACCTGATTAATTTGTAGGTTTACAGTTCAAAAACATGATTCCACAAACACAACAAAACCAGAGATAATAACCAGAAAAAAATGAATCCATCAATGTGATGCTCTTGTAAAGCAAAAGGATAGTTCACCAAAAAAAAAAAAAAAATACTAAAGGTTAGTCACAGCAGTATATTTAGTTTGAACGCTTTTTTAAAAAACAAAAATGTTTAGAAGTGATTATTTGATGCACTTTTACATTTTTTAAACAATACTGCGTATTCATTAATAGTTATTTAATTTGATAGGCCCACAGCATAAAAGTATAATTTTTTTTGTATCTCATATGAAGCCAACATTCTTTGACTTCTAAACCTAAATTTTTAGATATAACTCACAAGTTATTTGGAAAGTTTAATTTTTAGGAGACTAACAGCACATCAGCCTTTGCTGGTTTATTCAGGGTTATTTCAAAGTAAACAAGAGGTCACATAGACAGCAGTGACTCACCGAGACACACACTGTCACTCACATGACCAGATAAATCGAACAAGGAAGTTGCTGAAACAAGAACTGTATGGCTTTGATGTTTGTATCGTCAACCTTTCTTGTAGAACAAAAGCAGTGGCAGAAGATGATGGTGCCCCCACATTTGTACACGCGCTGTGTGACTTTATTTAGTGTCAAAACAACTTACAAGGGAGTGAGGGTGATAAGAAACAGGTGCGCACTTTGTAGGAGGCCAGTAATGGAGAGATCCTCTCACCTCAAAGTCCACTCTCGCTGTAATCTCCTCAGTCCCTGAACCTTATCGCCACAACAATCCCCGTTTTGTTTAGGGACAACAGTGGAGAGTGACCTCGGCACACTTCTCCTCATTCTCCTCACTGGTGTAAACACAGGCACACTCCTGCTCCTGACACCTAGTGCATGCATGCATACACACACACACACACACATGCAGAAAGGCAAACATGCACACAGAAACCAGCCTGCAAGCCTGTCAAAGTGGAACTGGTATCAGCATGTATTATTTAGGACACAATAGCGAACACACACTGAGTTTATTGTGATGTGTAATGTGCACAAAGGAGCCACTGACACCAGCTGGACATCCCCATGGGGCACAGATATGGACGGGTCCAACTGTAGTGTAAAAAAGAGAGTTGGAGGAGACATGAGGGAAGGAAACACAACTCAAAAAGTAATGGATAAATTTGTTTCAGCCAAACTACTTAAATTGAAGGTGTGTATTGGGGGGGGGGGGGGGGACTTATTCAGTTGAAGCGTGAATTCAAGAATTCAAATTTTATCAAGCCGATCCTGCACATTGTGCACGATACTATTTCAGTGGATATTATAGTATATCTCAGGACTTGCTGCTTTGCATGGGCTTCATTTTGGTGCCAAATGTTCTGAAATACGAGAAAAATGTTCTCGTATACAAGTTTCTTTTGGTGTTAATAGCAACGTTTTTTTTTTTTTTTTGCCATGGCAATGGTCAAAAACAACACAAGTGCCTACTCAGGTTTCAGTAACCAGATGAGAGCAATGACTCTGAGATTTCACACACTCACTCATCTTCAAGTGCTTACTCCAACTGAAGGTCACGGGAGTCTTGAGCCTATCCCAGCAGTCATAGGGTGTGAGGCGGGTACACTCTGAACACGATGCCAGTCTGTTGCAGGGTCACATATAGAAAAAGAAACATATTCAGACAGCTCTGTGGAATGACCTCCCAGCACATATACAGCAGTTGGATAATGTGGAGACTTTTAAGTCGAGACTGAAAACCTATTTGTTTTCCTTGTTTTATCATTTGTTTTATTGTGTTATTATGTGTTTTTATTCTTGTGCTCTTTTATGTTTTGTCTTTTTATTGTGTTTTTAACTTTTTATTAATTTTTTTTCTCTGTTTTTTGTATTGTGTTGTGTAAAGTGCCTTGAGGCGATCTCATCATGAGTTGACGCTATAGAAATTCTTAAATTTGATTTGACATTCACACTCACGGACAATTTAAAGTTTCCAGTCCATCTAACCTGCATGTCTTTGGAAGTGGGAGGAAGCAGAGCACCTGGAGAGAACCCACACAAACACAGGGAGAACATGCAAACTCCACATAGAAAGGCCACAGGTGGGAATCAATCCCACAACCCTGTGAGGCAGCAGTGCTAACCACTGATCCACCGTGCTGCCACTTTGAGGTTTCCTGAAAATGAAATGGATATGCCTGTTTTGACCTCAATGAAATTGGCCCTCACTATATCTCAGTGAGTGCTGAGGCTGGAGAACAGAGTTTTGTGTCCAAATTGCTCAGAGACTCCAAGTTTTATATGAAGGATCTATTTGAAAAATGAGATAGATCCATTTTCTTAATTTTGAGAAAATCAGGATTTTTTTTTTTTTTTTTGGGGGGGGGGGGGGGGTATTTTTGAGTAAATAAATGTATATACTCCAGTAAATTATAGTGTAACATATTAGATAACAAAAAATTAAATTAGATTAGATAGAACTTTATTGACTCCTTGGGAAGGCTCCATCAGGGAAAATGAGGATCCTGTCTGTTTGGTGATTTTAACAGCCAAAAATGACTTTAATGGTCAAAACGCTATACATGTAAATCCAGATTTTTGCAAACATAACCATAACCATAACCATAGCCGAAATGGATATTATTCATTTAGCAGGGAAACAGACGTGTCATTTTTATAATTTGTTCAAAAATCAAACAGGATCTATCTTGTTTTGAGCTTCAATTGCCAATGTATGATATTTTGATGTTAGTTATTAAATCTTTTCAAAAATTATGTTAATCTCATTCCACAGCCGTCGCTATGGGCGGGCCCTAGAGGGCAGTGCCCGCCCACTGATATGCTTGGGTCCGCCCACCCAAGCCAGATCACAGTCAGAGATCTAAAATAAATAAATAGATAAATAAAATCCTAATTTCATTTTATTGTACTTGCTTTAGGTTAAAACGGCCAGTGCTGCATAATCACTAAGACATTAAATATATTAAAACCGTGTGAGTTTGTTGGAAAGTTTGTCTACGTATGTAATCACGTCAGTGTTGCCCAGCAACAATCAGTTACCGCGTTTATGGGGGAAATGAAGTGTGAGTTTTTGCCAGCAGACAGCAGCTAGTTTTTGTGCTTTCCTAAATATGTATATACGTAACTGGTTTAAATCCCCAACATCGGTAACTTCGGATAAACCAACACATGATGTCGTTGGCAAAGAAAACCCTGGACCCATTTCTACCTCCGTGGATCCTGTACTGACACAGGGTGGACGAAAGAGAGGACAGCGCTGGCACTCTACTCAAAGTAGGCCCAAATTTTTATTGTGTGTGTGTGTGTCAGAGGCGATTGCTAAAATGTCAAAAAATAAGTGATCAAATATATACTGTTGTGTGTACATGTCATTGACTAAATATGCGCTACAACGCGCTCAACTTTTGTTCAGAATCAGCTTCTTATCACTGGTAACGACGCGGCTTTCCTCTCACTCAAACACGCAGCTTCACAGTGCTTTAAACAGTGTGGACGCTGAGCGTCCACAGATTTCAACAGTGAAGCAAAGAGTGCAGCGAAACGAGACGAGTCATTGGATAAATGCTGGGCTTTGTCCCGCCCATCGGTCTATGGGGCAGTCCGCTGGCCCGGACGCTCAGCTTCTCCATGATGATTGGATGATCTGTCTGAGGCTGAATCCCTTTTTGATTGACAGCGAAATGAGCGAATCAGCGATCTTTTGGTGTAAACATCCGTGGGAGCATTTTTTAATTTTCATTCTGTTCTGAGTTGAACCGGAGACTTTCCTAATCCTCTTAGCGGGATTTTCTTTGTTAAAAATGACTAGCGACAAATCGAGCTTCTATTTCTGGTGGGGTTTTTTTTGTAGCTGTTTGTGTTTGGAGATTGACTTCTATCACTCTTTCTGACTTCTATCGCAGTTTCTGTCCCTACCGAGCAGCGGGTGCTGCTGAGCTCCTTCAATGTCACAAAGCACTCACAGGCGGACAAACTTCACACTAGCCTCGCGCCAGTCCCAGCTCGCGAGCTAGCTAGGTAGCAAGCTGCACATAATGGCAGATAATTTGAATGTTGTGGACCGGATTTTGGCGAAGCCATTTGATAGTCTTCCTTACGAAGAAAAACAGAGTTAAACAGCAGGGCAGATCAACTCATTAATTTGGTGCAAAAGGTGGGGAAAAGTAACAGGTCTTTTCAGCTGTCCTGGTATGACAAAGTGAGCTGGCTGACTTTAAGTGCTGTAACAAATAAAATGTACTGTTTCTTGAAAAGGAACGGAGGGTAGAATTTACGTATAAATAAACCGACACATTTTATGATGTAGGCCGAAATTGAGCTTCCCCTCCTTGAAAGACCAGCATCCGCCACTGGTGTGTGTGTGATGGCAATTGGTACTATTGCTACCCCTCTGTTGGTTGCTTTGAAATGCACCCGCCGTGGTGTTTTTTTTGTTTGTTGTTTGTTTAGTTTGAGATGCTGGTTGTCATCTAATACATCATGTGCACACTCAGTTGGTGGTGGCGGTGTGTGTGTGTTGGCAATTGGTAGCTAGCCCTCTGTTGGTTGCTTTGAAATGCACCCACCGTGGTGTTTTTTGTTTGTTTAGTTCGAGATGCTGCGTGTGATCTAATACGTTATTTGTACTTGTGTGTGTGTGTGTGTGTGTGTGTGTGTGTGTGTGTGTGTGTGTGTGTGTGTGTGTGTGTGTGTGTGTGTGTGTGTGTGTGTGTGAGAGAGAGAGAGAGAGAGAGAGCTGGTCCGGTCATGGTTAATGTGATGATTATTGTGAGGGATTAGGGCTGCGTGAATAGTAAAAATGAGCAACAATAAGCTATTAATAGTGGTGCCCACCTGGTGGATTTCATAAGCCCCCCTTAAGACTGAGATCTGGCGACGGGACTGTCTCATTCGTTGTGAACATTAATCAGAGTAAGTGGTTGAAGATAAGTGAGCGAGTCATATTTATCTCATTCTGGAAATAAAATCTGCATATGAGCCACTTAAATGTTTTTTTTTTCCATGAAAATGAAATGGAAACACCCATCTTGACCTTTGACCTTGAGAAAATGACCCCTTGCTGTATTTCATAAACAGATCAGCAAAAAGTGCTCCCCTGATAATGAATCAACTTCATGTAAATAAGGCACAGAATCACAGTTGTCTCTTTCACAACATGGTAACGTAACTCCTAAGCCAGTAGCACACAAGTAAGAGTAAAAAAAGAGATTAAAATCGTTTCACAGTAGCGCTGCTTGCTCACATGCTGCTACTTAAGGCAACCTGTCTTACAAATAACATTTGTGATATAACGTTTTGACTTCAAACTGCAAAATTAAAGTTTGAAGTTGACCATCTGATAACAGGTCAATAATATGATTTACTGCGTGTAGTCACATGTGCAAAAATAAAATGTGGAAGTGCATTCCAGAAATCACAAAGACTCTTTTCACGTCTGGAGTGCTGAGATAAAAACATGTGAGATGAAAAGTTGGTGACGGCTTCTTTTTGTTTCAGTATGTTAACAGGCAACAAACTAGCCCAGGTGACCAGCCGAGGTTTTAAACAGAAAGCAAAATAATCGAGTCACTTCAGAAAGCCCGAGTGCTCGTTTTGTGAGGAGGCGAGCCTCGTTCCTGTCTGACAACAAGGACACGCTGAAGTGAGCTGGGTCAATATTAACTCACTTCACTTTCAGGATGTGGATAATTACAGAAAAGGATGTACAAGCAGCCAGCACAGACAGCAGGGATCATCTTTATGTAAGATTAGTACTGTTTTGAATAAACCTTTTCCAGTAATTCTCATCAGTCTTGTATAGAGTACCTCAAAGTGATACTTGAGTGGAAGTACAAGTATCTTAGCATAAAATTACTTTGGTAAAAGTTAGTCTCCTTTAAAAATGTTACTTGAGTAAAAGTCTTAAAGTATCTGACATTTACTGTACTTAGGTATCAAAAGTAAATTTCTCATGTAAAGTGTACTTTAAGTAAAAGTATTGAGTAAAAGGAAAATCCAAAACGAGTGGAGAGTGAAACAGCGACGGAAAAGAAAGCCAATGTGGTGTCCGGAGAAACCAGGAGGGGGCCTCACCCCCTATAAAAAGCTGGATCTGCCTCTGGTGGAGTAGTTGGTGTTGGTGACGGGATGAGTGAAGCAACAGGTGGATGTATATAGCTGTAAATAAAGCTACCATTATTTTTCTGAGTACACGGCCGTCCTTCTGGAAGACTCACACACACTTTTCTGTTAAACACAACAGCCAGGATCTTGTGAAACAGAAGTCATTTATAGCTACACAGTTGCACCAAATTTAAGGAAAAGTAAAAGAAAAAACTTTTCAAGTGTCACCACCACCAGCCACTGCAAAGCAAACAAACGCAGTGCTCTTTGTGCTCTTGAATCCAAAATGCAGATTCGCATTGCGTAAAAACGATGCCGCGTTTTGGATTCAAGCAAACTTTCACAATGCACCACAACTAAATGTAAAATTGCTTCATGCTTTGATTCTTGTTGTCAAAACATTTGAAACAGCAAAAGATTCAGTGCTTTGAAATGCTCAAATCACTGTTGGTGACACCTAGTGGAGAATGTGGATTGCTTGGTTCTGAAAATGGTTGTTTCAAAATGGTCAAAAAGCATGTAAAACCTGTTGCTTACAGGTACATATGTTGAAGCAGTTGAGGCTCAGAATGAAGAAGTTGCCTCAGAAGAAGATTCAGTGTTCCAAAAAGCTCAAAGGATTTCATGGGGCCTCGAATGGACAGTGTGCAGTACTTGGGTTGGACAATAACTGAATCTTTCAAAATGTTTAAACATTAAATAATAAAAAAGCTTCATGTATTGATTATTTGAAACACTGAATGAAGCAGTAGTCTGAGAAGACGTCTGGGTGACTGGACAAGAAAACTCAAAAACAGCTGGATGCATGTCCTTCAAACTTGGTGGGAATATTACTTGGCTCAAGAGATGATTAGATTTTGGAGTAGTTAGGTCAAAGGTCAAGGAAAACATTACATAAAAAAAAAACCCCACCTGTTTTGTACATCGCAACAACCCAGTAGCACAGACAGATCAAACCTGGTACTTGGATAAGTAGGTAGAGATGATTACATTTTGCAGTAGTTTGGTCAAAAGTCAAAGCAAAGAGGGTTCATGCATGATTTGTTATCTGGGCATTTACATGATCTTTCTTTTTCCCTTCCCCTTCCCTCCGTCGTCTTCCATGAACAAAGAACAAGCCAACTCAGAATTCATCCATGTTCCATCATTGGTCCACCATGGCACGAAAGGGAGGCCTTTGCTCCTGCCTGTGGAGACTCACTTCTTATTGGATGATGTTGAGATCCAGGGGACTTGGTCCCACACCAGGCCGAGTGGCACCAGGACCACGTTGGTAACATTTACCAAAAGCACTGCGATCATTGACATGACCTGCCGCGACCACCTCCTCTTCAAAGAGCCAAACATTACGTTGCTAATCCGGGAATTAAACCAGGACGATGAGGGGGAGTATTGCCTGAACCTCAACATAGACTTCCGAAATAAGTCACGATTTATCACAGAGAAGAGAACAGTGCACGTGACTGTAGATGGTGAGTTGAAGAGCTGATGTGTCCTGACTGACATGGTGACTTACTAAAAATAGTTCTAAATTTACAATGTTCTGTTTCTTCCCTAGTCCCCATGTCCACGCCTGTCATCGAAAAGAACCCCTCCTACGCAGTGGTTGAGGATAAAGGAAACGTTACGTGGACTTGTTCTGTCCAGAGCGGAACAAGAGTGTCCTTTCAGTGGCTGAGGAACAACGTCCGTTTGAGTCCCAGCAAGAGGTACCACTTCTCCCAGGACAACTCCACGCTGCTGATCAGTCCTGTGAGGAAAGATGACATGGGAAGTTATTGCTGTGTGGTCAGCAACCCCGTCAGCCCGAGTCGTCACAGCAGAGCCGTGGAACTAACCGTTTATTGTGAGTTGAGTCTTTCCTGTCCTGCAGGAATCATGCAATTTGCATGGAAAATATGTGGAAATCAAGCACTTCTGGAGAGGATTATTCAAAGTCTGCAGCTCCTGTAGCTCACTTATTGTTGTCTACAAACATCTCAAAGCCAGTGGCTCTCCAAGCTTACAATACATCCAGAAAGTAGTGCTTCAGTTTTTCCACATTTTGTTATGTTACAGCCTTATTCCAAAATGGAGTAAATTCATCTTTTCTCCTCAAAATTCTACACACAATACCCCATAATGACAATATGAAAACCTTTTTTTTTATTTTTTTGCAAATTTATTAAAAAAAAAAAAATAAAAAAAAACCAACAAGAAATCCCATTTACATAAGTATTCACACCCATTGTCCAATACTTTGTTGATGCACTTTTGGCAGCAATTACAGGTCTTCTTGAATATGATGCCACAAGCTTGGTGCACATATCTTTGAGCAGTTTTGTCCATTCCTCTTTGCAGCACCTCTCAAGCTCCATCAGGTTAGATGGGGAGCCTCAGTGCACAGCCATTTTCAGATCTCTCCAGAGATGTTCAATCAGATTCAGGTCTGGACTCTAGCTGGGCCACTCAAGGACATTCACAGAGTTGTCCTGAAGCCACTCTTTTGATATATTGGAAGTGTGCATAGAGTCAAGATGAACCATTGCCCTAGTACGTGTGATTTCTCTTTCTTTTTTAAATTTTTAAAGAAATTTTGAAAAATCTCAAAAAAACTTTTCACATTGGTATTATGGGGTATTGTGTGTAGAATTTTGAGGAAAAAAATAATTTCATCCATTTTCTTAATCTTTTCAGAAAAACTGAGTTGAACTTGAATGTAAAGGTGTTAAAATTAAAATTTTTTAAAGGTGACCCTTGGTCATATGGGCGTATTGAATCTTCCTCGCCACAGAATAAGAGCCCCCTGTTTTGATGATTTTTAAAAATGCCTCATTAAAAAAAAGTCTATGTTTAATTGTGAATTACTCCAAGAAGGAAAGAGATAGAAACAAATTCAAGGTGATTTTCTGCAAAACCAAAACAATCCTCTTTTGCAATGGCAAATTTTAGCTATCTCATTTCCTTCACACTGAAACATTGGGTTGAAAAATTGTCATTTTAGCAGAAATCACGTAAAAATTTTCCCATGCTTGATGACATCATAATGATGTCATAAGGCGCTTGGGGACCTTTTTCAGCTGCCATACTACACAAAGTCAAGGATTATCTTTCAGATGCAGGGGTACAAAAGTCTGTATCTGTTATGGTTCCTCAGTATTAAGCATTATAGTGTGTGTGTATGTATCTTGCATTTAACATTGATTGAGTTATATGTAGCACTGTTGCTTAACTGATTAACTGAACTGATTTCTTGATTTTCTCGGAAAGAGGGTCAGGGCCCTTGCCAGGGCCCAAATCTTGGTGTGTAGCCCTCTGATGCGTTTCATTATCAAATGTATTTTGATACAGATGTAGATGTAAGATACTTTTTTAAATTAATATTTGATTTGAGTTTGGAGACAGTCTGCTTTGTGTCAGCCTGATCCCGTCAGATCTCAGAAGCTAAACAGTGCGGCATCTGGTTAGTATTTGGATGGGAGGCCTCTTCGGAACACCAGCGGCTGTGTGTGTTTCTCCAAGTAAACCCGGAGTTGTGTCAGGAAGGGCATCCGGCGTAAAACCTGTGCCAAATATCAATACGGATCTGACTGTATCCGCTGTGGCGACTCTGACCCAAAAATGGGAGCACCCGAACTGACAACACATATTAGATTTGGGTTTGCTTCAGTAGATCAGGATGCTGTGTGGGACATTCTGATAATTTACAGGATCTCTGATAAGTTGCTGGACATCATAGTTGGCCTATGAACAGACACCACAAGTGCTGTGTGAAGTGGAGGTAGAGATCGTGATGTCTTCCAGTGATTTATGGAATTTGTCAGGGGTGTATTATGGCTACGACTCATGTCTATTAATTAAATGTCTGCATGGACTAGTTCTGGGTAAGGTTATGGAGGTCAGCAATTTGAGTGCCTTTGTTTTTTGCAGGGGCAGAAAAGTATAAGTCTTTCGGGATTTGGTGCTTTGGCCACACTAGCCAATGACATAAGGTGACAGCTAGACGTCTTTGGCGTGAAGAGAATCCTTGGGTACTGCTAGAATTACTTTGTGTCAAACTTATTGTCACTTTTTAGGGAGACTCTGATGAGGTGTACTATCTACATTGTGAGGGAATGTTAGCTATGATGCTATAGCCATGTGGATCACTGAGCATGATCCAATACACAGGTGCCTACCAATATTTTTGCAAGAGAACGAAGATCCTAGACTTAAGATACCTGGTGCTTTTTGTCTTCCTGTAAGGTTGTAGGATTTGGATGCTAATCAGTAACAAAAGGCGACATATTTGGCACAAGGTCTCCTTGGAGAATCCTTGGGTACCGTTGGTGTTGTAATCACTTTGTGTCAAACAAACGGTTACTTAGAGAGGCTCAAATGAGGCGTACCACTTGCATTGTGAGGAAATGTCAGCTTTGACTGTTTGACAATGTGTCTTCGGGCACGATCCAGTGCACAGGTGCCTGAGTGCAACTGCAAAAGGGTACACCTACGAGGGCTGTCAATAAAGTATAGGTCCTTTTAATTTTTTTCAAAAGCTATATGGATTTCATTCATATGTTTTTACGTCAGACATGCTTGAACCCTCGTGCGCATGCGTGAGTTTTTCCACGCCTGTCGGTGACGTCATTCGCCTGTGAGCACTCCTTGTGGGAGGAGTCGTCCAGCCCCTCGTCGGAATTCCTTTGTCTGAGAAGTTGCTCAGAGACTGGTGCTTTGTTTGATCAAAATTTTTTCTAAACCTGTGAGACACATCGAAGTGGACACGGTTCGAAAAATTAAGCTGGTTTTCAGTGAAAATTTTAACGGCTGATGAGAGATTTTGAGGTGATACTGTCGCTTTAAGGACTTCCCACGGTGAGAGACGTCGCGCAGCGCTTTCAGGCGCCGTCGTCAGCCTGTTTCAAGCTGAAAACCTCCACATTTCAGGCTCTATTGATCCAGGACGTCATGAGAGAACAGAGAAGTTTCAGAAGAAGTCGGTTTCAGCATTTTATCCGGATATTCCACTGTTAAAGGAGATTATTTTAATGAAAGACATGCGGACGGGTCCGCGCGTCGGGACGCAGCCGACGCGGCGCGGCGGCACAGGAAAAACACCTCCGTGTTGATAACCATTTGTAAAATCCAGGCGGCTTTTGATGGCTTTCAGTGGAGTGAGTATATGAGAAATTGTTTAACAGCTGGACATGTTCCAACTTGTCCTTAAGGCTTCCAACAGAAGTGTTTTTCCTGTGGCGGAGCGTCACGGCGGCTGCGAGCCGACGCTGCAATCCGTCCGCACGTCTTTCATTAAAAAAATCTCCTTTAACAGTGGAATATCCGGATAAAATGCTGAAACCGACTTCTTCTGAAACTTCTCTGTTCTCTCATGACGTCCTGGATCAATAGAGCCTGAAATGTGGAGGTTTTCAGCTTGAAACAGGCTGACGACGGTGCCTGAAAGCGCTGCGCGACGTCTCTCACCATGGGAAGTCCTTAAAGCGACAGTATCACCTCAAAATCTCTCATCAGCCGTTAAAATTTTCACTGAAAACCAGCTTAATTTTTCGAACCGTGTCCACTTCGATGTGTCTCACAGGTTTAGAAAAAATTTTGATCAAACAAAAACGCCAGTCTCTCAGCAACTTCTCAGACAAAGGAATTCCGAAGAGGGGCTGGACGACTCCTCCCACAAGGAGTGCTCACAGGCGAATGACGTCACCGACAGGCGTGGAAAAACTCACGCATGCGCACGAGGGTTCAAGCATGTCTGACGTAAAAACATATGAATGAAATCCATATAGTTTTTGAAAAAAATAAAAAGGACCTGTTATGTGTCGGACGCAGCTCGGAGAACCGACCAGCGTTTGAAGGACCCAGTATGAAATAAGCAGAGCACGGTACAAAGGCTAACTGAATTTAATACATAACAGTGATAATACAGAAAGGTGCGGTCTGGCGTGGTGCGCTCCCAGCAGCGCTAACGGTCCGGAGCCAGAAGCTGTTTCGGACCCAAGGACCCCGCCGACACCCCCCAGGTGGCCGCAACAACCGAGTCTGTGAAAGAAGGAACCATTATGTGAGTCCACACTCTACACACAGAACACTTAAAGGTGTACAAACAGCAAACACTTCCTGGCTTGATTGCTGATCAGCTTCCAACCTGCAGGCATGGAACATCCAGTTCACAAAACTCCACCGCAGTGGAAGCTGATACATGACTAACAAACAGCTCAATACAATAAGGTGTGAGGGACACCACATTTACTGACTGTATAACTGTTAGTCACAAAATCTAACGTACCTCAGGAAGTGTGCTGACGAGCGTGAGACCTCACCCCCTCCTCTTTCACAGACTGTGCATCAAACCTGGACGTTTCTCAGCATCCGCTGCTGATGAGATGGCTCCCGAGACGACGATCTCACCCGTCTGGTCACAAGGTCGAGTCTCTGGCAAATACACACTGTGCACTCCAGTCTTAAATGCCAACATGCTCCAATCCAGCCAGATGCACCTCAGCTGTGAGTCCTGACGAGTCGCAGGTGATCAGGGTGAGGTCCTGACAGCCTCAGCAACACAGCCACTCAGTCCCAAATGCACGCCACCTGGGAGGAAAACAAAAAGACAAACAAACCGGCAGCCAGGCCCCCCCAGCCATATAACAGGACCTATACTTTATTGACAGACCTCGTATGTATGATTTGACTGTAGCAGATATGTAGATGGCTACTTTCTTTTTCCATCCTCGCTACATTGACAACTACTGTGATAAATGATTAATCCTTTGGAATCATTTAAAAATCTATGCAAATTCTGTGATTTCAGCTACATAAATGTGAATATTTTCTGGTTTATTTTACTTGTATCTTTACTCCTATGTGGCAGTAACCTGACTATATCTGGGCTACGGATAAACAAGACATTTGAAGGTATCATCTTGGGCTCTGGAACACACTGACATTTATCACCATTTTCTCACATTTTACAGACCTAACAAGTTATAGATTAAACAAGAATATAACTGATGGATAAATCTTTTATGAAAATAATCATGAGTTGAAGTTCAACTTTATAAAGCTGGTTACTTTCGAGAAATGGGGATGAACTGGTTGTCTGCCTAGGTGCTTGTCATCCAAGACCCAGAGCAGTTACACAGTGTGTTGAATGTGTTGATGCGTAATATCAGTGCGTCTCCCAGACTTGGCTTGACCTGACCTAACCAGTTTAGTTATTTTCTAAGCACTGTGATTCTGCCATCTATTGGATAGTGGGGATAAAATAGAAATAAAATTGTGGATTATGCACAACCTTGAATTATTTGAGGCCAGCTTCACGTCTGTGAGCTGAATGCTTCAAAAATGCTCGAAACATTAAACAAAGCATTTGCTGTGAAGCATTATTCAATGATTCAAAATACCTGAAATACTAAATGCAACAATTTTAATCAAGAAATTATTCGCTATTTGGTGACACTCCAAACTACTCTAAATTAAATGCTTTGTAAAATGATTCACTGTTTCAAAACACTCTTGACACAAATTGAAACAACTGTTTCATAAAACAAGTCACTGTTTCACTATATGCACTAAGGCACTAAATAGTTTCTTGGACATATGAAAAATAACTCATTGTGAAATGTTCTAAACATAAAATTTATGTGCGTAGTTAATTTGCATTTAGGTCACACAAATCTACATTGAGTATTCATATACATCTCTTATTTTGTGTTCAAATCAAACTTGTAATTTTGTATTTTCACTCTTTACTCTTAGAGTTCTGGCTGTACTGGGTCATATGTAAATGTGCATGAGATCAGCCTGAGCACACAGAACTGAACACATTTGGGTGCTGCAGTATGCAAACATATCTGACAGAAGCCTTCTATTCTGCTGTTAAGGTTGCCGATAGCTATTAGACTGTCAGCTACAGAGTCAACCTGGTTTTGTGAGTTTTAAGCTCTGATCCACAACATGTATTTCACCCTGCCTTGAACTGAACAAAAACACAGCTTGTGTCCATAGGTATCAAACTGCAGGCCCATGAGCTGGGTAATGACCCACCATACGCTTCCTGATGTGTCATCATATCTGACATAGACTGGATAGGTCTAAGCTTTTTAATACTATGCAAATACCTCTCTAATATGCAGGTCAAAAGACAGTAATGGATCAAAAGCCACACCGTGATCATTGTCTTACCTGGCGCCAGTGTCAACTGATCATAAAGCTGTCTTGTCTGAGAAAATGAGAGGAAATTCAGTTTTTCACTATGACAGTTTTGCATTACATACATGAACAAGCATGTACATCTGCAACTGTCATCAGTGAAGCTCTGTCCCATGGCTACATGTGATCTGACCAAGGGATTCTAAATAAACACTGAATAACAGTCACCCTGGAACAGAACCTTGAGGTACCTCATACTTTCTTATGTGCTGTTATAATGGACACCATTAAAACTGACAGGAATTATTATTATTATTATTATTTTAACCAAATTTCATTGTAAATAAGTCATGGATAGAGTTGTTACCTTACTTGAGACTGAGGATTCAGCAGTTTGGGATAGAATTTTATTTATTTATTTATATTTCTAAAACAAGAGCAATCAGAGATTTCTGACAGCCACTATTCTGGATCCAGATCAGCTCCAAAATTCAGTGGAGTCTTCCATGCCCTAATATCTACTTGTGGTGGAACTTTGGTGAGAATCCATGAAGTAGTTTTGACATAATCATTCAAAATGTATATAAAGAGAAATCTTGGTCCAGAATCTGGATTCGGATCCTGGATCACCTCCAGAATTTAATGGAGTCTTCAATGGCCTAATATGTATCTGTGATGAAAATTTGGTAATAATCCATGAAGCAGTTTTGACATAATCCTTCAAAACGTATATAAAGTGAAATCTTGATTCAGAATCCGGATCCAGATCTGGAAAATTTATTGGCCAAAATTTATTGGCCTAATATGTATCTGTGGTGAAAATTTGGTGAGAATCTGTGAAGTAGTTTTGACGTAATCCTTCAAAGCCTATATAAAGTGAAACGTGACCTTGGCGGACGTAACAAATATAAAAAGGTTGTTACAAATAAACTTTTAATATAATGTAATTATTGTATTATATATTTGTATATGTTTGATAGCCAGATAATTTAAACACTGTATCCAGCTAAGGGGTTCATGCACTCACTGTTCATTCCAAATTCAGAACTGCATTGGAATTTATAAACCTTATTGTATACAGTCCATCTCAAAATCCCTCGAGCAGCCCAAATACAGCAATACTAACAGTTTGGATTAATTTATGCACTACAAAAACTGTCCCTGTTAAAATAAGTCAATCTGAAATCTGGCCAAATTATCTTGTATTAAGCAAAAAAAAAAAAAAAAAAAAAATCTGCCAACGGGGTAACAAAAAGTTACTTGGTTAGAATTCTCAAAATTAGCAAAATGTCTAGGCACCGAATAGTCAAAATGTGCCTTAAAACTATACAGAATTCTCATGTTAAGGTTAGCCTCTGTTTTAAAATAAGGAAAACAATCTAGTTCCTTTGCTTAGATGATTTGAAATCCATTGCTTTTCCTTGTTACTGGTTACCAGACAGCGAGGAACTGTTCTTTCAGAAATAGTACTAAGTACTGTTGCCTTTTGCAGATGGACCCTACAATCTTGAGGTGAACTCAGACCAGGGCCTACGGACAGGAGAGGTTTTCACTGTCAATCCAGGAGAGCTGGTTTTCTTTGACTGTCAAGCTGATTCCAACCCACCCAACAGCTATGTCTGGATCTCCAAGAGTCGCAACGCAACCCAGATCATCACCAAGGGCCCGCGGCTCGAGGTCCGCTTCTACAGGCTGGCTCAGGCTGAGGAGTACCTGTGCCGGGCCTTCAATAACATCACACAGAAACAGGATGAAGCCCAGTTTACTCTGGTGGTGGCCAGCCTAGGAACAGGTGCGCTTGTGGGTAGATTTTCGGAATCGTACAGGTCAAAACACATTGTAAACACTGAGTCATGGACAAAGCTGAATCATTGAGTTCTGAAAGCTACTACAGTATGACAGGGACAAACACAAGGCATGATGTGAAGAGTTAGAGCCAATAGGGCAGCTGAAGCAGGTGAGAGGAGGAATCAGTTTGTGGATATAACATAAAATGAACATTCCTCTTATGAAGGTCACACTTTATCTCTGTTGCTAGGTTCATTTGCCTGCAGCCTGTATTAAAGTCTTTCGGCTGGGAAAGTAAACAGTGGATAGCAGCTGTTATGTTTGTTGACTAAGTTTTATAGCATGTGGAGTTTCTGTCTGCTGAATAGACGTTGATATGTTGCCGTAGTGATAGTGAGACAGGCACACGCGAGAGCTGATACCGGCTGTAATTTAAAATGCTGCTTATAAGTCAACAGAAGTTGTAAAGGCAGCCATTTTCTGCCTTTAAATCAGAATCTTATGGGGATATGAACTTCCCGAAAACATCTTCTCTTAAAATGAATAATCCCCCAATGGGATGTTGTCTCACAAGCAAGAAATTGATGGATGTTGTTGCCTGCTGACGGGACAGTTTTTGCCTCTTTCAGCTAGCATGGCCACGTTTTCAGGAATAGCATTCTTTGAATTTATACATTTTCCTATCAGTCGAAAAGCAATAAATAATGTATTGCATTCTATAAATGCACTACTTCCATGTAATTAATAATTCAGTATTAGCCAACAGGCATGCTATATAGTTAAGCTACCTAGCTATCATGGCCTACTCACATGTTAGCATATTAAGGAAGCTGTCATATTTACCCTATTGAAGTATCCCATAATCCCCACGTGCCAGAGAGGCGCTGCAATCAAAACAACATGGCGACAATTGCAAATGAACATTATACTACCAAAATGTAAATTTTTATGCCTTTCGTAACATTTGTAAAAGATATCCCTGAACACTTGCTGAAACAAATATTCCAAATATTTCGTGTCTGCTGCCTTCAACCCATGTGGAACTTTATCAACCCAAACCAAATTTCAGACATATATATTATTCTGGAACAAACAGCACAAACAGTGTTGTAAAGGACAAGAAACAGGGAGTTAAGAGAGCAAACTTAACTTTTCCCGACAAAGACAAGAACAGGATGAGATCATGGCTCAAGGCAATATCCATTGTAAATAACGGTGACATCACTTGAGATTTTCACGTGTTTACATAATACAAACACAATAACAGCATCTAAAAACCTACATATTATTTTCATGAGAGTTTTAGGCACAATATACAAAGAGTTTTATCTTGCGACATTGATGCCATTGTCCGTGTCCAGCGGTTAAATTGCAGTGTTAGCAGTTCTCCATGTTGTTGACATCTGGCAGTGCTGCCACCTCTCTGAGATTTTGTGAGATTTGCGCGAGAATTGAAGCCTATTCATGGTTTTAGAGTATCCCAAATCCTTTGCGCGCTGGGGAAGGAGGCTTGATAATGCCTCAGCTTAATGCTAACTTTAACATTGAAAATGCCATAGACATGCTAATGCGTTAGCATCAATCCCGTTTTTAAGTTATAAAATACATCTATCAACTGTTTCAGAAGACCATAACTGGTTGGTTTAACATAAAAAAAGGTAAATATTACTCACAGACATATGCTCTTTAGGGTTTTAGTGGGGAAAAATTAATATAAAGCGAAATAAAACAAAGAACCAAAGAAGCAGCAGATCGAAGATTGAAGCACTGCTTCATTGGTTCAAGGTTCAAAGCAAAGCCGCGCTGCAGAAATGGTTGATTATACAGACCTGCTGCAGGGTCTGTAATCAATGTAGAGAAATTATCATTTTCCTGACAAACACCCCCCAAAACAACGGCCACTCTGAAGCACCGATAAGGGAATCATTAAGCATAAAGGCTATTGATGTCGATGAATCGAATAATTTCTTAAGGATACCCGAAAAGAGCCAGTTCCCAACCCTAACAGCAACACACTTTTTAAAATATAAAACTCACATTAAAGAGTCATGATTATCTTAGTTAAACACCTAAATACATATTTTGGTTGAACTCACCTCCATAATGACACAATGTTGCAAAAAAGTTGCCGCAAACGCTTGTTTACACTGACAACAAAATCTCTGCCTCCCCAGTGAGACCGTGATTACACGCGAGATTTGACACCATAAAGGCATCTATACAGTGAATTAACGTGATATAATGCATCATCTAAACTCCTAATGTTGCCATATTGTCCTCTACACTATTAAAAAATTGTTACCACCACCAAGAACAACTACAATAAAAGATACTGGATAGTACAAATACCCTCCCATCACATGATTGCACATGATCTGCAAGCTAGCTAGCTAACTACAATTAGTAAGTATTTGGACAGTGATTTTTTTTATTTTATTTTGCCTCTTTGTACCACCACAGTGGAGTTGAAATAAAAAAAAAAACCTAAATGGGATTGAGGTGTAGACTTTCAGCCAAGCGGCAACACTTGAGCCCGTATTTTGACCCTAACCCAGAAGTGCAGTTGCTTGACTGGCCACTTGAGGCTAGCTCCAAAACAGAGCACGTTCCCATAGAGGCCCATTTTAAAATGTCCAACTATATAGCAGAAATTACAGCCTGGTACAAAAAACAGTTTTGGTCTCTATAGATTGTTTCCTCCATGACAACTGTAGAGGGGTGAATTTTTCTCTAACTTCTTAGTTTAAGACAGTTTAATCCATAATGTTCTGTATGATTGTGGGCATGGTTACTTTGAGTGACAGAGGCTGAGTATCAACTCACACGACTGATAGAGTTCAAAAAGGGGTTTAATTGGTTCAACAGGCAGGTGGTCGGTACACGTGTGGTCCAGCAGTATGGCAGAGGTAGCAGACAGATGAGAGACTGAGGCGTAGTCAGAAAACAGGCACAGGTCGAAATACACAGCATAAGGGCAATCAGAGGCAAGACAAACTCGAGGTCAAAAACAGGCAAAGTCAAAATACCGACAGGGACAACAGGACAAAAGTAAGCATGCGATGGAGGCTGGAAAGTGACAAAAAGTCAACGATCTGGCAGTGAGCTGTGAGACTGTGAGGGGTTAAATAACTGGTGGTGTAATTAGTGAAACAAGATGCAGGTATCAGTGAAAGTTCTGGAAAGGGGTGTGACTAGTGAACAAAGATATGCAAGGGGCAAGATAGTGAAGGCAGGAAAACAGAGTGGAGTGATGAAAGAGACAAAGACACATGAACAGGTGCAATAGTGGCAGTGGATGAAAACAGCAAAAAGACTAATAGTGAGAGACAAAGACACAAGGGCTGGTGCAGGGGGAGTCAAATAAGAAGGGCAAAAACAGAGAACAAAGATAAATCAGAAACCAAGGACAGAATGCAGAACAACCATGACAGGCAACAAACTAAGCATGAACATATGAACTGAAAACACAAATGAGAAGAGCAAAATAAACTACTGATAAACAGAGAATAAACAAACCCGGTGACTACAGAATAATGCAATTAATAAAAGATAACTGATAAACAGAAAATGCAATAAATAACAAATAGAACATAATCAGATCAGCAACACTGAAGATAAATAACAAAACCCTGTGACTAAAGCATAACATAATAAATGTGATAAACAGAATGAAACTAAGACTAAAGCAGTATAAGGGACCAAGAGTGAAAGCAAATAATAAAGCAAAGCTAAATACATGGCAAAGAAAAGATACACAAAGACAAAAAGAAACAAAACCAATCATAACTGAAGCATGACCTTGGCAACCTCATATAATATAAATAAAACACAGAAGATTCAGAACATGAACCCATCATGAGCAGGAACATGACACTGAGCCACTCGTTGTGTCTGCCTGTTTGGAGTATTTTTTTTTTACAAACATCTGGATTAATATGGCTTTTTGTCAAAGCTTTAATTCAAAGGGTTTAACAAAAATACTGCATCAACCAACCAATTAGGGATTACAGCCATTTTTATACACAGTTCCTCCACTGACTGAGTTCGATACATGCCCACTTTCAAGTCACCATGCTCCCATCCCACCTGTTTAGATGGATCAACAGGTGTCACGCTGAGTAGTAGATATTGCGATATTTGTAAATCCAACCCTTTGTGCCCAGCACTGGTATTTTCCAACCCTTACCAATGTGCCCTTGGGAGCACATTTCCCCAAATGGATTTACTTCCAACTGCACAAATTGTTTTTGCATCAGCTGTCAAAATAGGGCCCTCTGGGATTTTTAAAAATTAATAGTTTAAGCCCGCAGCCACACACAGCAGATTGTCTGTTGTTCATCTCCACTTTGACAATACGTTAGGTACACCAGCCACTCAAATTTACACAAACAGTGCGAAATCGTGTCGCCATTCACCCTTGTGGCTCAGCCTAGAAATAACGCACTGAAGGAAAATAGGTGAATCTACAATGGTTTCAGTTTTGCGTTCTTCCCTGCTGGTGCTAATTTGTTTACCAAATTATTTAAATATGTAAATAAGTTTTATTTCTTATCTCTCATTGGAATCCAAATACAATGCTGTGTGTTTACCAAATTATTTAAATATGTAAATAAGTTTTATTTCTTATCTCTCATTGGAATCCAAATACAATGCTGTGAACATGAAATGCTCTTCCAAAGACAGTTATAATGCATAAATGGTCCTTTAGGGCCACTGCACATGTATTTCCAGTAATATCAGTAACTGTCCTGTGTGTGTTTACAGGGAAGGAGATGCACACCCAGGAGGGCGGCTCCGTGTTACCGCTGGCAGCTATTACTGTTGCTTCTGTGTTTGTCATTGGCTGCATGCTGCTTTTCTTCCTCAGAAGATCCTGTCACCCTAAGAGAGGTCAGGTTCTGCCGCCGTGACTTAAAGGTGTAGTCGCCTTTGATTTGCCACAAAACTGTCAAAGTTTTTGAAATGTATAAAGTCCCTTTATTTCTGTTGCATATCTCAAATAAACTACAGCGAATTTGATTACTGGTATTTATTTTGAGGGATTCCATGGCAAATATTGCAGTTTTGAGCCGTGAGATCTTGCAAGCAACATAAGGGAGGAAACGTGTTAGTATGTGCAAAGATCAAAACGTTTGTGCTGCATTTGATGTAAACTGGAAACTTCAAGACTTTTGTGTGTAACATTTTATTCTAAGTTTTTCCTAATCAAATATTTTGTCACCCGTCCTCCATCTTTTTTTTCTTTTGTGGGGGGCACTTTCAGTCCCAATTTATGGTCTAACATGATCCTTCAGCTCCATAATGCTGACACTGACAAGTTTGCTCTTTGAGGGACGAAAAAGCCCCCCACGTCACCTAAGACGTTGCTGACAGACAGTGCGTCATGGTATCTCATTCTCGTATTTTAACCCACATGGGTCAAAATTCAAAACTGTTTCCAGACAAGGTGAATTGTGATCATACTGGCAATATAAGATTGAGATTTTTTTGTTTTTTCAAAATTAAGAAACAAAATTATGGTAGTGCTGAAGAAAATCTATTTTTGACTTACATGATATATATGTAAAATGAAAGGGATTACACCTTTAAGTGTTTTGACATTTTAAAGCATCAGCATTGAAGGATAATTTGTTCCTCTGTGAGTTCACCCTTCAGTCAGTCACATTATTAAATATTTGAGATTTGAATGTCAAGCCTGTTAAGTCAACTGTTGCTGGCCTTAGATTCCGCTTACGGGTTGATTCAAAATATCAAAGCTAATCTTGAATCTAAAAAACCAGGCAAATATTAGTTAAGTCAATGTAATATTTAAAAACTGGGCAACTTCTGTGACTATTTAAAACTTTCTCCCTCTCTGTTTATTCTTTGTCAACAGTGCTTATGAGTATTTACAACAGGTAAGATATTAACTAATCCCTGAATTTACTGCATGCAGACATCACAGTTTAGCTGTTAATGAAATACGTCTTTTGACAGACCACTTTCGGAACAGAAACGGCCGCATTGTTCAGGTAAGTTATTGCTCATTCACAGGTATAGTCACTTGCGCTAAATATTTCACATCATACTACACATGGCACTCATTATTCTAGGCTATTGGTTCCCTACCTGAGGTTTTAGCTCCCCCTTGGGGAAGTGGGGGAGCCTGAAAGATCATCGGGGTGCCCAAGGTCTTGTCAGCTTTGAGGTTATGAAATTAAGCGATAATATTACACTTACTTGACAATCTGGTATAAGTGGGTGGGGCGGATGGGGTGTAGTTGTTTAGAAGAATAAAGGTTGGGAACCAGTGCTGGTTGGGAACCACTGCTCAAGGTAATGCTGGACAATACCCAGGGGTGCAGAAAAAGGGAGAATAAGGAGAAGGATTCTAGGGGGCCTGTGATTGACAGGGGCCCAGAGAGGCCCCTAATACAATACTGACAAAATAATATGGGGTGGCCCAGTAAGATTTCTTTTCATGGGGCCCAAAATCCCTGGAGGCGCCCCTGATAATACCACATAAGTGGTACGAAACATTATTGTTTCATTAAGTTCATCAAGAATTCTTAAGGAAGTGTTGGGTCAGTCATTTTTTTAAAAAAATTTGATATTCATCTCTGTGTATTAATTAGGTCACGAGGATGCAACCGAAGACTTTGGCATCTATGAGTTTGTCTCGATACCTGGGAAAATGGAATCTGCACAGGTATGTGAGATGTATTGTACATAATCTCATGTTTTGTTGTAATTTATTTATTGTAATTGTTTGTTGTTGTGTGTCTGAGGACTACAGATGGAAAGTGGCTTTTAGCTAAATTTGGCATATTTACACTAAGGCATGAAAATGTACAAAGTGTTCATTACTGTGCATTGTCCTCATCAAATAAACAAATAAATACATTTAAAGATGTTGCTGTGAAGTCGTTCAGATATATTCGCCCGTTTTCTTTAAACACTTTGAAAGAAATGAAACATTGCTTCACAATGTGATTTGAAACACTCAAAAACTAAATGGGATAACTGCTTCAGAATATGATTCTCTGTTTTGAAACAATTGAAACACTATGAGTGCTCACTATGGGCCCTAGTGCGATGATCTATGGCGCAAGGTCTTTCCGAGTTTAGTGCAAGTCCACTTGTGGTGTGCATAACTCATTTTTTACTACAACCCCTGGCAAAAATTATGGAATCACCGGCCTCAGAGGATGTTCATTCAGTTGTTTAATTTTGTAGAAAAAAGCAGATCACAGACACAAAACTAAAGTCATTTCAAATGGCAACTTTCTGGCTTTAAGAAACACTATAAGAAATCAAGAAAAAAGATTGTGGCAGTCAGTAACGGTTACTTTTTTAGACCAAGCAGAGGAAAAAAATATGGAATCACTCAATTCTGAGGAAAAAAATATGGAATCACCCTGTAAATTTTCATCCCCCAAATTAACACCTGCATCAAATCAGATCTGCTCATTGACATTGACCCTATGCCATGACATTGACCCTATGTGTCTTTTTGCAAGGAATGTTTTTGCAGTTTTTGCTCTATGGCAAGATGCATTATCATCTTGAAAAATGATTTCATCATCCCCAAACATCCTTTCAATTGTCCAAAATATCAACATAAACGTGTGCATTTATTGATGATGTAATGACAGCCATCTCCCCAGTGCCTTTACCTGACATGCAGCCCCATATCATCAATGACTGTGGAAATTTACATGTTCTCTTCAGGCAGTCATCTTTATAAATCTCATTGGAACGGCACCAAACAAAAGTTCCAGCATCATCACCTTGCCCAATGCAGATTCGAGATTCATCACTGAATATGACTTTCATCCAGTCATCCACAGTCCACAATTGCTTTTCCTTAGCCCATTGTAACCTTGTTTTTTTCTGTTTAGGTGTTAATGATGCCTTTCGTTTAGCTTTTCTGTATGTAAATCCCATTTCCTTTAGGCGGTTTCTTACAGTTTGGTCACAGACGTTGACTCCAGTTTCCTCCAGTTTCCTCCCATTCGTTCCTCATTTGTTTTGTTGTACATTTTTCGATTTTTGAGACATATTGCTTTAAGTTTTCTGTCTTGACGCTTTGATGTCTTCCTTGGTCTACCAGTATGTTTGCCTTTAACAACCTTCCCATGTTGTTTGTATTTGGTCCAGAGTTTAGACACAGCTGACTGTGAACAACCAACATCTTTTGCAACATTGCGTGATGATTTACTCTCTTTTAAGAGTGTTGTGTGGGCCGCTGAAGAGGAGGTACTGCTGGCCCACCACCACAAGATGGCGCCCTGCTTGAAGTGCGGGCTTCAAGCACGAGAGGGCGTCGGAGCAACCAGGAGTGACAGCTGTCACTCATCATCCGTACCAGCTGTCACTCATCCACTACTCATCACCACCACCATAAAGGCCGGACTGCAACTCCACCTCCCCGCCGAGAAATCAGCTACCATTCAGGTAACTTTCTCTGCTGACTCAAATCATTGAGTGATAACCTGAACTTCTTTTGCAGCCGTTATCCTGTGGTGTTCTGCCTTATCTGTGGGATTGGCATTTGGTGTGATCAGCGACGGCTTCGCCTCACACCCCAAACCAAGATAAGTGGTTAAACAGGAGCTGCACGAGTGTGTGATTGGAGGTGGAGGTTCTCCCTCCTTTACTGAACACTGACTGTGGGAGTACTGAGTGTGCGAACTCACACTCATCAGGACTGTCTCTGTTTTCTGCCAGCAGTACCGGGTCTGACTGCTGAAGACAGCGGCCACCTGGGGCGCAGGGCTTGGCGGCTCCGGTGTTCTTCAGCTCCGTTGGTGGTGGAAGTTGTGTGGGGATCCAGCTCTTCTCTCGCCATGCGTCTTCTATCGTCGAGCCTGCCCACACGTCACCTGGTGTATGATTGACAGTCCACCATATTGTTATTGTCTGTACGTCGTTGTGCGATTCACAACATTAAATTGTTACTTTTGGCTTATCCATTGTCCGTTCATTACCGCCCCCTGTTGTGGGTCCGTGTCACGTCACTTTCACAACAAAGTTTGATAATCCTCTGTTTCAATTGACGTCTCTCGTGTTGGAGCCATGATTCATGTCAGTCCACTTGGTGCAACAGCTCTCCAAGGTGTGTTCACTCCTTTTTAGATGCAGACTAACGAGCAGATCTGATATGATGCAGGTGTTAGTTTTGGGGATGAAAATTTACAGGGTAATTCCATAATTTTTTCCTCAGAATTGAGTGATTCCATATTTTTTCCCTCTGCTTGGTCTAAAAAAGTAACCGTTACTGACTGCCACAATCTTTTTTTCTTGATTTCTTATAGTGTTTCTTAAAGCCAGAAAGTTGCCATTTGAAATGACTTTAGTTTTGTGTCATGTCTGTGATCTGCTTTTTTTCTACAAAATTAAACAACTGAATGAACATCATCCGAGCCCGGTGATTCCATAATTTTTGCCAGGGGTTGTATTTGCTAAGTGCATAATCTGTGCATAATCCTTTATCATCTTTATTTATCATAGCTGTGTTTTGGGCATAACATTAAATAAACTGGTCAGAAGCAACACAATCATACGAGTAAATGAATTATTCAGTGCGCACAGTGACAGTGCACACTGAACTGTCACTGGCATAATGTTCAGTCATTCTGACTCAAGTGTTTCATTGAGTGTTTTGATTTTTCTGTGAATCTTTTCCTGAAACAGCTGTGCTCTAAAAAAGGAACTGCTGTCTCAATGATAAAACTTGATGTAACAATTTGCATAGATTTTTTGAAAGTTATTTAAACTTAGCTATTTCAACTTTCAACTGAATTAATGCCACAAGAATTCTCTGGTTTAGTTGAAATAACTTTAGTTAAGTTGAAATAACTTAAAAAAAATCTATGCAAATTTGTACATCACTTTTTCTCGTTGAGAAGGCGGTTCATTTTTTTTTTAGAGTGTGCTTAAGAAACCAAATAAATTAACAACAAACAAACAAACAAACAAATTAACAACAACAGCAACAACAGTAACATGCCAGTTGCCCATAAGGGCAAGGGACACAACTGGAAGTTGATTTTTGTCTGATTTTCACCACAAATTAACCTTGCTGCACATTTTAGCAGCTTTTGTCACCATCTAGTGGACAATGTGAGCATTTCAGGGTATCTGGTACATTTCCTACTTGAAACCCAAAATTAAGTAAAAAAAAAAAAAAAGCCATTTATAAATCTCAGAAATGCATGACTTCTTGGCACTCAGAGCTTTGACCTCTCAGTATTAATGTATAAAACTTTCCCCTTTGAGAGTTTTACAGTTCTTGATTTTTAAGCTATGAAAGCTTGCCAGGAGGATGTATGGAAGGACAGAATTTCACATGACAAGCACAATTTACAGTTGTGAATAATATTCATAAAAATAATAATGACAATTTAGTTGGGGGGGGGGGGGGGTGGCTCCCACACCTCCTGCAGTGTTGTTTTGTGCAGTATTGAACAGTTTTATTTAATTTTCCTATGCTGTCCCCTATAGGCGTCGTGCAGATCTCTGGCTCGCCTGGAGTTAGCTCAGGATTCTCACACCACCATCTACGATGTAATCAGGCACATCCCTGAGACCCCCAGCCACAGTTTGCTGATGTCTCCTCCGCCCTCAGAGTTGAGATGTAACTGATGATTGTTGCTCTCTGGACTCTTGTGTAGCTTTAACCCCCTTTGTCTCAGTTATCAAAGCCTGAAGCAGTGGTTCTGGTGACACACTTTTTGCACAAGTGTTGAAGGAGACATGAGTATATCTGATCATGCACTGTTACTGTCCTGAGGATGGTTGTTCATTATAAGTTTTTTTCGTTTTTGCTCTTTCATTGATTTCATGCATCATTGTCAGATGACAGTGTATCCGTGGCTTCGAATTTTATGAGTTTTACGGAAGGTGGGAACATTTTTTTGTTGAATTTTCCATTGAAAGGAAAACAAAACAACATTGGGATGACATAAATTAAGTCACGAATATATCATTAAAAAATCTTTAAAAAAATACTTAAATTCCCGTATTTGATTGCTTTTAAAAATACATCTTATTTAACATTTCAGTGTCATTAGCTTAGTATATTCTAATTTACAAGTTCCTGTTTTGTGAAAGGACAAGTGTTATGATAACTACTTTTTTTTAACTGATATCATATGTATTTGAAATAATTGTGATGAACATGATGTGTAAATATTGTGTATAGATTATTCTACACCTCTGTTTTGGTCAAATCTATTTATTTCTACAGAACCACACTTTTTCTACACATGTAGCAGGTTTCTCCTTTCTGCATGGATTGTAATGAAATGTTAAAACAAGGAAAATAGTGATTTCTCACCCACTGTACAGCTTGTGTTCATATGTTTTTTTTTATACTTTATTTAAAGATCGAGAACCCTTCATCATTCTTTATTATTACTTGAGTATATGAGATGATGGTTTTTCTTGTGCATTTAATGTGTTTTCCCACCAAGATTATATAAAAACCTACAGTTTGATCATGTTTTCCATTTGAAATGTACTCTGGGATAATGATATAAAATATGAGTGTTGCAAAGTTTTCAAAAATGCTGCTGAAACAGTGTTAGCCATTTGGAGTGCCAATTAATAGGTTTGGTATCATTCCCAGCCGCATGTTCTATCATTCTTTAATTGTGTTTAATCTTTTTCCACTCTGTTGTATATTTTGTCCCATTACTTCCCAAAAAGGGGGCATCATGTTTCTCTCAATGGTTGCTAACTTAACCTGTTAGCTGGTTTTGTGCACACTTGTGTGCGTGCACGAACACAGTGCGAGCAGCTGGAGAGTGTAAAACCACGTCGCATAGCTGCTGTGGAAAAAAATAAAAACCAGCTGGAATGTGTGGAACCATATCGCGCACTGCTAAGGAGAAACAAAAATTAAAAAACACATGCCACCCGTGGGATTCAAACCTGCAATTTACAGAAGCTCTGAGTAACAGACAGAAGCTTTACCACTGAACTACCATCACTGTTCTATAATGGGAGTGTAAAATGCCTAAAATTAACAAGGAGATAAACATTTAAAAAAAAAAAAAGAGAAATTAGACAATGTAGACAAAGAGGAAGTCTTTAATTATGGTGAAAAAAGCGCCGTAATAACTGACAAAACGATGGGGCATCCTGTGGGGTGATTTCCTTCATGGCATGATATTCACCAGCGTTGTGGTGCGCTGGTGCAGTGGTCAGCTGAAGCAATATGTGTTTTAATTTATTTCCATGCAAGGACAGCATGCCGACGTCCGCACTTCACACTGTAGTTATGTGACTTAATATCCTACAAGCCACTACAGGTGTTCCAGAGCTGTGGCTTTTGAGCACAGATATCTGAACAGCTGCACATCGCAGGGGGACACACCCACCTCTGTCAGCGGACCTCGCAGCTCACAGAACAAAAAGGGTCATTCTCTGTTGCTTTATTCTGTGATTTTAATTTAATGTATGAATAATTATGTGTTTGTCCTGCATCTGTCTGATGTCTGTGTTTGTAATTTGGCACCTTTTGTGCATGGTTACGTCCAGTTGACAGTCTGTGGTCAGCTGACAGGCGCTGTATGTCCACAGCAAAGCGCATGAGCAAAGAGACTGGACTCTGGGACCTTCAGCTACAGATGACAATGTTGACAATTTTCACAGACAGGGCGAATGTGATTGCCTGCTGTCTACTATCGTACCAGGAGCGTGGATAGCCCCACCTTTTCTAATTGTGCAGCGAGCTAGTCAGCTTCAATCATGTTATGTGTGAAGGGGCCCTAAAGTATTAATGAAATCCCAGTCCAAGCACAGAAAAAGCAGTTATTGGGGTAAAAGGAATTAAATCATTTCTGTCAGGCTGAAGCCACCAAAGCTGTACACTGTGTGCCCACATAACGGCTTTTGTGCAGCAATTTGGATGCTCTTCTTTTTCTCTGAACTTGTATTTCTTGTCTGAAATTGCTGCAGAGTGCTTGTTTCTCCAGGCCTGGCTGTGTTGTCTGTTGTGTACCTGGTATGAAGTGGAGACGGGCAGCGACAGATGGGCGGTGTAACATGTGGCAGCACATGGCAGCGTGGCCTCCACCTGCGCCTGCTGAGTTGCCATCACGAGCCTGTGATGCATGCTGAAAAAAAGAGGAAAGGACTAAGAAAAGGAGAGGAACAGTGAGAAGCATGATTTTTTTTTTCCAGCTCGGACAACACAGCGGTTTGTCCGTGCCAGCAGCCAGTTTGTGATAACTCAAAAACAAAAATGTAGTTCACTATATTAAAATGAGTGCATAATGAGGATGAACTTTGATGTACCGCCTTAATCCTAACTTTGTTTTGGTGTATAATATCCCATAGATGCTAAATGCTACAATCACATTAGCTACAAATGACGATGACAAGCAGTCGGCTTTGTCGCTTGATGGGCGTTCCCGTAGCGTGCAAGCTAACATCCCTGTCATATGCCTTCTAAATCATTTCAAGAGGTGTTATTTGGTTACAAGATTTAGAAGTGTTTATTTCTTGCTAACCTTTAGAAAAACTGTGAGAAATATATTAGGTTTATACAGAAACACAGCTGTTTTGGAGCGTATACTGCCATCCCAGATCATTTTGTTTGAGCGAACAACCAGCTGATGTCAAGTTGCCTATTCACACAGACTGGCAGTCGTGGCATGGCATCGCTCAGCATTTGGATAAAATAGATTTCTCATCTATTTTGGCCCCAGTTAGCTGGCAACAAAGTGACAGTTGTCTCTTACCGTTCCAAAGCTCACTGTGATTCAAAACAAATGGCAAGTCCTCGCTTTGTCTCTGCCACTTGCTGTTGCTTGTATCTAATGTGACCTTAGGTAGCAGACCTGGCGAGAAACATTATGCCTGGTATGTGGGTAAATATGAGACAAAATACACAACATAGTACAGGAAAGCCAACTCGGAACATTAAAGAATAGATAGAAAGTGTGGCTGGGGGATGGTGCAAAAAACTCTCTGGATTAGCAAGATAATCAGCAATGCTATCGCTGTCTAGTTTTCATAGAGGCTCAGCGATATCTGCAAAGCTGAAGTTATGAAATGATAATGCATACACAGTTAGTGAACTAAACACCACTAATCCTGATCTAATGTGTATTATGAACAACTTGAACACAAGCTTGGGGTGATCAGGACTCTTCAACACAGAGCCCTACAGGTGCCCACAACTGCAGATGGAAGGTCTAAAGAACAACAACTTGTCCGGAAAGCCCTCACAGTATGTGGGTACCCATGATGGTCCCTGGACAAAGTGCAGAAGTCCCAGAGAACAAAGAGACCAGATAGACAGGAGACAGAGACAAAAAGAAGAGGAGTGTCTCTCGCTTATTTAGCAGGAGTAGGGGAAAAACTACAGAGGATCTTCAGACAGCACAAAATCCCAGTTTACTTTAAACCGGTTAACACCTTGAGACAGAAATTAGTTCACCCTAAGGACAGGATCCCTAGTTACAAACAGAGCAATGTTGTGTATTCTATCAGATGTCAGTTTCTGTGTAGGCTCTCAGTTGTCCAGGTGGTTTCCATAGTAGAGAAGCTTGAATCTTCGACTGGACTGGGTTGCTTGACGCGAGGACATTTCGCTTCAAATCGCAGAAGGTTCCCCAGCTAAAATTCTCTCTCTACAAGAGTCAAGACAGAAGTCAGACTACCAGAGCAAGAATTTTAGCTGAGGACGCTTCTGCGATTTGAAGCGAAATGTCCTCGCGTCAAGCAACCCAGTCCAGTCGAAGATTCAAGCTTCTCTACTATCAGATGTCAGGAAAACTGTAATGAACACTACATAGGTGAGACTAAGCAACCTTTACACAAAAGGCTATACCAGCACCGCAGAGAGGGCGCCAGTGGACCTCAGTCTGCAGATCATCTCCACCTTAAAGACACTAACAACACGTTTGAGGACAAGGAAGTTAAAATCTTAGCCAGAGAGAAGAAATGGTTTGAGAGAGGGGTGAAAGAGGCATTCTATGTGAAACAGTTGAAACCCAGCCTTAACCGGGAAGGGGGTCTGAGACAAGTTTTGTCCCCTGTTCACAATAGGGTACTCAGATCAAAGCAGTTTCAGTCTTTTGTTCAAGGTAATGAGTCATTCACGTCATTAGGAGAGGCGTCAGTCCCATTGTTAGGAGGGACAGCTACCCTGTCATTAGGAGGGTGCTAACTAGAGCACAATAGGTGCTAATTAAAGCAATTGTTTAATCACTAGCCAATCTGCCTCTCGGTAGGAGGCGTCTGGTTAGATTTAAAACTCCAGCTTTTGTGGCTTCTGTGTGTTCTTCTTGACAAGGGTTCTATAGAAGTCAAGACTACCAGAGCAAGAATTTTAGCTGAGGAAGCTTCTGCGATTTGAAGCGAAACATCCTCGCGTCAAGCAACCCAGTCCAGTCGAAGATTCAAGCTTCTCTACTATGGAAACCACCTGGACAACTGAGAGCCTACACAGAAACATTATGAACAACACCATTAAGTGGGATGAAAGGGTAACGTCCAAATCTACACTCAACAAAAATATAAACACAACACTTTTGGTTTTGCTCCCATTTTGTATGAGATGAACTCAAAGATCTAAAACTTTTTCCACATACACAATATCACCATTTCCCTCAAATATTGTTCACAAACCAGTCTAAATCTGTGATAGTGAGCACTTCTCCTTTGCTGAGATAATCCATCCCACCTCACAGGTGTGCCATATCAAGATGCTGATTAGACACTATGATTAGTGCACAGGTGTGCCTTAGACTACCCACAATAAAAGGCCACTCTGAAAGGTGCAGTTTTATCACACAGCACAATGCCACAGATGTCGCAAGATTTGAGGGAGCGTGCAATTGGCATGCTGACAGCAGGAATGTCAACCAGAGCTGTTGCTCGTGTATTGAATGTTCATTTCTCTACCATAAGCCGTCTCCAAAGGTGTTTCAGAGAATTTGGCAGTACATCCAACCAGCCTCACAACCGCAGACCACGTGTAACCACACCAGCCCAGGACCTCCACATCCAGCATGTTCACCTCCAAGATCATCTGAGACCAGCCACTCGGACAGCTGCTGAAACAATCGGTTTGCATAACCAAAGAATTTCTGCACAAACTGTCAGAAACCGTCTCAGGGAAGCTCATCTGCATGTTCGTCGTCCTCATCGGGGTCTCGACCTGACTCCAGGTCGTCGTCGTAACCGACTTGAGTGGGCAAATGCTCACATTCGCTGGCGTTTGGCACGTTGGAGAGGTGTTCTCTTCACGGATGAATCCCGGTTCACACTGTCCAGGGCAGATGGCAGACAGTGTGTCTGGCGTCGTGTGGGTGAGCGGTTTTCTGATGTCAATGTTGTGAATCGAGTGGCCCATGGTGGCGTTGGGGTTATGGTATGGGCAGGCATCTGTTATGGATGAAGAACACAGGTGCATTTTATTGATGGCATTTTGAATGCACAGAGATACCGTGACGAGATCCTGAGGCCCATTGTTGTGCCATACATCCAAGAACATCACCTCATGTTGCAGCAGGATAATGCACGGCCCCATGTTGCAAGGATCTATACACAATTCTTGGAAGCTGAAAATGTCCCAGTTCTTGCATGGCCGGCATACTCACCGGACATGTCACCCATTGAGCATGTTTGGGATGCTCTGGACCGGCGTATACGACAGCGTGTACCAGTTCCTGCCAATATCCTGCAACTTCGCACAGTCATTGAAGAGGAGTGGACCAACATTCCACAGGCCACAATTGACAACCTGATCAACTCTGTGCGAAGGAGATGTGTTGCACTGCATGAGGCAAATGGTGGTCCCACCAGATACTGATTGGTATCCCCCCCAATAAAACAAAACTACACCTTTCAGAGTGGCCTTTTATTGTGGGCAGTCTAAGGCACACCTGTACACTAATCATGGTGTCTAATCAGCATCTTGATATGGCACACCTGTGAGATGGGATGGATTATCTCAGCAAAGGAGAAGTGCTCACTATCACAGATTTAGACTGGTTTGTGAACAATATTTGAGGGAAATGGTGATATTGTGTATGTGGAAAAAGTTTTAGATCTTTGAGTTCATCTCATACAAAATGGGAGCAAAACCAAAAGTGTTGTGTTTATATTTTTGTTGAGTGTATGTTGCTATAGCTGGAAAAACATCACTGGCTCCACTGTGCAGGGAAAGGCACTTGGAAGTGTGCATAAATGTGCAACCACCTTAAAAGTATGGATTTAGTTGTGTGAAATGTTCGGCTAGGGATGGTGCCAAAACTTTTTATTTCCGATGCCTAACTCAAAACACCGCTTCAAAATGTTTTGTGTCTTACTTCTTGTTGGCCGACTGTAAATGACATTAGGTGCATACTGCCATCTACTGTACAGAAGTGTGAAGAGGGGCTTAACAGGGTTAATTCATTTCTAAAAATAAAAGCAAAGAAAACAAAATACATTCCTATTAACCCAGAGCCTTTTTAAGGCATAGAGCTCAGGGGATAAGGAGCTGGCCTGCCAATATGTAGATCTGGGTTTGAATCCAGTTCATGCTATCTGTCTGTGTCCTTGGACAATATGTTTAATTTGCATTGTACCGAATGGGTACTGGACTTGGCTGGGGGAAGTAACCTGCTTCAGACTGGCATCCCTTCCAGGCTGAGCCATAAACTCACATTTGCTTCACGCTACCAAATCCGGGTATAAGCACCAACGGGCATCAGAGCCTGCATAGGACTTCTTAATTTAAGTAGTGCCATAATTTTATGACTTTCCACTCCTTCTTCTCCCACCCTGAACATCTTCCATTTGTTTTCTGTCACATCAGTCTATATTTAAAGTTTGATCATCTGTGTTTTGAACATTATTTTGGAGCCTGCATGAAAAGGAACACATCACATGTTGTGCTGCCACCTAGTTATCACTGACACCTCCTGGATGGTTCAGGAATGTGTATCCACATCGAACAGACTTTTAGATTTCAAGGCTCAGTCAGAACAGGATCTTTATATTACTTGTTTAAAATAAGTACATTTGACTGTGACGTTGAATCTGTTTGCAGCATTGCGATCAGTTCGGTGCTCCGTATCTTTGCCATGGCCTCTGAAGACACTGGTCGCCATCTGTTCCGTCTCACTGTATGCTTTATGAGAGGCGCCGCACTGTGGATACGTGCCTGATAAACAGCTGTTGAAAAAAAAAAAAAAATCAGCTAAGGAGAGCAACCTTACCTTCATTTGCCTAGGAAATGGCCTGAGGCATCATTAACCAGGAACTCCAGCCCACGCTACCTGCTGTCTCCTGCCTGCTTTTGACCAAACACTGCTAGAAACAACACCTGAGGGAGGAATTATAAAGCGTGTTAAGTGGCACTGCATGCCCTGTTTTTGTAATTACGGCTCATAATGAAAACAAGGAGCCAGTTCATGATGTTTGCCAGATGTAACACGGTGTCCTGGGAGACACGATATAATTATTCTTATTTAACTAATGGAAATATGGGCTAATAAATATAACAAGCCACAAAAAGTTCATTTATTTTTTTGTAGAGCGTTAACCTGTGTAAGACTAGGATGACTAGTCTGGTGTAACTACACTCAACAAAAATATAAACACAACACTTTTGGTTTTGCTCCCATTTTGTATGAGATGAACTCAAAGATCTAAAACTTTTTCCACATACACAATATCACCATTTCCCTCAAATATTGTTCACAAACCAGTCTAAATCTGTGATAGTGAGCACTTCTCCTTTGCTGAGATAATCCATCCCACCTCACAGGTGTGCCATATCAAGATGCTGATTAGACACCATGATTAGTGCACAGGTGTGCCTTAGACTGCCCACAATAAAAGGCCACTCTGAAAGGTGCAGTTTTATCACACAGCACAATGCCACAGATGTCGCAAGATTTGAGGGAGAGTGCAATTGGCATGCTGACAGCAGGAATGTCAACCAGAGCTGTTACTCGTGTATTGAATGTTCATCTCTCTACCATAAGCCGTCTCCAAAGGCGTTTAAGAGAATTTGGCAGTACATCCAACCAGCCTCACAACCACAGACCACGTGTAACCACACCAGCCCAGGACCTCCACATCCAGCATGTTCACCTCCAAGATCGTCTGAGACCAGCCACTCGGACAGCTGCTGAAACAATCGGTTTGCATAACCAAAGAATTTCTGCACAAACTGTCAGAAACCGTCTCAGGGAAGCTCATCTGCATGCTCGTCGTCCTCATCGGGGTCTCGACCTGACTCCAGTTCGTCGTCGTAACTGACTTGAGTGGGCAAATGCTCACATTCGCTGGCGTTTGGCACGTTGGAGAGGTGTTCTCTTCACGGATGAATCCCGGTTCACACTGTCCAGGGCAGATGGCAGACAGCGTGTGTGGCGTCGTGTGGGTGAGCGGTTTTCTGATGTCAATGTTGTGGATCGAGTGGCCCGTGGTGGCGGTGGGGTTATGGTATGGGCAGGCGTCTGTTATGGACGAAGAACACAGGTGCATTTTATTGATGGCATTTTGAATGCACATAGATACCGTGACGAGATCCTGAGGCCCATTGTTGTGCCATACATCCAAGAACATCACCTCATGTTGCAGCAGGATAATGCACGGCCCCATGTTGCAAGGATCTGTACACAATTCTTGGAAGCTGAAAATGTCCCAGTTCTTGCATGGCCGGCATACTCACCGGATATGTCACCCATTGAGCATGTTTGGGATGCTCTGGACCGGCGTATACGACAGCGTGTACCAGTTCCTGCCAATATCCAGCAACTTCGCACAGCCATTGAAGAGGAGTGGACCAACATTCCACAGGCCACAATTGACAACCTGATCAACTCTATGCGAAGGAGATGTGTTGCACTGCATGAGGCAAATGGTTGTCACACCAGATACTGACTGGTATCCCCCCCAATAAAACAAAACTGCACCTTTCAGAGTGGCCTCTTATTGTGGACAGTCTAAGGCACACCTGTGCACTAATCATGGTGTCTAATCAGCATCTTGATATGGCACATCTGTGAGGTGGGATGGATTATCTCAGCAAAGGAGAAGTGCTCACTATCACAGATTTAGACTGGTTTGTGAACAATATTTGAGGGAAATGGTGATATTGTGTATGTGGAAAAAGTTTTAGATCTTTGAGTTCATCTCATACAAAATGGGAGCAAAACCAAAAGTGTTGTGTTTATATTTTTGTTGAGTGTATATATATATATATATAAGCTGCTGAATTTTGTACACAGGTTATTTAATGTTAACAACAGAAACTATACTACTACACTTAGTTCTACTACTGATAATAATATATTTTTTTATTTTATATGTCAGTGCAACATATAGTTAATTGTTATTATGTTGATCACTGCCAAATGTGCATAGTTGTTCATCAACAAAACAGCATTTTCAATATGTAGATTAAAAAAAAAATTAAAGAGTGTGAAAATCCAAAAAGTAAGGCTGGCAATACAAACTACGTTTCCCATGATCCTTTGAAATTTTTCAGTTGCTGTACCAATCACGTGATAGTTAACCATGGCTTCCTTCTCTCAGTGATGGAGACGCATCGTTGACATTAAACCAAAAGTGTAACTTTATAAATTTGTCCACTGAATACAATTTGGATTTACAATGCAGAAGATCAAGTCTCTCATGTCCCGGCAGGTGAGTGGAAAAAGAAAGCGTTTTTCTGACGTTTGTGTTTGACAGCTGCAGGTAGTTAGCCTCACAGCTAAGCTAACAGGCTAATTTGACAGCTCATCGTGTTTTTCATGAAAAAATCCCTCCAGCAGGTAAACTATGTATTTTTCCGCCCACCATTGCATTGATTTGGCAGGTAGGGCATGCTATTAGATAACTGAGTTCAGGTCCGTGTCGTAAGATTTTAATCTCGGCTCAGCTCAGTTATGACAACAGGGAAGTAGTCAGTTTGTGGAGTTAAAACAAAACAGTGTTTGTCTTCAGTCCAGCGACACTGTCGTTTTAAGGAACCTTTGTGCGAGCTAGTAATAGTGATGTGTTGAGTAGCAAACTGTGACATGAGGAGCAGGTCACAGTGAAGAGGGTTACTTCTTTTTGAGAGGTCTTTTGGATTTTAATATAAGGTTTTATTTTGATAGGGCTTGAAAAGCCCCCAGGAGAGCATGGCAGACCTCAGTCCTGTGGAGAACGTGAGAATCCCAAGCAAGGTAAACCTCTATTACACCCTTCCAGCTGTGACGATCAAAGGATTTCAGATCCATCTAACTGGGATTTGATTGCTGTTATACTGCGTAGACCCCAACCAATATGGATTTTTTTTTGTTTGTTTTTGGGAGGGGCTGATACATAGATTGGGGAGTAAAAAATTACAATACTGATGTGTTTGCTTATATACAGAAACACACACACATAAAATTATTAGGGCTGCAGCTATCAATTATTTTAGCAATCGAGTATTCTATCGATTATTCTGGTGATTTCTCGAGTAATCGGGTAAAAAGTACTTTTGCGTTTTTAAACAGCATCAACAGTCCAGGGCTCTCCCTAAGCAATGGCACAATGTCGCTGCATCATCACGGAGATTGTCAAATGTACTGTATCCCTTTTTGATTTCCTGGGTAATTATTTATTTTTTCACATCTTTACAAGTTTTGGATCTTTCCCGGTGTAAGGAGCTCAGCCAAAGTCTTGACATTTTGATGAAATGGCGATGGGATGTGGCTTTGTGTTTTTTGTTTTCCCCAACTTGTAAAATTTAACCATTTTAAGTTTTTTTTTTTTTTTTAATTTTGTTGGACTGCATAAATTTTTTTAATCCCTCTTTTTTTCTGCGATTCAGCCAATACATTTCAGCTGGAGGTTGAACATGCAAGTCTCGCAGTCAGTTTATTATTATTATTATTATTATTATTTTATATGAGTTGTCATGTTTGTGAAGCGTTGTGTGTTGCCCAAAAAAGCGGAACATTCAGTGTGAGTCTGTGTTTAGCTCAGACTCACACTGAACATTTCGCTTTTTAATTTTCGCCCCTCACACAGCGGACGAAACAGTGTTTTTTTTTTTTAAAAACAAACACACTGCTTCACTTTAAATGCGCAGTAAGCTATTTCAGATGATCAGCGTGGACCATGTTTCTCTTAAAAGGCTTTATTTCACTCTGTGTGTCACATTGGAAAGCTCCAGCTTTTGTGCTAATTTGATTGGCTCTGACACAGCTTAAGTGCATACTGTAGTCTTCTTCTGTTTGTTTTCCTGGGGACGTTACAGCGCCACACACAGGCCTGGCATATGTACTACAACGTTAAATGAAGCTTCAAGGCACAGAATTTGCCTCAAACATTTTTTTTGTAATCGAATTGTTCGAGTTACTTAGCCCTAACGATTACTACCATTTCATTATCAAACCCCCTGACAAATAAATGTAATTGAGGCTTGATGCTTTACAGTTAAAATATGAACTTTATTATAAATAATTCTGAATATAACCAACAACTAGTGAACGTATGTCATGCTGCCTTCAGTCATGTTGGTACTTGCCATGCCTCATCACTTAGCATTTGCGTACAATAAACGTCCCGTCTATTTTAGCTCCACCTAGCAACAACTTTTCTCTTGCTGCTGTAAAATGCCAACTCTGATTGAAATTGAATGGCAATTGCCTTTTTTTTCTCTTGTAGCTAAAGCAACCAAGGGGTGATGGGGTCCCAGCCATGCTTGACACATTGTAAACAGTGCTGTCAGATCACCTTCTGTTGGACAAACTGTATAATGACAAAATTTCCAAGAGCCAAACTGTTTTTTTCTGCATTGATTATTCTGCAAAATAAAAGTTTTCATTTGGGTAAAATAAAAAATAATTTAATGTCAGTGAAAGGCTCATACTGGCTGGTAGTATTGGCCAATCTTTTTGGATTGAGCACTTGATGGTAGACACTTAACTCAACTCTGCCCTTTATTGTCATTGTACAAAATGTCCAACTGATTGGATTTATCCTGCCTTTTTTTTGTGTGTGGCATTGTCTGAATAGTTCAAGTTGGTTTAGTTTTGCTGCCAAGATCTTTAGTTTTTAGTTTAGTTTTTTTTTAAAGAGGTCATATTTCAACAGGCTAATATAGGTCACCAGGTGTCTTAAAAATGGATAATATGTTTGTGCCTACAGTACAAATGCATTGTAGAGGCGGATGGTTTGCATATTTAAAAATATTCCATTTCACATTTGCAATTGCAGCCCAATTTTTGTTTTGTTGTTTTAGATGGAATAGAGATCTTCTACCTGTTTGAATGGAGGGAGAGTGAGAACACTTTGATGGCTGAAAGAGGTGTTTAACATGAAACTCCAACCATATTTAGCTCCAAAAGATACACAATTATGTTGCGCAATATGTCTGCTGCAGTGTTTTAGCATTTTCTCATGACAGTAAGCTGAGAAAGCACTCTAGTCATGTTTATTCACAGGAAGCATTTAACAGTTTAGTTGTGCAAGAGTAGACTGCACAGAAGTAGAGTAAATCTATTTGTCGTCAACACCTTCGTGCACAGCGCTTGGGTTTTTGCTACACACTCATGACTTTCTACTAATATATCTGAACTGGGAAGGTAACCTAGTACTCCATTTTTTAAATGTGCAAATACTTGTATTTCTGTTGTCTTGATTGCAACGCGATGGTTGTATGTTAGTGGAAATGTCTATGTGGTGACGATTGACTGCTTTACTGAATTACCACTTGACTGTGTGGTGCACGTGTTTAGGCTACAAAAGATAAGCCTTGTAGGAACTGTTTTACTGGTGCTTTATTTGTGGGAGTTGTGAAATTAGATGGTGAAATCTTGGAAAAATAGCTTTCAGATGAAGTGTTCTCTTTTTTTACCTCTCAAACATTGTCACAGGCAGCAGTAACTGTGTAATAAATTGACTTTGCTGAAAGTCTCAGACTCAAGCTGCATTTAACACATATTTGCCTTTGTGATGAATATGTTGTTTTTAAGTGAATCTATTAGGCTATAAAATATTATAAAATGTCACTGACTTGTTTTCACGAAATGTTATTCCCAAGCGAATGGATAAGCGCACATTCTTTGGTGATTCTTATTAAAATATATATATGTGTGTGTGTGTGTATATGTGTATATATATATATATGTGTATATATATATATATATATATATATATAAATTTTAGAACAAGTGATAAGTAATAATAAGTTTAATCCATTTTCCTCAAAACTGCTTTTAAACATCAGGTAAAAAAAATGGTTGCTCTGTTTATAACACCCATGACACGCCGAAACGGAGGTGTTCTTTGTCTCGCTCAAACAGTGAATCGGTCGTTACGCACGAAGCCTCCACGCGGCTTTCCATGACAAAATCTCTTGTTAAAAGTGAAATCTGCCAGAAAATGGTTGATGTCCAGCTCTTGTGATAACCATAGAAAGTGCACACGACGGTCTCATATCCACAGAGCCATCAGCTTAGAAATGATCTGGCGTTTTCTGCCTCGTCGTCGCAGCTCGGAGCGCGGAGCGCCGAGTGTCCTTAAAGCTGTAGTAACAGTCCTTATTTTCTGTGAAGCCTGTAAAATTTTCACCTGAAGCCAGATAAATTTTTCAAATGGTTTCCAGGTGCCAGTCTCTAACAGCTTCTGAAAAAATTCTGATGGAAAAAAAGTCCAAATCATTCCGCCATTTCCAGACAATGAAAATCCGACGAGGGGGCGGGACCACTCCTTCCACAAGGCGTGCTCACAGGTGAATGACGTCACCGACAGGCGTGGAAAAACTCATGCATGCGTACGAGGGTTCAAGCTTGTCTGACGTAAAAACATATGAATCAAATTCATATAGTTAAAAAAAAATAAATAAAAAGGTCCGTTACTTTATTGACAGACCTCGTGTGTGTGTGTCTGTATATATATATATATATATATATATATATATACACTTAAAAACATACTACAGTGCCTATAATTGTATTCACGCTCTTGAGCTTTTACCCATTTGAATTTACTTATTGCATAAAGAAATAGGTAATCCATGCTTTTCAACATTAACATGTCTAAAATTATAATATCTAGACTCAAATTGAAAACAAATCTCTACAACGTGATATAAAGTAAAGAAAATATAAAAGCCTAAATGATGGTTAGTTAAACACAAGTAAATAATCACTTTTACAGAAATTTTAATATTGAGAGACCTAGTTGTTTTTTTTGTTTTTTTTTGTAAATAGCATAAAGAAATTACAATGTGTAAAAGCTTAAGTTGTGAATGCTATTTACAGGCACGTTATATGTACTACACACATAATTTTAAATTAATTCAGTACAACTGAAAACAATTGTAATTCAGAGACTATCATATACACTCTTCAAACTAAAGCACAGATGTGTAGAAACATTTTGCAGATACTTTTGGTATTAAATAGTTTGTATTAATCCATATGTTGTGATAATTACCTTACGTGCTCTCGTCCTTTCGTGTTACACCACTTTAAATCACATTATAAGCTTTTTAAACCAGTCTGTACTTGGTGTAAGAATGTGTAAAAGTGTCAAATCAGTGCAAAATGCGCAAAGTGGGACATGTGAGAACACACAGAATATGGTTTTTCTTGAGCAAATAATAAATAGTCAAAATACTTTAATTCAGAGACACTTTAATTCAAATCAGTGTATTATAATGACATTTATAATGATCCATGAAGATTTTGGGGGTCAGTGTCTTGTTCAAGGAAACCTCATTACATTGGCAGTAAATGGAGGTTGATTCCTGACCAAAGTTCAAGGCTGTGTCCTAAAAACCACAAAAACAAACAAAAAAACAAGCAAGCAAGCAAACGACAACAAAAACAGATGAAGCTTGAATAAAAGCAGTTTCCTTTGGGATTAATGAAGTATTCTGATTAAATCTTTTGTAACTGTACAACAGGTAGCTCAGTGGGATAAGATGTTGGGCTTCCACAAGGTAGACCTGGGTTCAGTTTTTGGTCATGCTACATGATATTTGGATGAAAAAAATGCCGATAATCAATTAATCTGTTTGTGTTTGCTTTGTAATTTCTTTTTATTCTACTGTGTTTTATCTTTTAACTGTGCTTTTCTTGCTTTTAATTTTGATTTTAGATTAATTTGTGTTGTGAATTATGTGAAGCGCCTTGGGGCGACTTTGTCGTGATTTGGTGCTATATAAATTAATAAATTGAAATTGAAATCGGCTTATTTGCCAATAGCCGATAAATCAGCCGATATTATTATTATTATTTTTTTTTAATTAATAAAATGTTCTTTTTTGGACCCTTAACAAAAAAGGTATGAGCTAAAAGCTGAACCTTTGTTCTCATATTGATTAACTTTATAACAGAGAAGAATTTTCAAGTTCAAAAAAATGCAAAAATGCAATTGGAGCAGTTAGGGGGCTATTCAAATGGGCCAACTAGTAAGATATCACGCCTGAAAACAATCTTTGCCTTATCACGTGAGGTAAATCTGCCCTACGATTGGATTTTGGAAAACCATGCGACGGAGAACCAATTCCGATTGGACACTCAGATTGCGCACGTCATCACACATCTTCTATGAGGAGTACCAAGATGGCCGATGGTGGATTGAAAGTCCGCGGAGTTAACTTTTCAGCAAAAAAAAAAAAAAAGTAAGTTTCTATCTCATATCATTAAAAAGTTGTTTACAATTTAGTAAAGCTTGGTCCCAGCCGTCATATACGATGGTGTCGGCCCCAGAGGGTTAATGGCGAATGGCAGTAATTCCCAGAACCCTTCCTGACCACCAGTGAATCTGAATGTTTCAACCTCTTAGCAGTAAACGAAAGTTTTTCATGCTAGAAATAAGGTCTACACAATATGGGCTTAATAAAAAGCCTGACCGATGCAATGAAGCACATTTGACACATTACTACATAAACTGAGTTAATCAAACTGAGTTGAACTGAAATGGGAGAAATGTGGGGTGAATGTAATCGCAAAGTTATTACAAACAACATCCTTATAAACTTACTTGTATGCTTTTGTCAGCCGATCAGTGCAGTGTGACGGCGAACTACGGGGGCCGGTGATGAACACATTTAATCGGCTGAGAACACAGATCTCACTGGTTTTGGGATTGGTATTAAATGATGTGGCCAAACTGGATGTGTCAAGTAGCCACACACACTGTGGTCGTGGCCCATAACACTCAAATTAGTCTGTGCTGGATAGATGATTCAAGCTCTATCACATTTACTGTTTTTAACAAGACAACGTTCACAAAAGTCAGATAAGCTGCTCAGAAAGGCCTTGAGCTGATTATGTACATATCAGCCTGCTGGTAGAGTAAACTAAATGAATTTGTCTCCTATGTGTACTGCAAATACCGGCTGGTTTGGGTACTACCAAAGCGTAGAGTGCTTGTTTAATGATTACACTCACTGGGTGTATTTACTTTTTTGCTGAACCTTTCAGCATTCAGGAAGATGAAATATGATCTACACAGGCTGTCCTTTATAATTACCCACATCGAAAGCTTCAGTCCTTCATGATTAAAATCATTCTGTTGTACTGTACACTGTGACCGTGGTCATTGTTGTCAGTACTTAACATTGATTAGGCCACTTATCCAGACCAGGGTTCTCAGGCTTTAATTGTATGAAGCTACTGGCTTGCATCTTCTCCTACTTCAATTCTCAAATTATGGTAAAAATTCAAATGCAGTGTTTACTGATGATCTTGTTAGTGGTTACAAAAATGCTTTAAGGCTTTCTGAGCAAAGACTATGAATAGAGAGGGCATTTCCCCAAAACAGACAGCGGAAGGGTGATTAGCAGAGAGAGCTTCAAAAGTCAAGACAAAATAATGCTTGTGGCAGAAACCATAGTGGTACTGGGACTCAATAATGTGGTGTTTTTTGCAGTAGAATGTTGGCTTTTGTTACTGGCAGTGATAGGCCTTTGGATTTCATATTGACAGTTAACAGCAACAGCTACAAAATGCAAACTCTCGTATTTACAAGTTAAATGGTGTTAAAATAACTCACATAGGTATTAAACAGACAATTGTCAAATCATTAAAATAAGAAGGTGTGTGTGTGTGTGTGTGTGTGTTTAGGGGGGATTAATAAACAGAATGTGCTTACACAGTTCAATTAATTTGATTGTATTTGCACTTAAATTCAAGGTGAAAGTCAACATTTTAATTACTCTTTTACTTTGATGAGCGATAAGATCATGGCATTTGTCAATTCCATCGCTTTCAGTGGTCCTGCTGTAGGCATCCCACCATTCCAGGGCTTTCTGATTCTCAGTAGGATGATAAAATAATGGACAAAGCAGGATCCTCTGGTAGGGCTGGATCACAGCAGGACCGTTGGAGGTATTGCTTGCTGCATGAGGAATAGGTGTGTCTAGGTTTGTGGTGGTCCTGGATCAACACCAAGATCCAGGCTTCCATCAGGAATGTATCTGTATGCAGTGACAGGCCTTTGTGATTGTGACACACTTGGGAAGAGCTTATGATGTCAGGAGCTCACAGTGATGCAGATATATTTCCAGGGGGACAAAGGTCCAAGTTGTTAGGGTTGTGGTATTTCCTGTCTTACTGTATGATTCCGAGCCTTGGATGTTAACCAGTGACATATGGCGGTGATGGGATGTCTTTGGTACTACGTCTCTTTAGAGGATTCTTGGTACCACTGAATGACTGTTTGTTTAAAATGAGTATCACTTGTGCTGTGAGCAAACATCAGCTTGGACATTTTGTCACGTGGTGCATTTCTTTGGACATGATCCAGCGCATAGGTGCCCCAGCGTTGAAAATCCCAACGTTCCTGTACCCGACCTAACCCGAGTTATTCTTTAAAGTAAAGTGCCTTTATTGTACATACATATATACAACAAAATTTGTCCTCTGCATTTAACTCATCCTAATTACAGTTAGACACATTCCAACCAGTCAGGAGCAGAGAGAGACCCTAAATAAGCAAACCCAAGGAAACCCACACAGACACGGGGAAAACATGCAAACTCCACACAGAAAGGACGGGAAGCGATCCCATGAACTTCTTGCTTTGAGGCATTCATGCTAACCACTAAGCCATGGTATAAACGAACTTCCTCATCTCTATTTTTTGCTGTACAAGCCCTACACTGTTATCAGCACAGGGAATACATTTAATTTACATGAGGCTTCACGTTTTTTCTGATCAGGTTGATCCCCTGTTCATCTCTTCGGGTTCCTGATATGCTATAAGCTGCTTTTGTGGGTTCACATTACAAAACACAAAGAAGCAAACATACCCTTTTCTCCCTCTCAACCCTTTTCCCCTTCCCCTTTGGAACTCAGCTTTAATGATTTTTCTGAGCAGGTGCTGCTGTAATATTTCTCTTCTGTTAAACCGTACAGAACCTTTGGTGATCCCATTATGTTTCACAGCGTGTGGCCAAGCAGTGCTCAAACCCACTAAACCTCTGGATGTCGAACCAACTATATAAAACGCAGACAGCCGACTGATGCATGTGGACATTTTCCTTTTCGCAAGGCTGGTCATCTATTACCTGAAATAAAATCCATTATAGCTGTGACACAGCTTTGGGGAAGCTCTTATTTATGTATTATATGAATATATATATCCGTGTTATATATGCACTGCTGTCAACACTGGGATTTGTTGGGTGTTTGCCATATGGCAGAAATTTTCTCACTGTGTGCTGCTATTATTAGCGCTGGAGCTCCATGCAGTAGCTCTTCCTCATCAGTAGGGGTCACTCTCACTTCATGACTGGTTTGTCTAAGAGTTTTCCTCTCATACTGAGCATCACCTCCACATTGATTCATAGTCATTTGAGCCTCAAAGTTTTCACTTTCTCAAATTTTTTTACTGGCTGGGAGGATGTGCTGTTCAGTAACCCGCCGTTAGCTCACATGGAGTTGGATTAAGCCGATAAAGGCAGTTGCCAGCTACATCTGAGAGAAATATTGATATAAAAATTGTAGGACTCAAATTATTTATTGCATTGGATTTGCTGCTTCTGTTTTGCTAATTGATAAGTGTTTATGACATCACAGCTTTATTGAACACATCATAATGATCCACTTCAGAACCTGTAATATAATGAGTCTGAAATGACCAGATAGTAGCTCTTTCGTAGTGTGGCTACTGCTGTAACTGCATGCAAATGTGCCACGCAACAGCTGTTCGTGTCAGGCCAGATGAGGGCTTACACCCACTCAAGCATAAATATTCATATTTGGACACAATACATTCATTAAAACAATCATTCCACAGTGTAAATAATCAGTCCTCGTCTCCATCGTGACCGGATTATCCAGGAACCTCCAGCTGTTGACTCACTCCTTTATTTGATCAGAGCCACATGTTCTTGAGGGCCTTTTGATTCAATTTATTTATTTATTGGTTCACAATCAGCTGGCACTTAAGAAGAAAATCCACTTAGATTGTTTTTTTTTTTTTTTGCAATAAGGCACATTAAAGTCTCACACTGGATTTCAAATAGATTTGCATTTTCTGTCAGGCAAAGGAGGGGAATTTTGTTAATTTGTGCCTGTCTTTTAAAGTGAAGTTTCATCAAAGTGTCACGGTGGCTGATGAGGATTTTCACACATGGAGCAGAGGGATTTTTTTTTTTTATCTGTACGGCGGCAGCAAAGGAAGAGAATTATTTAACCTGAGGCAGCTTATCAATGACTCATTCACATGAAGATGTCTGGAGTTTGTGAGGAACATTTGTACGCCACATCGGGTGGGAGAGTGATGTAGCCATAAGACAGACAGACAGATTCTGACATGGGAGAATTATTTCTCGAACCAAACTGGAGCTGCTGCACAGGACAGACACATCGTTGGAGACGGTTTGCTTCCAATGACTCATCCACCCCTCTTTTTTTCCCTTTCCCTCTCTCATTTGACCTGAGATCCCACCGATTCTTTTGAAGGAGGGATGTAATCTTCTGCCTCTGCTCCTCTTTTTCAATCTCCCATGCCTCACCCACACATTTATTTCCCTTGCAGCACTCCTTTATTCAAGTCCAGTTATACACCGCACTTGTCTCTTAGTCTTTACTCTGCAGGCATGCAAAAACTTTTTAATGTCACATTTCCCCCATGGTCACATTTTATTTCATTACTAGAACCCCCCCCCCCCCCCCCCCCCCCCCCAAGCCCAATGATCTATTGGTTGGCTGAAAAAAAAACCCACTATGGCTATTGGAAATTAGATTAGATTAGATAGAATTTTGCTAATCCCTTGGGAAGACTCCCTTAGGGAAATTAAGGTTCCAACAGCATGTATAGCAGCAAACAGGGTAAGAAGCACACAGTAGCAAAAGTGAAAGTAAAAAACAATTTGCAAATATAAATACACAAACTTAAATACCAGAAATTCTTCTCACTACTGGTTTACTGGCTACTACTGTTCCTCTCCTTCCCATCCTCTGTCTTCCTGTTACTCCTTCTCCCCCTGAGTGAGGAGTTGTACAGTCTGATGGCCTGAGGGACAAAGGAGTTTTTCAGTCTGTGGGAAGGAGCCGTCTGTGGCTGAAGAAGCTCCTCTAGTTGCTGATGACGGTGTGCAGAGAGTGACTGGAATCATCCATAATGTCCAGCAGTTTGTCCAGTGTTCTCTTCTCTGTCACCGTCACCAGAGACTCCAGCTTTGTACCAACCACAGAGCCAGCCTGCCCGATCAGTTTGTCCAGCCTGGATGTTAAATGGTCGCAGCCTCTTCACGAAGTACAGCCTGCTCTGTCCCTTCCTGTATAGGTGTTTGTTGTGGGTTTTGCAGTCCAGTTTGCTGTCCAGTCACAGCCTGAGGTACTTGTAGGAATCCACAGCCTCCACCTCAACACCCTCAATCAGAACTGGTCACGGTCTTGGTTTGGACTTCCCAAAGTCAGTGACCAGCTCCTTTGTCTTCAAGGTGTTGAGCTGCAGATGGTTTGTGGCACCAAGTAGCAAAGTCCTTCACTGGGCTCTTGTACTCCTCCTCTGTCATCCCAGATGCACCCAACAATGGTAGTGTCATCTGCGAACTTCTGGATGTGACACAGCTCAGAGTTGTAGCAGAAGTCTGTGGTGTACAGGGTGAAGAGAAGAGAGTCCAGCCACCGTACCATGCCCTAGGGTGCTCTGGTGTTGCTGATCACAGTGTCAGATGTGGTGTCCCTCAACCTGACATACTGCAGCCTGTTGGTGAGGTAGCTGGAAATCCAAGTGACCAGGCAGGGGTCCACTCCCATCCTGTTCAGTTTGTCCTGAAGCACAAGGGGCTGTATGTTGTTGAAATGGTGTCATTACAGTTTGTCCAACAAAAGGTGGTCCAACGGCATTATTTACAATGATGTCAAGCATGGCTGGGACCCAAGTCAACCCTCGGTCACATTTGCTACAAGAGACGGAGGCAAAGTGACCATCTACCAATCATTTTCAGTCAGAGTGGCCGTTTTGCAGTGACAAGAGACAAGTGGTTCCTATGCCACCAGCTCGGTGGGGCCAAATTAAAGGAGTCTATTTTATGCAAATGTTGAACAATTTGACATGGCGACTGCCATTCTTAGTAAAGGCAGCGTCATAGCAACGTGATAGACATTGGTGGTTGGTTATGTGTATAGTTATTTGTAATGAGGTTCATGTTTAAACTCTAAAACATCCTGCAGCTAAAAGCTAAGCTAATGTTAGCACTAACATCATGTTTTATTTTCATGTTACTCACTCACCTTAGTCAATATTTCAGAAGCTCCATGCTCAAACTGGATGTGTGTATATATCCAAAAGTCGCTCTCCCTGACTGACTGTTGGCTCTCTGCCTGGCTGCATGACTCTTCACAAACATGGAAACTGCGAGACCTCTGGTGGAAATGCACCCGCTGAATCGTTGAGCAAGAGGGATAATGAGCAATAAAATGCATCAGCGATCACTAATTATTACTGCATGTGCAGACTTACATTCATGAATACGTTGTGTTGCTAACTGGGACGTTAAATAATGTGCGACATGTCCTTTAGAAAACGAAAAAACAAACAAACAAAAGCCCCCCTATGCTGGTTGAAACACAGTGTAAGGGATGTAAATCAGAGCGCAGGAGTCCCCTACACTCAACTACGCTGGTGAGAACCCTGGTAATGAAAGTGTCAGTCCATGGCTACGCCTCTCTAAACTGGATGGTTTGTCACAACTGAAAGCTTCTTCTCAACATGAATATTTATCACTTGTTTTACACATAAAATATATAAACCCTCAGTGAATTGATCATACTTCCTGCTGATATAATCACTGGCAAAATAGTTGTAGCTAAGCAAGTGCCTATGAGAGTTTTCTTGGAGATTGCTATGGGGAAGTCCACATGAAATCAGCATTGAGATATTTAAATGCATTAATTTGATGGAACCTAGTTGGGAGTTGTATGGATTGGTTTTATCCCATGATTCCACATCCATCCTAGTTCACCTCTTTAAGGGTTTATGTATTTTTTGTGCCATTGTATTTTGATGTGCTTATGCCTCATTTTAGTTATGGCACAAGTTGTTGGCTACAACATTTTGGCCATCTGGCGCATTTCATTGCATATGATTCAGTGTTTAGGTGCCTCCATGTTGACGACACAAATGGCTTAAGAAGGCCAAGGGGACCCGTATTTCACCTCTGTAATTATTATGTCTTCAACTTTTATCCTACTGCTCGCCTCCTTTTGCAATTTCCATCTTTTCTATACTTCTTTAAATTGTTCAGCTTTCACTTCGCCCTTACCCTTGCTTGTTCCTCTAGTCACTGTAGTTACATCTCTCTTCTCCTTCACTGTTCTTTCCCTTGGGAATCCTTCCCCTTTTTTTCATTATCACCTTTCTGATGTTTTTATTAGTGCCTGTTTGTTGTTTTCATTACTGGGGAAATGATGTAATTGTGTTTTTTGGATCTTTTCTCTGTATGTAATCTTAAATGCTGAAATTCAGAGTCAGGTATGAATCCCGTCTCATATTCTGTCTGTGTTTCTCCATCTGTCACCACCTGTTTCTCACTGGTGTGATTTCACCTCTTGTGCAGGAAGAACTGCGAGAGCTGAGGGAGCAGCCCGTTGACCCCCAGGCAGAGCAAGAGGTCATCGACAGCATTGAGGAGGTCTACTTCTCTAACGAATCGTTTGACATGGTGCAGCATGAACTGGAGGTCAGACATTGTCGCTGTGAATGACTAAGTGACTGCTTGAAATTGCTATATGCGTGCGACTTGCCTGTTAAATGACAACAGACTTACACCCAAGTTCCCAAGCTGTCTTTGGAATATTAATTTCAACAAACTGACCGCATTTGAGATAATGACACTAATGCAAACAGGTTTTTGTGTGCGCTGAACCTTGTCTGAGTGGCAGAGTTAAAGAGCTTCTCACCTGAGCTGCTGTCTCACACACTCCTGTCGAGATGCACACATGCTGCTGATGTGTGGATTGATGGATTGCGTCTGCTCAAAAGAAGAAGGGTGTGAAATCTCATTAGATTTATCTTGGTATTGCTACACCATCTGAAATGAGACTCTCAGTCAAGGGGAAAGTAATTACCTATCATCCTTTGGGCCATAGATTTGTAATATCTTCATTTCCTAGCAGACTTTATTTGGTGTTTACTAAATATAACGGTCTCGACTCGCTTGATGAATCTGACTTAAGATATGGCAAAGTGGGTTTGTTGAGCTCTTATTTTTTCTTTCCTGAAATCAAGAGAGATATAGTGTTCTTGATGTACAAGTAAAACCACATTATGATTTTTGAGATGTTTATGCTGTGCTGTGAAGAGTAGCTCACTCAAGGTGAATTAATGTGCTATTGGGCCCCATTGGCATAAATAGTTGAATAGGTCCATATCTCTGCCTTTTATGATCTTCAAAATACACTTAGCAAATCAATTAAAGCGTAGCCCTAAACAGAAGCCCCCTCTACACCGCCAACCCGTTCACATTTCTAACCGTTTTTCCCCACTCGGCGACACACCCACTGAGGATCAAATTCTGGTTATTGGCGACTCTGTTTTGAAAAATGTGAAGTTAGCGACACCAGCAACCATAGTCAATTGTCTTCCGGGGGCCAGAGCAGGCGACATTGAAGGAAATTTGAAACTGCTGGCTAAGGCTAAGTGTAAATTTGGTAAGATTGTAATTCACGTTGGCAGTAATGATTACGCCAATTGGAGGTCACTAAAATTAACATTGAATCGGTGTGTAACTTTGCAAAAACAATGTCGGACTCTGTAGTTTTCTCTGGGCCCCTCCCCAATCGGACCGGGAGTGACATGTTTAGCCGCATGTTCTCCTTGAATTGCTGGCTGTCTGAGTGGTGTCCAAAAAATGAGGTGGGCTTCATAGATAATTGGCAAAGCTTCTGGGGAAAACCTGGTCTTGTTAGGAGAGACGGCATCCATCCCACTTTGGATGGAGCAGCTCTCATTTCTAGAAATCTGGCCAATTTTCTTAAATCCTCCAAACCGTGACTATCCAGGGTTGGGACCAGGAAGCAGAGTTGTAGTCTTACACACCTCTCTGCAGCTTCTCTCCCACTGCCATCCCCTCATTACCCCATCCCCGTAGAGACGGTGCCTGCTCCCAGACCACCAATAACCAGCACAAATCTATTTAAGCATAAAAACTCAAAAAGAAAAAATAATATAGCACCTTCAACTGCACCACAGACTAAAACAGTTAAATGTGGTCTATTAAACATTAGGTCTCTCTCTTCTAAGTCCCTGTTTGTAAATGATATAATAATTGATCAACATTGATTTATTCTGCCTTACAGAAACCTGGTTACAGCAGGATGTTAGTTTAAATGAGTCAACACCCCCGAGTCACACTAACTGCCAGAATGCTCGTAGCACGGGCCGAGGCGGAGGATTAGCAGCAATCTTCCATCCAGCTTATTAATTAATCAAAAACCCAGACAGAGCTTTAATTCATTTGAAAGCTTGACTCTTAGTCTTGTCCATCCAAATTGGAAGTCCCAAAAACCAGTTTTATTTGTTGTTATCTATCGTCCTCCTGGTCGTTACTGTGAGTTTCTCTGTGAATTTTCAGACCTTTTGTCTGACTTAGTGCTTAGCTCAGATAAGATAATTATAGTGGGCGATTTTAACATCCACACAGATGCTGAGAATGACAGCCTCAACACTGCATTTAATCTATTATTAGACTCAATTGGCTTTGCTCAAAATGTAAATGAGTCCACCCACCACTTTAATCATATCTTAGATCTTGTTCTGACTTATGGTATGGAAATTGAAGACTTAACAGTATTCCCTGAAAACTCCCTTCTGTCTGATCATTTCTTAATAACATTTACATTTACTCTGATGGACTACCCAGCAGTGGGGAATAAGTTTCATTACACTAGAAGTCTTTCAGAAAGTGCTGTAACTAGGTTTAAGGATATGATTCCTTCTTTATGTTCTCTAATGCCATATACCAACACAGTGCAGAGTAGCTACCTAAACTCTGTAAGTGAGATAGAGTATCTCGTCAATAGTTTTACATCCTCATTGAAGACAACGTTGGATGCTGTAGCTCCTCTGAAAAAGAGAGCTTTAAATCAGAAGTGCCTGACTCCGTGGTATAACTTACAAACTCGCAGCTTAAAGCAGATAACCCGTAAGTTGGAGAGGAAATGGCGTCTCACTAATTTAGAAGATCTTTACTTAGCCTGGAAAAAGAGTCTGTTGCTCTATAAAAAAGCCCTCCGTAAAGCTAGGACATCTTTCTACTCATCACTAATTGAAGAAAATAAGAACAACCCCAGGTTTCTTTTCAGCACTGTAGCCAGGCTGACAAAGAGTCAGAGCTCTATTGAGCCGAGTATTCCTTTAACTTTAACTAGTAATGACTTCATGACTTTCTTTGCTAATAAAATTTTAACTATTAGAGAAAAAATTACTCATAACCATCCCAAAGATGTATCGTTATCTTTGGCTGCTTTCAGTGATGCCGGTATTTGGTTAGACTCTTTCTCTCAGATTGTTCTGAGTTATTTTCATTAGTTACTTCATCCAAACCATCAACATGTCTATTAGACCCCATTCCTACCAGGCTGCTCAAGGAAGCCCTACCATTATTTAATGCTTCGATCTTAAATATGATCAATCTATCTTTATTAGTTGGCTATGTACCACAGGCTTTTAAGGTTGCAGTAATTAAACCATTACTTAAAAAGCCATCACTTGACCCAGCTATCTTAGCTAATTATAGACCAATCTCCAACCTTCCTTTTCTCTCAAAAATTCTTGAAAGGGTAGTTGTAAAACAGCTAACTGATCATCTGCAGAGGAATGGTCTATTTGAAGAGTTTCAGTCAGGTTTTAGAATTCATCATAGTACAGAAACAGCATTAGTGAAGGTTACAAATGATCTTCTTATGGCCTCAGACAGTGGACTCATCTCTGTGCTTGTTCTGTTAGACCTCAGTGCTGCTTTTGATACTGCTGACCATAAACTGTTATTACAGAGATTAGAGCATGCCATAGGTATTAAAGGCACTGCGCTGCGGTGGTTTGAATCATATTTATCTAATAGATTACAATTTGTTCATGTAAATGGGGAATCTTCTTCACAGACTAAGTTTAATTATGGAGTTCCACAAGGTTCTGTGCTAGGACCAATTTTATTCACTTTATACCAATTTTATTCACTTTATACATGTTTCCCTTAGGCAGTATTATTAGACGGCATTGCTTAAATTTTCATTGTTACGCAGATGATACCCAGCTTTATCTATCCATGAAGCCAGAGGGGACACACCAATTAGCTAAACTGCAGGATTGTCTTACAGACATAAAGACATGGATGACCTCTAATTTCCTGATTTTAAAACTGAAGTTATTGTACTTGGCCCCACAAATCTTAGAAACATGGTGTCTAACCAGATCCTTACTCTGGATGGCATTACCCTGACCTCTGGTAATACTGTGAGAAATCTTGGAGTCATTTTTGATCAGGATATGTCATTCAATGCGCATATTAAACAAATATGTAGGACTGCTTTTTTACATTTGCGCAATATCTCTAAAATTAGAAAGGTCTTGTCTCAGAGTGATGCTGAAAAACTAATTCATGCATTTATTTCCTCTAGGCTGGACTATTGTAATTCATTATTATCAGGTTGTCCTAAAAGTTCCCTGAAAAGCCTTCAGTTAATTCAAAATGCTGCAGCTAGAGTACTGACAGGGACTAGAAGGAGAGAGCATATCTCACCCATATTGGCCTCTCTTCATTGGCTTCCTGTTAATTCTAGAATAGAATTTAAAATTCTTCTTCTTACTTATAAGGTTTTGAATAATCAGGTCCCATCTTAGGGACCTCATAGTACCATATCACCCCAATAGAGCGCTTCGCTCTCAGACTGCAGCCTTACTTGTAGTTCCTAGGGTTTGTAAGAGTAGAATGGGAGGCAGAGCCTTCAGCTTTCAGGCTCCTCTCCTGTGGAACCAGCTCCCAGTTCAGATCAGGGAGACAGACACCCTCTCTACTTTTAAGATTAGGCTTAAAACTTTCCTTTTTGCTAAAGCTTATAGTTAGGGCTGGATCGGGTGACCCTGAACCATCCCTTAGTTATGCTGCTATAGACTTAGACTGCTGGGGGGGTTCCCATGATGCACTGAGTGTTTCTTTCTCTTTTTGCTCTGTATGCACTACTCTGCATTTAATCATTAGTGATTGATCTCTGCTCCCCTCCACAGCATGTCTTTTTCCTGGTTCTCTCCCTCAGCCCCAACCAGTCCCAGCAGAAGACTGCCCCTCCCTGAGCCTGGTTCTGCTGGAGGTTTCTTCCTGTTAAAAGGGAGTTTTTCCTTCCCACTGTTGCCAAGTGCTTGCTCACAGGGGGTCATTTTGACCGTTGGGGTTTTTCCGTAATTATTGTATGGCCTTGCCTTACAATATAAAGCGCCTTGGGGCAACTGTTTGTTGTGATTTGGCGCTATATAAATAAAATTGATTTGATTTGATTTGAATTTACCAGAATCTCCTCCCAAATCTGAAGAACCCTCAGTTGAGAAATGTAAGAAAGCATTTTCTTTTATGTTTTTCCTGCAAATGTACAAATCGACAAGCTCAGGTTTACACTTAAGGCCCACTGACACTTGCACGACTTTGATGTATGCACTTGCACGACATGTGTCATGCAGGAGCGTAAACTAATTTTTAACGGGTGCAGACTGAACGTGAGAGGGGCGTTGGCGCGTGCATTTGCGCAAAGAGAATTTTGAAATGTTAAAAAAATCTTTCATAAATGTTGTGCTACGTGTTGTGATCAGCTCCACAACACTATGTGTAGGTTATCAAGTGGAGTAAAGAAGACGTGAACACGAGTGGTTGCGTCAGCACACCGCATCAGAGCATAGCTGGTCTGATTGATTATAACGAGCTGCACACAAGAAGGAAAGAATATGCAACTGTTTTACCAAGCCATGACAGTGTAAACATGACAAATAATTACCATTTTAGATGGCTCCAAATGCTTTCTCCAGCTCATTTGCTGGCTCATTTAATCTGCTACAACAATGGTGGAACAAAGCATGGCGTCCAGCTGGGAACACAGCAGGTGGGATCATCACAACGACGTGTGTGCATCAAGTGTCAGTGCAATTTTACAACATTGCTAGCAATCATGCTGCTCAGTGCTCTGCTCACTGTTGATGATTGCTTCCTTTGTCCGAAACCTTTTAGGGGTGGAGTAGAGGGGAGGGAATTACCATATTTTACAGACTGTATGTTGCTCCAAAGTGTTAAGGCCCACTGACACGAGCATGCCTTTAGATTCATGCAATAGCATGATCTGTGTTGTGCTGGAGAGTAAACTCGCCTTTAACGGGTGCATACAGGATGCGAGAGGGGTGGCGGTGCGTGCGAGTGGTGATGTCAGTGGATCGCATCAGAGCGTAGTTCGGCTGAAGGATTATAACAAGAAGTTAAATCTGTTATAAACATACTTTAACAGCTGTACACAAGAAAGAACATGCAACTGTTTTATCAAGCCATGATAATGTAAACCTGACAAATAATTACCTTTTTTGACAGCTCAAAATGCTTTCTGCAGGTAGCACACGAAGGGCTCCAGCTGCAGCCTCCTCTGTGATTCAGGATGCGGTTATAGCCATTTTCAACGGCCAATTTGCAGAAAAAAATGATTAATCCACCACAAAATAATTATTTTACATACGGAGCGTCCAACGCAGAGCACATGGCAGCCGGTAGAACAAAGAACGGCGTCCAGCTGTGAACACAGCGGGTGTGATTGTCATGACAACGTCCATGCTATTGCATAAGTCACAGGCATGCTCATGTTGGGGCACCTTTAGTTGCATCTGTCCAGTGTCTTGAAGAGGGAAAACAACATCAAAGTTGCATAAGTCATATATATTTTTGAAAAGTACTAGGGACAAAGAACTCGAGTAAACTGCTTCTTGTCACCACTGAACATATGAGAACATCTGTTCAGAGCTAAATGTGTGCAGGTTTATATCACTACATGTAGTTAAGTTTTGAAACTCCTATAGATTTTAAAAAACATTATAGATGGCCTCGCCTTAGCCTAGCTGTCCCCCACCTTGATGTTCTGGCTGTCTGTAAAAGTGCAAACAAGTACACTGCTGAGTAGTATGAAGGCTAGGTTATTACCTCTCTTTGTTAAAGAGTGTGGTCTTTCAGTTTGACAACAGGATTTATGAAATCTACTCTTTCTCTAAGACCCAGCACATCCTTCTGATTGATATTTTTCTTCTTGTTTTACGGTGACTCGCATCCAGATTAATGGTACATTTGCACACATGGCACATTGTGGTCTGTGTGTATACACTCAACATAAAGAAATAATGCTAAGAACCATGTGAAAAAGTATGACGAGCTAGGTGTCTCCCCAGTATACCAGTTTGTGTCAACAACCCTGCATTAGTTGTAGGAGAAGGCTGCGTTCAATTTGTTTAGTGGGGATGATGGTTATTTGCTTCAAAGGTGGCTTAGTACAAGTCTCAGTACTAGAGCAGTTTCCAACTAATACAGTTCTCTTTTTCACCTTCAGCACACACGTTCTTTATATAACAAGTCTACTTGCACGCATCTGTGTGCCCATTGGCTTATTTGACAAAACTGACTAATATCAAAATAATATTTCTAATACACAAAATGTTTTATGTGTTGATTTAATTCCATTCATAAAAGACATCCCAGAGACACTGCAAATCTGAAATCACAAACATAAATGGATTAAATAAACACTGTGTTAGTGGCTTCTATAGGAACCCTGGGTGAGTGTAAAACAATTTTTGAACTATTAACACTCTGAGAGTGTTATCTAGCTCGGTTTTACAGTATAAAATACTAAGATTGCTCCTAAGACATGTCTGAGGAAGTGCTTCCGTGGAAACCTGATGGAAAGTTATACATTCCACACAGAGCTGCCAGAGGCGGGGTTCATACCTGCAACCTAATGAGTAGGAGACAACACAGGCACAGAGGTGAGCATTCTTGCTCACAGCAAGAAGGTCTGGGGATTCAATTCCATTCATGCCCAGTTCCTTTCTGTGTGGGCTATTGTCGTTGTGAGGCAACAGAAAGCAGTTGAGCCATAGACCACCAAAAACTTCCTCTAAAGTCGAGCATAAAGTTTTTTCTGCTATTTATGTGGTACTTTAATCACATTTATTTACTTTATTCATCTGAGGAAGGGCAGCCTGCCCGAAACGTCACATCTTTATGAATAAAGCTTTTTTGCATGGGAGCGCTGTGGTGGTGTGGATCATTCTATTTCTATTTTTGGTATACTTTTTCTTGATACAGCACACCTTTTATGTGTTTTGGATGTGCATGTCCTCGCTGCATCACTTTATTCAGATGCACCTTACATAGGTGGGTTCTCAACACACATATACTCTGTATCTGCACACAGGAGTGCACATTGGTGGAGATTGGGTGGTCAGAGGAAGATGGGGAGGTCTTGTTGCAAGAGGCACACAAGTGCTTCATTTTGGGGAGCTATGGTTTATGACTACTGCTCCTGATTGTGAGCTTTGATGTTTTGAGTGTAGAAATATCTCCTCACCAGAAAACCTCTCACTTCTGAGTTTATCATCAGCACCATAATGTGAGAGTTGCAGGTGCACCTGTCTATTAAACGCAGTGATGACACTCAGACTAAATACAACCCCTTTGTGCCCTACGCCTTACTTGGAAATTGCACACTGTTTAAATAGCAAGGTGGAATTGGACATATCCTCAATGCGCTTGTGCTGCACACTTCAGACCGTGCACAAAAGATTATCAAGATGAGGCCTTAGATCTCTTAGTTTTGGCGTTTGCTCCTGTAAGTGCTCTGTTACTTTTTTTGGCTTGTAGAAGTATTCCCCCCCCCCCCCCCCCCCCTTGCTAAGTTTCGCATGTTTTTTCAGTAACATTCTGACATCTGTGTAGGTGCAGGAACATCTCAGAATGTTGCCCGTGCTTGCTCCTGCGTATGCGCGTGATGAAGTATTGAACAGTTTTCTGATGCACTTGCAGAGACTGCATTTGTGTTATCAGAAGTCTCAGAAACTTTATGTTGATGAAGTTGCACCTATGTTTTATATATATGTGTGTGTGTGTGTGTGTGTGTGTGATTGTAGAAACTCCCACCTGAGCTGAGCCTGCAGGAACTGGAGGAGCACAGAGACAAACTGAAGAGACAACAGGCAGCAGTAAGTGTCTCTTTCTGTCTGTCACTCAAAATAACTTCAGCGTAAAAAAAACAAGTGACTAAACTGACTGCATTCCGCAATGTACATCAAGAGCTTTAATCCAGAGAGAGTTACAGGAATTAATTTTAGTGTAGGTTTAAATTTTTCTCTTGTAGAACGGGTCACGGTCTGTTGCAGATACTTGTACCGTGGAAACTGCAAAGCCTTAATGGTTGCTATTGTTGGGTGAATTTAATGAGCCATCTGTAATGATCCAGACGATTTCCATCGTGGCCAGTGTACTGAGGTCGATCAGGTACTGGCAGCTTCAGAACATGTGCTATTTATAGGAACACGAGAAAACGCTTCGTTCCCCTTTGCGCCTTAAATCCCATCACTTCCCCTCATTCCTGTCATGCTTCTGTACTCGCCCGTTTCTCTTGTTCCCTATCGGCTTTTGTTTTTGCTTCTGTTGTTTTTGTACTTTACATCAATTCCCCCACACTCCCTCTTATCTTTTGTTTTATTTTTCTAAGCAGGCCTTTCTCTTCTCCTGAGTCCCTCCTTTTTGACATTTTTTGGAAGTGGACCCACACAAATGTCAGTTTATGTGAAGGGATGTTGTAGACTTTGTGGCTCGTGGCATGGCGAAGTCTACACCTCATGAAAACCTTGAAGGAAACTTGCGCATTTTGTCTCTCCACCTGGCAGAGAGCCGTCAAGGACCTTACTGGAAAAGCCACGATAATGGATCCAGTGTGCTGTCAGGCAGAAAATCTGAAGCTGTGTTTCTTAGAAAACTTATCAAAGAAGCACACTTGCATGGGATCCTAAGACTATAGCTGGGCAAATCCTTTACCTTTACTCTCCCTCAGTACTACTCTAAGGCTTGTAACAACTTTAAAATAATTTTGTCAAAGACATACTTTGTTGTTCTTTTCTAGGTGTGAGACTTTTAGGGTTTTTTTTTTTGTTGTTGTCTCTAAATTGATTTCTACTTTGATATTTGTAATGTCCTGATCCTGACCCAAATCCAGATCATTGAATATTGGAGTACCTGCCCATACTGAATCCTGATCCAATACTTGCATTTCCATTACATGTACAGGTGAACCCCGTTAACTCGCGCAGGTTGGGGTCCACAAAATCGGGCCATGAGTTAATGAGGTTGACCACTAAAACTTAAATTCAATTACACAGTAGTCTAAATTTTCAGGGTAAATCGACCGTGAGCAAAGCCGAAACGTGAGTTATGCATACGCGAGTTACTGGCGAAGCAAGGTATTGTAATTGGTCGTGTGTGTGTCTGTCTATTTGTGAAAAAGATAACCACCGGGCAGATTTTCACCAAACTTTGTGGGAATAGTTCTTTGGCATACATGTTGAGATCATTCATTTTTGGAGGCAATCAGACAGAAAATGTATTTTCTGCTATGTCTCCCCAACCAGTAGGGTCAGAGAAATGATCAAAAGTTTATATTGATCAGCAAAATACTTGTGACTTGTGATTGATTGAGAACATACAACTTAAGGACATGTATATGTCCCAGTGTACAGAGTGTACAGTGTTTGCATCAGCCCTCTGATGCCTTTCATTTTCATTAAAGTAACTTCGATGTATATGTGCTGGACAATTGAACAGCTCTGTAAAGCATTGAGGTATAACTACTGGCAATGCAGGCTGCTTCTTAATGTTATTATTTTAAACAAAGTAATAGAGTGAACAAAAATCTGGATGTCATCTGTTCCATGAAGTATCACATTGTAATAGTATTCACGTCAAATGTGATGATTTTGGTGTTTTAATTCTGATGACTTGGCGTTAGTAATGATAATTAAATGTGTGGTAATGCAGCTGTCACACATGAAGATTTAGCCAGCGTATGCCGATGTATAAAAAATGCTACCAATATGCCATTATATGATAGTTGTCACAGTTCTGTGGTCGTCCGGAACACGTCAAATACATCTACATACGTCAATATGCATTGGAGATAAATTCAATATAAGTTAAAATAGGTTCCAAGCAAGTTACTCATAGGTTAGAAATACATTTTGGATACATTAGACGTTATCTCCATGTATTTTGACTTATAAATAGCTTACAAGTAACACGTGTGAACAATCGCATAACTTACCTACAACTTATGACCCACATGTGCCGGACGTATCAGCCATACGCTGGCATGCATCGAAAACATTGTGCACACACAAAATTTCAACGACAACCTTGCCATACTGCGACGTATACTGGCGTACTTCAATGTGCTCTTAACTAGCACAGATCTTACCCATAACATATTAGATCAAGGTGTGACAGGGCCATAAGACAGAAAATAAGGTAGCAACACACACTCCTGCCCAATCGGTGGTGGTTGTGAGGTTAACAGGGTGAAGAAGAACAAAGTAGTACAACCCCTGGCAAAAATTATGGAATCACCGGCCTCGGAGGATGTTCATTCAGTTGTTTAATTTTGTAGAAAAAAAGCAGATCACAGACATGACACAAAACTATAGCCATTTCAAATAGCAACTTTCTGGCTTTAAGAAACACTATAAGAAATCAGGAAAAAAAATTGTGGCAGTCAGTAACGGTTACTTTTTTAGACCAAGCAGAGGGAAAAAAATATGGAATCACTCAATTCTGAGGAAAAAATTATGGAATCATGAAAAACAAAAGAACGCTCCAACACATCACTAGTATTTTGTTGCACCACCTCTGGCTTTTATAACAGCTTGCAGTCTCTGAGGCATGGACTTAATGAGTGACAAACAGTACTCTTCATCAATCTGGCTCCAACTTTCTCTGATTGCTGTTGCCAGATCAGCTTTGCAGGTTGGAGCCAATTGTCATGGACCATTTTCTTCAACTTCCACCAAAGATTTTCAATTGGATTAAGATCCGGACTATTTGCAGGCCATGATATTGACCCTATGTGTCTTTTTGCAAGGAATGTTTTCACAGTTTTTGCTCTATGGCAAGATGCATTATCATCTTGAAAAATGATTTCATCGTCCCCAAACATCCTTTCAATTGATGGGATAAGAAAAGTGTCCAAATATCAACATAAACTTGTGCATTTATTGATGATGTAATGACAGCCATCTCCCCAGTGCCTTTACCTGACATGCAGCCCCATATCATCAATGACTGTGGAAATTTACATGTTCTCTTCAGGCAGTCATCTTTATAAATCTCATTGGAACGGCACCAAACAAAGGTTCCAGCATCATCACCTTGCCCAATGCAGATTTGAGATTCATCACTGAATATGACTTTCATCCAGTCATCCACAGTCCACGATTGCTTTTCCTTAGCCCATTGTAACCTTGTTTTTTTCTGTTGAGGTGTTAATGATGGCTTTTGTTTAGCTTTTCTGTACATAAATCCCATTTCCTTTAGGCGGTTTCTTACAGTTCGGTCACAGACATTGACTCCAGTTTCCTCCCATTCGTTCCTTATTTGTTTTGTTGTGCATTTTTGATTTTTGAGACATATTGCTTTAAAGTAGACCTGTATTTAAATAAATGTGGTCAGATTTCAGAAAGAAATAGCTATGTATTTATATGACCCTTGTGAATGCAGTAAAGTAAATCTGGAAGCCCAAATTTGTAATTCAGTGGAGAAATCTTCGTTTAAAAATGACAAATTTGCAGCTAAAATTTAGCCCTCTGTGAAAACAGTTTGTACAGCCGTATCATTTCCATGACGTCAGGGACAAGACAATGCGCTCCCGCCTTCAGTCCGATTCCGCATTGAAATTGATTTTATCTGCTAGTAATGTTACTTATACACGTCCTGGTTTCAACATCCAAAAGTAAGCTGCAATGAATGTGAGATACAGATCTGTGTGCTCAGATCAGCAACGACATCGACAGCGGGCGCCGTTCGTCCTCTCCCGCTCTCTGCCTCCGCTGCGCTTATTAAGTCTGTGGGCTCGTTAACGAGCTCGTTAGCCGCCGACGCGGGCCACTCACACCGCCCGTGTCTGCTTTGCAGCCGGTGTTGTGCCAGATTCAGCGCACAACACCGGCATCACCTCTCTGTCTACTGAATGGAGCTGCAGCACACTTGGCACAAGTCATGAGATTACGCTCGCTGTTTTAATGCGAAGCAGCCGGTACACCTGTTGCTGCAAGGACAGACTTCTTGCAGCAAAATCCACAGCACCGCACGTCTCGGCAATCGGAGCCCCAGAGCTCCATGGATGCTGAGAGAGGTTTATATATTTTTAATGACTGGGATTCTTTGCGGGTCTCGCCTCCATATCCCGCGATGGTACCGGAGGCGAAAGACAGTAGATTTTCATTGCGACACCACTCAATCAAATGGGCGTATGAAAAAGTCCCCCAAAATAATTTTCAAGCACAAATAAAAGAAATGTGTACTCACCAAACGTGCCGCAAGACAATATGAAGTTTAAAAAAAGTAGATCCTTCCGTATAAGACAAGAAAAAGGTGCAGATGCAAACTGACGTAAAGCCACAAATTACAATTTACAATTCGGACATGTCCCAACTTGTCCTCTAACACGCCGAAACGGAGGTGTTCCTTTGTCTCGCTTCATCAGCGAATCGGTCGTGACGCGCGAAGCCTCCGCGCGGCTTTCCATGACAAAATCTCTTGTTAAAAGTGAAATCTGCCGGAAAATGGCTGATGTCCAGGTCTTGTGATAACCAGAGAAAGAGCACACGACGGTCTCGTATCCACAGAGCCATCAGCTTAGAAATGATCCAGTGGTTTGTGCCGCATCGTCGCAGCTCGCAGCGCGGCGCACCGACCGTCCTTTAAAGGGGTCCTTAAACCTGTAGTTAAAGTCCTTATTCTCTGTGAAGCCCGTAAAATTTTCACTGAAAGCCAGATAAATTTTCGAATGGTTTCCAGGTGCCAGTCTCTAACAGCTTCTGAAAAAATTCTGATGGAAAAAAGTCCTTTTCATTCCGCCATTTCCAGACAATGAAAATCCGACGAGGGGGCGGGACCACTCCTTCCACAAGGCGTGCTCACAGGCGAATGACGTCACCGACAGGCGTGGAAAAACTCACGCATGCGCACGAGGGTTCAAGCATGTCTGACGTAAAAACATATGAATGAAATCCATATAGTTTTTGAAAAAAAATAAAAAGGTACGATACTTTACGGACAGACCTCGTATATATATGTGTATATATATATATATATATATATATATATATATATATAATATGCAAATAGCTGTAATTCATACATGGTTAATGCAAAATCTTTGTCAAACCCCTTGAATTAAGGCTAAAAGTCTACACTACAAGCAAATTTTGATTGCTTTCTTTTTGCCTATATTGTGTTGGTGTACACTGACAAAATCGCACAAAAAAGGGGGTGACATGCCCAAATACTTATGGACCAATTGTGGATAACAAATAAGGCTCAGTGTAGTTTTCTTCCAGCATGCACTATTAACAGGGTAAATAAGGTACATCAGGTGTACCTTCCCACAGTCACATCCTCCAGCTCTCTCTGGAATTTATGATCCCTCCAGCATGTTGTGATTGTGTCTTATCGTCTCCTCCTACTTAGCAACAAGCAGAAGTCCTCAAAGCGAGGCATTCAGGGGCCATTTTAATCATGCGGCTGAACCACCTCAGCTGGCGATTTTCAATGTGAAGGAGCAGCATTTTGACTCTGACCTCCTTCTGCATGTTGAGATTTCGACATCCTGTCTTTAAGGGCGAGCTCAGTCACCCTGCAAAGGAAATTCATTTCAGCTGCTCCCTCTTTGATCTCTTTCTTTATGAAACTACTCTGTTGTGTGTGTGTGTGTGTGGTGTGTGTGTGTGTGTGTGTGTGTGTGTGTGTGTTTGTGTGTGTGTGTGTGTGTGTGTGTGTGTGGGTGTGTGTGTGTGGGTGGGTGGGTGTGACCATAGTGAGGGCTGCACCATGAAACACTTCGGCTATGCCTTGCTGATGATGCCATCCCAGTTTCAGTCTCAAGCTTCATTTTGCCGTAACTTGTGTACGAGGCACCGTTATACTTATTTGATGCCTAAAGTGAAACCATACATATGAATGTCAGTGCTGATGTCATGAAGGGTAAAACATCTTGACAGGCGGGGCGTCAGTGTGAACATAGTCATATCGTATATATAATGTCTTATACCTGCTCACTTACACAAGTCCCTGCTGAGGCAGGGGGTCGTCAGTGTGTGAAATGGAGCACAGCCCGTCATGAGGAAGTGATAATGCTCCTTTGATGTTATCATTATGGAGCTGTCCTGTAAATGCTTTTCCTCTTGTCAAGATCTCCACACCCCATCTGAGCTGTCATTAGTTAAGCTGTAAAGCAAGTTGACACAGGTATGTGTGTGCTGGTGTGTACTACTGAGACCATATGTACATTTGATAGAAGCGAAAGACGTGAGAAAGGTACCACTTGCACCACAGTGCTTGCATATCTGATTGCCACTCTTTCTTCACTTTGGCTCTGTTCATTTGTTCATGTATAAATTTTTACTTATTTATTTTTTTGGGTTGTGCATTGCGAGAACATGAAAGACACAGACTGTTTTGTGGTGTTTTAATGGTGCATCCAGGATCAGATTCAATGCATTATGCATTAGAGTTCCGATGTATCATAAACTAATGCGTCACTGAAATGTAGGCTGCAAAGGAGGGATATTAATGAAGTGCAGAAACATATTCTTATTGTAAGAAAACTTAAAAGTTAAAATGACTCTTTGCTTCAACAGTAATGAATTCTCTCCCTTCTTCCAGCTTGTAAAAGTTGGTCACGCTTATGGCTGTCATATTTCCCAATAAAATTCCACTGAAATCAATCTGAAATTACTTTATGCTGTCCATAGTTAATAATAATAATCTAAAAAAAATCTTAAATTACAAATTAAGAAAGACAAATGGTAAATGGACTGCATTTATATAGCGCTTTTCCATCTGAATCAGACGCTCAAAGCGCTTTACAATTATGCCTCACATTCACCCCGATGTCAGGGTGCTGCCATACAAGGCGCTTACTACACACCGGGAGCAATAGGGGATTAAAGGCCTTGCCCAAGGGCCCTTAGTGATTTTCCAGTCACGCGGGGATTTGAACCCATGATCTTCTGGACTCAAACCCAACACCTTAGCCGCTAGACCATCACCTCCCCCAAAGACAAAGTTAAAAAAAAAAAAAACATTAGACAACCATGACTTCCTAATTTAATTTGGTAGACTGTTCCATAGTGTTGGAGCTTGAAATGAAAAAGCGCACAACATGATGTTTTCCTTTGAACCCTAGGGTTATACAGCAGGCCTGCCCAATGAAATTGCAGGGATGTGCTGGTACATAAGGCTAAACAAACCTGACACATTCATGGCCATAGAAAATAGCATTCAACCATTTAATATCAAAATGGTATTAATAGAACTTTGAAATCAGCCCTCACATATTTTCTTTTTTCCTACATAGGTCCTGAGACCAACTGCTGCCGGTGCTTCTCTCTGCATTCCAAATTTGCATGTTCCACTTAAAATTTGGCCAGTCATATTTCAAATATAATATCTTATAGTTTATAGTGGTAGACCAGAAAATGTGACTTTACAATCTATAATTCTGGAGGACAACAAAAGCATGAGTCAGTGTTTCAGCATCTGCTATTGACAAGCTAGGTCTAATTGTTCCAGTGTTGCATAAATGAAAATTGGTAGTATTTTATTTTCTCTCCAATATCAAAATCAAAAGACAATATTGGCTTAAAATCGCTCAGAAAATTTCATGTTGTATGTTGCAGTCAAAAGGAGCAATCGATGATTTCTGACGTCCGCCAATCCAGATCTGGACCACCTCCAAAATTCAGTGGAGTCTTCCATGCCCTAATATCTGTCTGTGGTGCACATTTGGTGAGAATCCGTGAAGTAGTTTTGAAGTAATCCTTCATATCCTGTATAAAGGGTAATCTTGATCCAGAATCCAGATCTGGATCACCTTCAAAATTCAGTGGAGTCTTCCATCCCCCAATATCTATCTGTGGTGCAAATTTCATCAAAATCTGTGCAGTAGTTTTGATGTAATCCTGCTAAGAGTAACCCTTCAAAGCCTATATAAAGTGAAACTTCATCCAGAATCCAGATCAGGATTTTCTGTATTATCTGTTTAATTTGTGTTTTTGTTGTGCATTGTTTCATATACTTTTTTATTATTGTCATTTATTCTTTCATTAGTAGAGTTGATTTTGTCTAGTGCTTACTGGGATCTGTTGAGGTTGACCACTGAAACTTACTGAAACTGTGTATCAATCAATCAATCAATCAAGTTTTTTTTTTATATAGCGCCAAATCACAACAAACAGTTGCCCCAAGGCGCTCTATATTGTAAGGCAAGGCCATACAATAATTATGAAAAACCCCAACGGTCAAAACGACCCCCTATGAGCAAGCACTTGGCTACAGTGGGAAGGAAAAACTCCCTTTTAACAGGAAGAAACCTCCAGCAGAACCAGGCTCAGGGAGGGGCAGTCTTCTGCTGAGACTGGTTGGGGCTGAGGGAAAGAACCAGGAAAAAGACATGCTGTGGAGGGGGGCAGAGATCGATCACTAATGATTAAATGCAGAGTGATGCATACGGAGCAAAAAGAGAAAGAAACAGTGCATCATGGGAACCCCCCCACAGTCTACGTCTAAAGCAGCATAACCAAGGGATGGTCCAGGGTCACCTGATCCAGCCCTAACTATAAGCCTTAGCGAAAAGGAAAGTTTTAAGCCTAATCTTAAAAGTAGAGAGGGTATCTGTCTCCCTGATCTGAATTGGGAGCTGGTTCCACAGGAGAGGAGCCTGAAAGCTGAAGGCTCTGCCTCCCATTCTACTCTTACAAACCCTAGGAACTACAAGTAAGCCTGCAGTCTGAGAGCGAAGCGCTCTAATGGGGTAATATGGTACTACGAGGTCCCTAAGATAAGATGGGACCTGATTATTCAAAACCTTATAAGTAAGAAGAAGAATTTTAAATTCTATTCTAGAATTAACAGGAAGCCAATGAAGAGAGGCCAACACGGGTGAGATATGCTCTCTACTGCTAGTCCCCGTCAGTACTCTAGCTGCAGCATTCTGAACCAACTGAAGGCTTTTTAGGGAACTTTTAGGACAACCTGATAATAATGAATTACAATAGTCCAGCCTAGAGGAAATAAATGCATGAATTAGTTTTTCAGCATCACTCTGAGACAAGACCTTTCTGATTTTAGAGATATTGCGTAAATGCAAAAAGGCAGTCCTACATATTTGTTTAATATGCGCTTTGAATGACATATCCTGATCAAAAATGACTCCAAGATTTCTCACAGTATTACTAGAGGTCAGGGTAATGCCATCCAGAGTAAAGATCTGGTTAGACACCATGCTTCTAAGATTTGTGGGGCCAAGTACAATAACTTCAGTTTTATCTGAGTTTAAAAGCAGGAAATTAGAGGTCATCCATGTCTTTATGTCTGTAAGACAATCCTGCAGTTTAGCTAATTGGTGTGTATCCTCTGGCTTCATGGATAGATAAAGCTGGGTATCATCTGCGTAACAATGAAAATTTAAGCAATACCGTCTAATAATACTGCCTAAGGGAAGCATGTATAAAGTGAATAAAATTGGTCCTAGCACAGAACCTTGTGGAACTCCATAATTAACTTTAGTCTGTGAAGAAGATTCCCCATTTACATGAACAAACTGTAATCTATTAGACAAATATGATTCAAACCACCGCAGCGCAGTGCCTTTAATACCTATGACATGCTCTAATCTCTGTAATAAACTTTTCAATCAATCAATCAATCAATTTTTTTATATAGCGCCAAATCACAACAAACAGTTGCCCCAAGGCGCTTTATATTGTAAGTCAAGGCCATACAATAATTATGTAAAACCCCAACGGTCAAAACGACCCCCTGTGAGCAAGCACTTGGCTACAGTGGGAAGGAAAAACTCCCTTTTAACAGGAAGAAACCTCCAGCAGAACCAGGCTCAGGGAGGGGCAGTCTTCTGCTGGGACTGGTTGGGGCTGAGGGAGAGAACCAGGAAAAAGACATGCTGTGGAGGGGAGCAGAGATCGATCACTAATGATTAAATGCAGAGTGGTGCATACAGAGCAAAAAGAGAAAGAAACAGTGCAGACTTTTATGGTCAACAGTATCAAAAGCAGCACTGAGGTCCAACAGAACAAGCACAGAGATAAGTCCACTGTCCGAAGCCATAAGAAGATCATTTGTAACCTTCACTAATGCTGTTTCTGTACTATGATGAATTCTAAAACCTGACTGAAACTCTTCAAATAGACCATTCCTCTGCAGGTGATCAGTTAGCTGTTTTACAACTACCCTCTCAAGAATCTTTGAGAGAAAAGGAAGGTTGGAGATTGGCCTATAATTAGCTAAGATAGCTGGGTCAAGTGATGGCTTTTTAAGTAATGGTTTAATTACTGCCACCTTAAAAGCCTGTGGTACATAACCAACTAACAAAGATAGATTGATCATATTTAAGATTGAAGCATTAAATAATGGTAGGACTTCCTTGAGCAGCCTGGCAGGAATGGGGTCTAATAAACATGTTGATGGTTTGGATGAAGTAACTAATGAAAATAACTCAGACAGAACAATCGGAGAGAAAGAGTCTAACCAAATACCGGCATCACTGAAAGCAGCCAAAGATAACGATACATCTTTGGGATGGTTATGAGTAATTTTTTCTCTAATAGTCAAAATTTTGTTAGCAAAGAAAGTCATGAAGTCATTACTAGTTAAAGTTAATGGAATACTCAGCTCAATAGAGCTCTGACTCTTTGTCAGCCTGGCTACAGTGCTGAAAAGAAACCTGGGGTTGTTCTTATTTTCTTCAATTAGTGATGAGTAGAAAGATGTCCTAGCTTTACGGAGGACTTTTTTATAGAGCAGCAAACTCTTTTTCCAGGCTAAGTGAAGATCTTCTAAATTAGTGAGACGCCATTTCCTCTCCAACTTACGGGTTATCTGCTTTAAGCTACGAGTTTGTGAGTTATACCACGGAGTCAGACACTTCTGATTTAAAGCTCTCTTTTTCAGAGGAGCTACAGCATCCAAAGTTGTCTTCAATGAGGATGTAAAACTATTGACGAGATACTCTAACTCCCTTACAGAGTTTAGGTAGCTACTCTGCTCTGTGTTGGTATATGACATTAGAGAACATAAAGAAGGAATCATATCCTTAAACCTAGTTACAGCGCTTTCTGAAAGACTTCTAGTGTAATGAAACTTATTCCCCACTGCAGGGTAGGTCCATCAGGGTAAATGTAATGTTATTAAAAAATGATCAGACAGAAGGGAGTTTTCAGGGAATACTGTTAAGTCTTCTATTTCCATACCATAAGTCAGAACAAGATCTAAGATATGATTAAAGTGGTGGGTGGACTCATTTACTTTTTGAGCAAAGCCAATAGAGTCTAATAATAGATTAAATGCAGTGTTGAGGCTGTCATTCTCAGCATCTGTGTGGATGTTAAAATCGCCCACTATAATTATCTTATCTGAGCTAAGCACTAAGTCGACAAAAGGTCTGAAAATTCACAGAGAAACTCACAGTAACGACCAGGTGGACGATAGATAATAACAATAAAACTGGTTTTTGGGACTTCCAATTTGGATGGACAAGACTAAGAGACAAGCTTTCAAATGAATTAAAGCTCTGTCTAGGATTTTGATTAATTAATAAGCTGGAATGGAAGATTGCTGCTAATCCTCCGTGTAAAAAAAAAAAAAAAAAAAAAAAAAATATATATATATATATATATATATATATATATATATATACGTACACACATTTTTATTGATAACAACAAACATGTGACTTTTCAGTATAGATAGTACCCATTCAATTGAGTTGGAAATTTTTGGTCTCCCCCATATCACAAACATGAACATTACCTTTCTTGCAAAATGTTAAAGCAGTGTATGTACGCACTTCACTGCACCACCGCTTCAGTGTTGACATGAGTGATATCACTGTGGAATGCATGTTTGTAAAATGTATTTTGTTTTAGTGCTTCGCTGGCTTGAAGCGACAATTTCTATTACTGCTGCTTGGCACTTTTCTCTGCTCCAAAGCCGTATCTTAAGTTGGTTAATGTAGCGCTCTTATTGACTCGGGTGTCTCAGTACACAAATTTTTAGTCAGTGCCTTCTTATTAAGACCCATTAGAAGGTTAACATGTCAATTTCGGATGGCTAGCCTCATAACGAATGTGCCGGGGATTGATAAAATGTCGACACATACCATAAATATATGTTCTGTCTCTGCCAGCTCTGGCCTTTACTTTGCTTTTTGTTTGTAACAGATGGCGTGTGCTTGCAGGAATGTGGAGAGTGGCTTAGTCATATGTCTTTTCTTGTGGCAATTTTTCCAATGAAAGATGTCTTCAACAGGATTTATTGTTGAACAATTAATTAGCTGAGCTGCAGCAGCAAATGTAGCAGACCAGTAGAATGGTCCAAAACCTTTTCTATTCCCGTACATACAGTGAGGAAAATAAGTATTTGATCACCCTGCGGTTTTGCAAGTTCTCCCACTTAGAAATCATGGAAGGGTCTGAAATTTTCATCTGAGGTGTATGTCCACTGTGAGAGACATAATCTAAAAAAAAAAATCCTGAAAACACAATATATGATTTTTTTTAAAAAATAATTTATTTGTATGTTACTGCTGCAAATAAGTATTTGAACACCTACCAACCACCAAGAATTCTGGCTCACACAGACCTGTTAATTTTTCTTTAAGAAGCCCTCTTATTCTGCACTCTTTACCTGTATTAATTGCACCTGTTTGAACCTGTACAAAAGACACCTGTTCACACATTCAATCAATCACACTCCAACCTGTCCACCATAGCCAAGACCAACGAGCTGTCTAAGGACACCAGGAACAAATCTGTAGACCTGCACAAGGTTGGGATGGACTACAGGACAACAGGCAAGCAGGTTGGTAGAAGACAACTGTTGTGTTTCTTCCACTTTCTAATAAATAAACATAAGATGACTGTCAATCTCCCTCGGTCTGGGATTCCAACCAAGATCTCACTTTGTGGGGTAAGGATGATTCTGAGAAAGCTCAGAACTACACAGGAGGACCTGGTCAATGACCTGAAGAGAGCTGGGACCACAGTCACAAAGATTACATTAGTAACACATGATGCTGTCATGGTTTAAAATCCTGCAGGGCAGCAAGGTCCCCCTGCTCAAGCCAGCACATGTCCAGGCCTGTTTGAAGTTCACCAGTGACCATCTGGATGATCCAGAGGAGGCATGGGAGAAGGTCATGTGGTCAGATGAGACCAGAATGGAGTTTTTTGGAATCAACTCCACTTATCATGTTTAGAGGATGAGAACAACCCCCCAAAAAAACATCCCAACCGTGAAACATGGGGGTGGAAACATCATACTCTGGGGGTGCTCTTCTGCAAAGGGGACAGGACGACTGCACCGTATTGAAGGGAGGATGGATGGGGTCATGTATTGTGAGATTTTGGCAAACAACCTCCTTCCCTCAGTAAGAGCATTGAAGATGGGTCATGGCTGGGTCTTCCAGCATGACAATGACCCCAAACACACAGCCAGGGCAACTAAGCAGGGGCTCCGTAAGAAGCATTTCAAGGTCCTGGAGTGGCCTGGCTAGTCTCCAGACCTGAACTCAATAGAAGATCTTTGGAGGGAGCTGAAGCTCCAAACCTGAAAGATTTGGAGAAGATCTGTGTGGAGGAGTTGGCCAAAATCCCTGTTGCAGTGTGTGCAAACCTGGTGAAAAACTACAGGAAATGTTTGACCTCTGTAATTGCAAACAAAGGCTACTGTACCAAATATTAGCATTGATTTTCATAGGTGTTCAAATACTTATTTGCAGCAGTAACATACAAATAAAAAAAAAAAAAAATCATACATTGCGGTTTCCGGATTAGTTTATTTTTTAGTTTATGTCTCTCACAGTGGACATGCACCTAAGATGAAAATTTCAGACCCCTCCATGATTTCAAATACTTATTTCCCTCACTGTAATAATGAGTTCAAAACTATTTCTGCTTGTCGGAGGGGAAACACAGAAGAATAATCCAGAGCCAGACAGAGTTCAAAGACCAAAGTTCCTCAATAGTAGTAACAGCAGTTTCAAGGGATTAAGAAATAGAATTATCTACAACACAATAAGTTCAAAACACAGGAATTTCTATTCCACAGAGTCCAAAGGAGCAGACGAATGACAGGAATCCAAAATGGCGAGAGTCGGAACAATAGCACTGTAACCGGAGCAATAAAACAGTAGTCAAAAACAGAAGTCAGTCACATGGAGTCCAACACCATAACAGGCATGCTAAAGAGTCTAATGGAACCTAATACAATCTGGCAACTAGGAGATATTCTCACAGCATTTTAAAATAACATGGAACAAAGAGACCTGAAGTGTGTGGACATGTGAAGGCGGAGGTCAGTGACCTCCAAAGTCCTCCAAAAGAAGACCTCCAAAGACCTCCAAAGTCAAAGTCACAAAATGAGGGAACCTACCAGAAATTACTCAGACCACAACATGAGACAAAAATGAAAAAAAAAAAAAAAAACAGAATCGAAGCCAAAATGTGATTCACGACAATACTCTGGTTATTCGGTAATGAATAAATTTGTGAAAGTGTTTTGATCATCAGCGTGTGTTAGGTCTGCATGACCTTGTTGTTGTTGTTGTTGTTGTTGTTTGTTGATGAATTTATTTTCCGTTGACCCGCAGTCTTGTTTTTTCCTCTGCTAAAAGTACCAGGTCAACAGCAACAGCGAGGAGTCAGATGGATCTCATGACTGAACTTAATTTCTCTGAATGCTCTTTAAATAATTGCAGTTTCACAGTAAGTGGGGAAGCTGCTGGTCAAACAGGTTAAAAAAAAGGAATGGCGAGAACATAACAATAGAAAACCTGTTGGTTTAATAAGGTTCTGAGATTTTTCAAAAGACCATGGATTAAGTTGGAAAGGTGGGGGTGCGGAGGGTGTAGTGTCTTTTGATGTATTACCTTTTAAAAATACACTTCATTGACTGTTATTCTTGCACCGTCGTAAGGATTGCACTGTCCAGTGTAATATCTGGAGTGACGTTGCAACATCAGATGTCGCCATTTAAAAAATAAAAATAAATAAATAAATAAATTGTTTCTCTAATTTCTGTCTTCTCCTCTTTCTGCCTCTCTGAAGGTTTCTAAAAAGGTCGCTGATCTCATTCTGGAGAAGCAGCCTGCTTATGTCAAGGTAAGCTTCCAGCGTCAGCTCCCGCTCATATACAGCAGTTTTTGACTTTTCATGGCGAGTTCCAGCTCCGTGACACGTCTGCTGAAATTTCATTCCAGATGGATCAGTTTTGCATCTCATCTGAGTTTTTGAAATTGGTATCTTTTCTCAGGATGTGACATGTGATTAGACAGCCGTTTATTGTGATGCTCTTAGTTTGTGAATAGATGTGCAACTGCTGCTGAAATGCACTTTCTGTATCCATGGCAATATGAGATTCAACACATTCATGGCCATAGAAAAGTTTTTGGACACAAACTTGTTATGCCTGCCAACCCCCAAAGTAAATGGGCTGATTCTCCATTTACCATCTCATGCAGATGCTAAAAGCACTTTACAATGTTACTTCATGTTTACCCATTCACTTACAAACTCACTCACAGCTTGTTGCTATGCATTTGCACACTGGTTCACATCTGTCTGCTGCAGCCAGGTTATAATGATGACAGGCTCTGATTTTGACTGTCAGGGATGAGTTTGGGCATGTGAGTAGAGCAGGAGTGAGCCTGAAGCAGCATATTTGGGGGGAAAAAGAACATCCTGGAGCATCATCTTAGCCTCTCAAGCTGTCCATCCCCCCTCCCCCCCACTGACTTGTTCAGCTGGACAACAGCTGTCACATGATCAGCACATCCCAGGAATCACATCTCATGTCGAACATTTTGTTTTCTTTTTTGGAACAAGCAACAAGCAGTGACAGTAGTTATTGGTGTTGGGTGGAAATTGACTGGAGCAGTTAAAAGATAATGAGCAGATCGATCTGTAGTGGCTGTGAGCAGCAGAGCAGGTGCACTGTATGGCTCTTCCCACCCAGCCAAGCTTTACGTGGCATCAAAAGTCGCAATTACCTTTAAATCACCAATGAATGAGGCTTGAAACAGATTTGGGAAAAAAAATGTATGGTGGAGGTGATGGTCTAGTAGTTAAAGCGTTGGGTTTGAGACCAGAGGATCCTTGGTTCAAATCCCAGCCTGACTGGAAAATCACTAAGGGCCTTTGGGCAAGGTCTTTAATCCCCTAGTTGCTCCTGGTGTGTAGTGAGCACCTTGTATGGCAGCAGCCTCACATCGGGGTGAATGTGAGGCATTATTTGTAAAGCACTTTGAGCGTCTGATGCAGATGGTAAAGTGCTATATAAATGCAGTCCATTTAAATGTATTTAATGCAATTTTTGACTGTTGAAACTTGCAACATGGGATCAGATTCAAATCGCATATGCACTAGGATCTGATTTTTAGTACTGGCATTCTGAACAAAACTGAAATTTCCTCGAAGGATTATTTTGTACCACTTATGCTAAAAAATCAGTTACTTAGAGATACTTAGATGATGTGTACCGTACAACGTCAGCTATGACAGCAGAGAAAGATCGGCAAGTTTTTGCTTGGCAGTGGCACCTAAAAGATCTCTGGGTTTCTTGAAAATGCTTGAATTGCATGAACTCATTTTAAGCAGTAGTTCTGTTGATTTGTTTACTGTAATTAGATCATTAGTAACTATGTGTCCCATCAGATCTGGAATAGTGCATCATCTATATCAGATGTGATTTTTGATATTAGTAAGAAATATATTTGATGTTGGGGTCAACTAAACATTATTGAACAGGCTGGTTTGTATGAACTTCCTTCTGATTTACAGAATAAAAATGATAGCAGGTCTTATTGACAGACATTGGAGTATTTCTGCTGAGTGAGCTTGTCCCGTATTCAGTTTTGCTGCTGCTGGTGGTGGAGGGCAGAGGTCATTTCAGTTTCCTTCACTTCAGGCTCAAAGACCAAAAGAAATCAAGACCAGTAATATACAGCAACTGGGGCTTTTCTCCTCATTCATAAAGATGCTTTATCTGACATTTCCACTGTGAATTACAGGAAAGGCAGTGGAAAAAAAATGGGGACACAAATCTCCAAGGCTTCTCCTTGTTCTGTGTTTACTCTACTGCAGTTTACCTGCTCCTCTACATGCAGTTTTCTGGTTTACTCCTGCTACGGCATTTTTCTCTACCTTGTCTCTTATTATTAAGCAGAAGCACAAACCTCCACAGAAACCCATTTCCTTGGGGCGCAACACTGCTTCCAGTGCTGCGTAACGTATTGCTAAAATGTGCAGACACATACACTCAAGCCCTGGCATGCAAACTGATGATCCATGGAGTCCTGTCCTCACTTGCGGCTTTAGCACAGTCATGTTGATTCCCTGTAGCGATAGATATAGCATTAGCAGCACAAAATAAGAGTGCATGAAAAGTGTCAAAGTGTGTGTGTGTTTGTGAACTATATACGAGGTCTGTTAGAAAAGTATCCGACCTTATTATTTTTTTTAAAAACCGTATGGATTTGAATCACGTGTGATTGCGTCAGACAAGCTTGAACCCTCGTGCGCATGCGTGAGTTTTTTCATGCCTGTCGGTTGCGTCATTCGCCTGTGAGCAGGCTTTGTGTGAGGTGTGGTCCACCCCTCTTGTCTATTTTTTATTGCGAAAAAATGTCTGAACGATTTGGAGCTTTGCTGCATCAATTTTTTCCCAGAAACTGTGAGAGACCTCCAGGTGGACACCGTTCGAAAAATTAATATGGCTTTCAGGGACGATTTTATGGGGATTAAACAGATTACGGAGTGTTATGCCACTTTAAGGACGACCCACAACTGCTGAGAGCACGGCGCGCTCTCAGCCCCCATCGACAGGCACTTTTTCTGGCACATTCCACCGTTACAGGAGTTTTTTTCATGGAAAGAAAAGCGGAGGGACGCGCCACGGCTCCGTTCATTACGTGGGACAAAACCACCTCGGTGTTGGTCTCTCAGGACAGCTTTCAGGTGGATTTCAGACGGATTCCGGTTGCTTTCCAGTCATGTGAATATCCGATTGTGATTGTGCATGAGCTGGACATGCCAGAACATGTCCCGTGAGGCTTCATCACAGCGTTTCTTTTCGCCGAGCGGCTGCACCGCAACGCGCGGTGGAGCAGCTTCTCTTTCCATGACAAAAACTCCTGTAACAGTGAAATGTGCCATTAACTGGACGCTGTCTTGATCCGGTATGTCATCTGACTAGCACAGGAATTGTGAAAAGACGTGGACATCAGCACTTTTTCCGGCACGGCTTTCCATGACAAAATCTCTTGTTAAAAGTGAAATCTGCCAGAAAATGGCTGATGTCCAGCTCTTGTGATATCCAGAGAAATTGCACACGACGGTCCCGGCTCCACACAGCGATCCGTTTAGAAATGATGTGGTGGTTTCTTCCTCTCGATGGCGGCTCGGAGCGCGGCGAGCCATGCGCCATTGTGGGCCGTCCTTAAAGCTGTAGTAACAATCCTTATTCTCTGTGAAACCCGTAAAATTTTCACCGAAAGCCAGATAAATTTTTCAAATGGTTTCCAGCTGCCTGTCTCTAACAGTTTCTGAAAAAATTCTGATGGGGAAAAAAAGCCCAAATCATTCCGCCATTTCCTCGCAATGAAACGACGACGAGAGGGGTGGACCAGTGCTCACTCAAAGCCTACCCACAGGCGAATGACGCAACCGACATGCGCACGAAGGTTCAAGCTTGGCTGATGTAAAAACATATGAATCTTATCCATATATTTTTTTGCATAAAATAAAAAGGTCGGATACTTTTCTCACAGACCTCATATATATATATAATATACTGTTCACAAATTTGTCTGAGCACGTCTCCTTTGCTGAGATAATCCATCCCACCTGTGGCATATCAAGATGCTAATTATGCCCTGGTCAGACGGCACTAACGGACACCGAAGCCAAAACGAAACAAGAAATCTGGACTTACGTTGACTTTCGGAGACATCATCTAACCGTCGTCCAGCTTTGTTTCTGTAGTTGGCGCTTCATCAGAATTTTCAGACTGTTGAAAACTGTGAATGAATCCTGATGACAACCTCAATTTGTCTGTATTCCGTTTTGCTTTCTGGCTTGACGGTTCCACATCATTTGCGTAGTTCCCATAACGTCAGCTTTCCGTTTGTCGTCCAGCCTCGCTCTCTCTCCCCCTCCCTCCCTCCCTCCAGCCTCTCAACGTCTCTGGCTGCGACGCCCATGCATGTGCACATGTTGTAAAGACAACGCTGCTGCAGGTGGCTGTGGACAGCACAGACTCGTTGCAGAACTAATCACATGCTGACGCTTCATTTTGATTTTGATTATAAGCGTCATGGTCGCAGTTCGCTTCGTTTTTCTTTTGTTTGTTTGTTTTCTTTCAGTCTTTTATGCTCTCTGCACCTGCAGGCTTTTCGGTGATGGGAGAAGTCCAGGTTCATTCATCCACTTTTTCTTGATGATTTGTGACTTCGGGACTTTTTTCCTTTGTTCAGCTAACGCTGTGTGACCAGGCCATTAGACAGAATGATTATTACACAGGTGTGCCTCAGGCTGGCCACAATAAAAGGCCACTCTAAAATGTTCAGTTTTGCCTTATTGGGGGGGGTTAGAGGGTCAGAAAAACCATTCAGTATCTGGTGTGACCACTGTTTGCCTCACACAGTGCAACACATCTCCTCATAGAGTTGATCAGCAGCCAGACGCCATCAAATGTGAGCATTTGGCCACTCAAGTCTGTTACGACGAAGAACTGCAGTCAGGTCGAGACCCCAGTAAGGATGACAAGCAAGCAGATGAGCTTCCTTGAGACTGTTTCTGACAGTTTGTGGAGAACTTCTTTGGTTCTGCAAACCGATTGTTGCAGCAGCTGTCCGGGTAGCTGGTCTCAGACGATCTTGGAGGTGAACTTGCTCAATGTGGAGGTCCTGGGCTGGTGTGGTTATACATGGTCTGTGGTTGTGAGACCGGTTGGATGTGCTGCCAAATTCTCTAAAATGCCTTTGGAGATGGCTTATGGTAGAGAAATGAACACTCAGTTCACAGGCAACAGCTCTGGTGAACATTCCTGTAGTCAGCATGCCAACTGCACGCCCCCTTAAACCTGCGACATCTGTGGCATTGTGCTGTGTGATAAAACTGCACATTTCTGAGTGGCCTTTTATTGTGGCCAACCTATGCAATAATCATGCTGTCTAATCAGCATCTTGATACGCCACACCTGTGAGGTGGGATGTTATCATCTCAGCAAAGAAGTGCTCACTAACAAAGATTTAGACATATTTGTGAACAATATTTGAGAGAAATAGGTCTTTTGTGTATACAGGAAATGTTTTAGATCTTTGATTTCAGCTCATGAAAAATGGGGGCAAAAAAAAGTGTTGCGGTTACATTTTTGTTCAGTGTATATCTCCGTTCAGACTCATGAGTCTGTCTGAGTTGAAGTGCAGGTGGGGGGGCACATCTACCTACATGCTTACTGCAACAGAAATAAAATGCAGACTTTTTTCTATTTTGTTCAAGAAACTAATCAAGTATCGAGTTGCATACTTCATTTTCAAGCTTTTTCCATGTATATTTATTTGCACGTGGCTACACGTATGAAACTCATTGTTTCTCGGTGGACTGTTTGGAGAGAGCTATTAAATTGAGCACATTGTGGTTTCGTTGAAGGAGTACATTTTTTGACACTCCTCAGAGCTCTCAGTACACGTTAAAACAATCACTATTGAAATATTAGATGTATGCCTCTCCCAATATAATGGCTTATTTATTTATTGCATTAAAAGTTTTAGTAAATCTATACTGTGCCACCCCTTTAAAGAAAAAGCTGGGTTAGAAAAACTAACTATCATGCTGCCTTTTTCTGAAAATTGTCTGAAATTGTGCATATTGGAAAGTGGCTGTGATTAACAATGAACAGTATTTTCAGGTTTGAACTGCGACACATAGAATTTATTTAAATTATTGCCATTAAAAAAATCAGACCTTGAAATTGAAAGGTCAATGAAAGGATGCAGATTTTTCTGGCAAGCCAGGTCTCCTCGTCTGAGCCTTAAATTCTGTCAAATTTGCACCACGTCCTCTTGTCAAGTTCGCTCAAAATCAATTGAGTTAAATGGACTTTGACTGGTACCAAATTATTCTGCAGCGCTAACACTTATCTGTCACAGGTACTACTCGTGCCTTTGTTCAAACTTCCCAGCGGCCTCGTTTGGGAAAAGGATTGGTAATTTGTCCACGCTTGGTGGGCATATATAGCAATTGGCTTGCGGTCACTTTCACTTGGGAGATGAAAAATTGATAGAAAATAAATGTAGAAGTGTGCAGGTAAGTTTTCGGTCCCAGTATTAATGAGCTAGTGCACCAAATCTAAAGGTCATAGTGCCTGTGTGACTGGTTTACGGCTAACTTAATTTTAAATTAATGTTCTCATGGCGCATAATCTGAGCACCAAGAAACACCTGTTTCACACCAGATGTGGGTTTTTTTTTTTTTTTTTTTGTGGACATTGCAGCTGAGCTGTGGAACTGCTGCGATTCCCGATGTGCATGTATTTATACCATGGGTGTTTGTGCTGCAGAGCCAGCTCTGTCTTTCCACATCATTTGTCTTTGATAATAGCTTTCTTCCCACTCTGTCTTCTGTGGAGTAACTGTTTTTTTAAGTGACTTAACAAGGTGCTTCATTATTATTTTTAATCTGCGCATGCAGCCGAGCTGATCAGTGGTCAGTTGACCTGGTTGCTCTGAAAGTACACATAGAGTTGGATGTGTTAATTTCAGTTTTTCAATTTATTTTCATTTATATAGCGCCAGATCACAACAAAATTGCCTCAAGTCGCTTCACACAAGTAAGGTCTAACCTTACCAACCCCAAGCGCAAGCACATAGGTGACAGTGGTAAGGAAAACCTCCATCTGATGAATGAGGAAGAAACCTCAAGCAGACCAGACTCAAGGGGGCAACCCTCTGCTTGGGCCATGCTACTGACACAGTAGACAATACAGGAAATTTATACAGGAAATTTTGGGAACCAAGATTTTGCTCATTTACTAGTGTGCTTGGGGTCATTGTCTTGTTGAAACACCCATATCACGGGCATGTCCTCTTCAGCATAAGGCAACATGACCTCTTCAAGTATTTTGACATATCCAAACTGATCCATGATACCTGGTATGCGATATATAGACCCAACACCATAGTAGGAGAAACATGCCCATATCATGATGCTTACACCACCATGCTTCACTGTCTTCACTGTGAACTGTGGCTTGAATTCAGAGTTTGGGGGTCGTCTCACAAACTGTCTGCGGCCCTTGGACTCAAAAAGAACAATTTATTACAATTACAATTATTATAATTATTACATATTATTACAATTTATTACTCTCATCAGTCCATAAAATATTCCTCCATTTCTCTTTAGGCCAGTTGATGTGTTCTTTGGCAAATTGTAACCTCTTCTGCACATGTCTTTTATTTAACACAGGGACTTTGCGGGGGATTCTTGCAAATAAATTAGCTTCTCACAGGTGTCTTCTAACTGTCAAAGCACTTACAGGTAACTCCAGACTGTCTTTGATGATCCTGGAGCTGATCAATGGGTGAGCCTTTGCCATTCTGGTTATTCTTCTATCCATTTTGATGGTTGTTTTCCATTTTCTTCTACATGTCTGTTTTTTTTTTGTTTTTTTTTTTGTGTCCATTTTAAAGCATTGGAGATCATTGTAGATGAACAGCCTATAATTTTTTGAACCTGCGTATAAGTTTTCCCCTCTCCAATCAACTTTTTAATCAAACTACGCTGTTCTTCTGAACAATGTCTTGAACGTCCCATTTTCCTCGGGCTTTCAAAGAGAAAAGCATGTTCAACAGGTGCTGGCTTCATCCTTACATAGGGGACACCTGATTTACACCTGTTTGTTCCACAAAATTGACAAACTCACTGACTGAATTCCACACTACTATTATTGTGAACACCCCCTTTTCTAATTTTTTTTACTAATAGCCCAATTTCATAGCCTTAAGAGTGTACATATCATGAATGCTTCGTCTTGTTGGATTTGTGAGAATCTACTGGTACCTTGTTTCTCATGTAACAGTAAGAAATATGAGGTCTGTTAGAAAAGTATCCGACCTTTTTATTTTTTCAAAAACCTGATGGATTTGAATCACGTGTGCTTGCATGAGCCAACCTTGACCCTTCGTGCGCATGCGTGATTTTTTTTTTCACGCCTGTCGGTTGCATCATTTGCTTGTAAGCAGCCTTTGTGTGAGGATGGGTGTAGTCTCTCGTCGTTTTTTCTTTGCAAGGAAATGGCGGAACGACTGGAGCAATGCGACTGCATCATATTTTGCCAGAAACTGGGCGACAGCCAGGTGGAAACCATTCGGATTATTCAGACGGCTTTAGGTGGCTTTTCAGTCGTGTGACTATCCGAGAAATTGTGGACGAGCTGGGCATGTCACAACATGTCCTGTGAGGCTTCAACACGGTGGCGCTTTTGCTGTGCCGATGAATTTCGCTGCAACTCTTTTCATGGCCAAATCTTCTGTCACAGTGGAATGTGCCGAAAAAGTGCTGATGTCCACCTCTTCTGCAATTTCTCGGATAGTCACACGATGGTTCCACATTTCAGCATGTTGATGGCCACCCAGAGCGTTGCGCGCTCTCCACCGTTGTGCGGACATCTTTAAACTGGTTGTACCGCTCCTTAATCTATGTGATGCCCATTGGATCGTCACCGAAAGCCGTCTGAATAATCCGAATGGTTTCCACCTGGCTGTCGCCCAGTTTCTGGCAAAATTTGATGCAGTCGCGATGCTCCAGTCGTTCCGCCATTTCCATGCAAAGAAAAAACGACGAGAGACTCCACCCATCCTCACACAAAGGCTGCTTACAAGCATGCGCACGAAGGTTCAAGGTTGGCTCATGCAAGCACACATGATTCAAATCCATTAGGTTTTTGAAAAAAATAAAAAGCTCGGATATTTTTCTAACAGACCTTGTATACTCAAAACCTGGATTAAACTTTTTAGTCACACAGCACTACTATTATTCTGAACACTACTGTACTTACAGACTTGCCACCTGAAGCAATAGCTTTTCTTTAAAAAAAAATCTTTATATTCCATATCCTGAATATCATAGAGCTCTTTGTGAATTTTATTGATGAGTGTTTAGAAGTCATCTAGGCCAGGATAAGCAACGCAAGATTTGCATTCACCACCCTCAAACCCATCTGGAAGAGTACCAACATACATTTTCCCACCAAACTGAGACTGTTCAACACCAATGTGAGATCTGTGATGCTGTATGGGTCGGAGACCTGGAGACTGACCGAAGGGCTGGAGCACAAGCTGCAGGACTTCATCAACACAAAGCTTGCAACAGATCCTTTGCATCAGATGGCCTGACAGAATTGCCAACGATGACCTTTGGCGCAGGACCAGAGACCAGTTGGGGACATCATCCGGACACAAAAGTGGAAGTGGATCGGGCACACTCTACACAGAGGACCGAACAGCATCATGTGGCAAGCATTGGACTGGAACCCACAGGGGAAAAAGAAAAAGAGGATGACCAGTGACAACTTGGCGCAGGACCCTGGAAAGCAAACTGAAGACCATCAAACTGTCCTGGCGAGAGGCAAAGCGGGCAGCCCAAGACCGAACACACTGGAGATCTGCAGTGGAGGTCTTTTGTTCCTGTTGGAACCCAGAGGATTAACGAACAGACATCTAGAAGTGTGCAGACTATAAAAATGACTTGTCATTGAGTAGTGGTCACTTGACTTTTTTTCTCCAATTCCTGAAATGTTTTAAAAAGCAAAAATAATTTTTCATTTCCGTGACCTCTACACTAGATAGATACAACACTAAATTGTTAATTATTTCATGATGGTGCTTCCTGTCTTACTGTATGGTGGTAAGATGTGTACACTAACCAGTGACCTAAAGCGATGACTGAATGCCTTTGCAGGATCCTTAGGTGCCACTGGAATGACTTTGTATCAAATGAACGGTTGCTTGCTTAGACTCGTAGGGAGTATTACTTGCATTGGGAGAGAAAGTCACCAACCACATTTTGGCCATGTGGCTTATGTCTATAGGTGCTTCAGTGGCTGAAGAAGGCTAAGGGAATGCCCATTTATGTGACTGCAACAGATAAATGCTTACTTTGGAGAGACTGAGATGGGCAAGTTATCTGCCTAGATGGTTGCTGTCCAGGACAGACACAAGACAGTTCCGTATTAATTCCACATCTTTCTGCAGTCAGAGTTTACATATTTAGCAACATTATAAAAGTTTATTGAAGATGCTTTCTTACTGTGTTCCTGAAATAACCTTTTGAAAAATGTCAAAGTCCTTTGTTTCCTGTTGTCATTGCTCAGTCTTAAGAATGTTCATACTTGATGCCAAGTCATTTCCCAGGAAATTTTAAAGGGTTCCTGTCAGTTGGTACCAAATAAATGACTCTTATTTCATATATTCAAGAGTCTTTTGCTTTTGGGTATGTCATTTTGGCAGAAATCGCTCAAAAACAACCCTTTGTTTTGAAGGATTACTGAAATGCCCTTTAGCGATGCAACAGTTTAATTTTGCTCTCTGTCACACAAGCCAATGTGAGTGTCTCTGCTAACATAATCAATCTCTTCTTCTTCATCTCTGACCATCTTTTGAACATAAATCATCTGGCTTGTCCTTGCAGTTGTAACAAGTGGTAACAGTGAGAATGGTGTTCGTGCGTTCAAAATTAATGGAAACGAAACACACATTTCAGTCTAACAGAGCTGATGTCGATGCATGCTAACTTTGATAGTTGCTGTGGAGAAATATATAGGACTTGCATGTTGAATTTGCCTGATTTTGCAAAGCATTGTTTGAACCTGCCAGGGTTTTTAATCATGGTCCTGAGGAGATTATTTTGAATTGTTGATTCAGCACAAATATGAATGATGACACAGTGAAAATGGAAACTATTTATTAAATTAATACTAAATATTTTGGATGACTATAGTAAATTGTGTAATAATTTGTGCGAAATTACTTCAATTTCACCATTAATTTAAGTCGCTATGCTGTCCTGGAGGGGTGTTCCCTGTGTACTTGCACGCTTGTAGAGCCCAGCTTTGTGGCGCCACCCTTGGGGTGCTGAAGTTGGTGGGTGAGCTAGAAGGGTAGTGCTCTGGGTCCTGCTGCTGTGGAAGGTGTATGTGAAGATCATAAAATCCTGTTTTTGGGCAGACTGTGGGGAAAATTCAGTGACGCCAGGGAAAGATCTGTTCACAACAAAGAAAGACTGCAAGCCAAGATCCTTACAGGAAGGAGCAAGTAAGGCCAACAGGCCAGTTATGAGCTTTTGCAGTCTCTTGGGTGGTATCTATCTCTCAAGCTTATCTAGGTTTGTTTGAATAAAATTCATTAGTTATTACCCCACCCAACAAAGTTGGAGGTTATGGTTTCACCCGTTTGTTTGTTTGTTTGTTTGTTTGTTTGTTTGTTTGTGAGCAGCCTGGAGCCCACAATTTTTCATATCGCATTATGAACTTTTTACTGAAGATTCATACCCTAATAGGTAAGAACTGATTCAATTTTCAAGGTCAAAGGGCAAAATCAGGAAAATTCTTGGAAAATTTGAAAAATCCCTATCTGTAACATTGAATGAATATTCAAAAATTTATAACTCTGTCAAAAAAGATCAACTTTCTTTCTGATTTGAAAGTGTTATGTAGGATGGTATCCTTTATTGACTGACAAAGTTTGATCCAGATGTGATCCAGGTTACTGATTTTGTGGTCATTTAAATTTAGCATCGAAAACCCCATTTAATGTATATTTTACATTATATCTTAATAAAACATGCCTCAATCACTCTCATATTTGAAAGTGAGCTGCAGACTGGCACTCACTATCACCTGATACAGTTTGAGCTGGATCTGATCCAGGTTACTGATTTTGTGGCCATTTAAATTTAACATTGAAAACCCCATTTAATGTATATTTTACATGATATCTTAAGCAACATGCTCCAATCACTCTCATATTTGAAAGTGAGTTGCAGACTGGCACTCACTATCGTCTGCGCTTATCTGGATTTTGGATTTTATGAACATTTGAATTTCATATTAAAAAGCCCATTTGGTGTACATTTTACATTATGTCGCAAAAGTGCCTCAGTCACTCTCACTGGTGACAATGAGGTGCAAACTGGCACTCTCAATCAGTAGACATTGCATCTGGTCCATATTGTGATTTTAGCGGATATTTGATTTTAACATTGGAAAGCCCATTGATCACATTGAACATTGATCTATATTTTGTTTTATATTTTAGCTTATGGAAAGCCGCTTCTAACAGGACTTTGACCCTGAAATTTTTTTCCAAGGTAAAAATTTATATAATTGGAAACTAGTGTTGGCGGAGGTTTGCGCTCTATGAGTGCGATGCTTTAGTTAGTTTGAAGTTATTGCCACTGTATTTTCCTTCTTCCTAGTCACATTGTAATTAACACTGTTGGATCTTTTGGACTTCATGGTTGTCATGTTGACTGACAGATTATTAATTTTACACTACTTTTTCCCCCTCATTGTGATGCTTCCTGTGCCCTGTATAAAACAAAATTGCATTTTTGTATTTTTATTTTGGGTAAAGGTTGGGTTTGTTATTTTTAAGTCACTGAATTGAAATCTGTTTTGATCTAATGTGTTTGTGCTCCAGTGATGGGAAAGTTGTTTTTTGAGAAATTCTGTGTTGTGAAAGGTGTTGAGTTTTGTTGAACTTGCACACTAAGGATCCATAACTTCCTATATATTATGTCTGTTCACATCTGTGCAGTAGTTACTGGGAGAAGCAATTTCCTCAGTAATTTGCTTTATTACAAAATATGTCTACTGACATTTTAGATCTACCTACATCTGTGTTCACAGGAACTGGAGCGAGTGACGGCATTACAAACCAACCTGCAGCTGGCAGCAGTCATTTGCACTAATGCAAGGAGGTAACCATTTTTCCACAGACATTCAGTAATTGGCTAGATTTCAAAATCAGGCAGTTTATGGGAGTTTGCAGATAATCTGGGTTAAGTGCTTGGATACTCTGACAAAAAAATGACTCCAAAGGAATTTAAGTGTTCCTCCACAAGGCCCTGAAAACAGCCAGGGGACTGGAGTAGAGAATTCAGTGCCAGATGGTTGTTGCATTGTGACTAGAGCAGTCTGAATTCACGTCCAAGAGGTCAACCATTGACCACATTGTAGCTGTGCAAGTACTCTGTGATGCAAACATGAAAATTGGCAGGGCTTCTTTGTAGCCTTTGGTAATTTCTCCAAAGTGTTTGCTTTGTTTGATCGGGTTGTTCTGTGGGGAGAATAAGTTGCTGGACATCATAGCAGGTGTACACACATTGCTGTGAGTACTGCTTGGCGTGGATGGCGTCTCCGATTTCTTTCCAGTGAATCTGGTGCTTGTCAGGGATGGGTTTTGGCTTCCACTCTGTTCAGTAATCTTTATGGAATAAGTGGATATTCTGTTTGCACAATTTAAGATGATTAGAAAAATTGGGAGTATTTGGATTTGAGACTATTGTGTTTGTCTGTATGTGGCACTGTGGTAGACTGGCGGCCTGCCCAGGGTGTACCCAGCCTCACTGCTAACCTCCTGTGACCCTTCATTGGTGTAAGCGGGTTTAGAAACTGGATGGATTGATGGATGGATTTGAGACTGTCCTGGTTCAAGGATATAGTCCTGGTTGTCATTGACTTCATGGATTCAGCCATCCACAATATCTCTATGTGGTGAAAGTGTCAAACTTGAGAGATTTACTTGTTTTTGCAGGGACATTCATGTATTGCTGTGGTACACTTACTAACCCACAAACTTTTAAGAAAGCTGTATATTGTGATTTTGTCTGCAGTGTGTGTAATTTGGACCACTTGCCTACACTTAAGATAATATAATACAGTATATTATACAGTAATAGGTAATTGATATTTCCGCACTATTTTTCCTTTAAATCAAATCAAATCAATTTCATTTATATAGCGCCAAATCACAACAAACAGTTGCCCCAAGGCGCTTCATATTGCAAGGCAAAGCCATACAATAATTACAGAAAAACCCCAACTGTCAAAACAAACCCCTGTGAGCAAGCACTTGGCGACAGTGGGAAGGAAAAACTCCCTTTTAACAGGAAGAAACCTCCAGCAGAACCAGGCTCAGGGAGGGGCAGTCTTCTGCTGGGACTGGTTGGGGCTGAGGGAGAGAACCAGGAAAAAGACATGCTGTGGAGGGGAGCAGAGATCAATCACTAAAGAGAAAGAAACACTCAGTGCATCATGGGAACCCCCCAGCAGTCTACGTCTATAGCAGCATAACTAAGGGATGGTTCAGGGTCACCTGATCCAGCCCTAACTATAAGCTTTAGCAAAAAGGAAAGTTTTAAGCCTAATCTTAAAAGTAGAGAGGGTGTCTGTCTCCCTGATCCGAATTGGAAGCTGGTTCCAGAGGAGAGGAGCCTGAAAGCTGAAGGCTCTGCCTCCCATTCTACTCTTACAAACCCTAGGAACTACAAGTAAGCCTGCAGTCTGAGAACGAAGCGCTCTATTGGGGTGATATGGTACTATGAGGTCCCTAAGATAAGATGGGACCTGATTATTCAAAACCTTATAAGTAAGAAGAAGAATTTTAAATTCTATTCTAGAATTAACAGGAAGCCAATGAAGAGAGGCCAATATGGGTGAGATATGCTCTCTCCTTCTAGTCCCTGTCAGCACTCTAGCTGCAGCATTTTGAATTAACTGAAGGCTTTTCAGGGAACTTTTAGGACAACCTGATAATAATGAATTACAGTAGTCCAGCCTAGAGGAAATAAATGCATGAATTAGTTTTTCAGCATCACTCTGAGACAAGACCTTTCTAATTTTAGAGATATTGCGCAAATGCAAAAAAGCAGTCCTACATATTTGTTTAATATGTGCATTGAATGACATATCCTGATCAAAAATGACTCCAAGATTTCTCACAGTATTACTAGAGGTCAGGGTAATGCCATCCAGAGTAAGGATCTGGTTAGACACCATGTTTCTAAGATTTGTGGGGCCAAGTACAATAACTTCAGTTTTATTTGAGTTTAAAAGCAGGAAATTAGAGGTCATCCATGTCTTTATGTCTGCAAGACAATCCTGCAGTTTAGCTAATTGGTGTGTGTCCTCTGGCTTCATGGTTAGATAAAGCTGAGTATCATCTGCGTAACAATGAAAATTTAAGCAATGCTGTCTAATAATACTCCCTAAGGGAAGCATGTATAAAGTGAATAAAATTGGTCCTAGCACAGAACCTTGTGGAACTCCATAATTAACCTTAGTCTGTGAAGAAGATTCCCCATTTACATGAACAAATTGTAATCTATTAGATAAATATGATTCAAACCACCACAGCGCAGTGCCTTTAATAGCTATGGCATGCTCTAATCTCTGTAATAAAATTTTATGGTCAACAGTATCAAAAGCAGCACTGAGGTCTAACAGAACAAGCACAGAGATGAGTCCACTGTCTGAGGCCATAAGAAGATCATTTGTAACCTTCACTAATGCTGTTTCTGTACTATGATGAATTCTAAACCCTGACTGAAACTCTTCAAATAGAGCATTCCTCTGCAGATGATCAGTTAGCTGTTTTACAACTACCCTTTCAAGAATTTTTGAGAGAAAAGGAAGGTTGGAGATTGGCCTATAATTAGCTAAGATAGCTGCGTCAAGTGATGGCTTTTTAAGTAATGGTTTAATTACTGCCACCTTAAAAGCCTGTGGTACATAGCCAACTAATAAAGACAGATTGATCATATTTAAGGTCGAAGCATTAATTAATGGTAGGGCGTTCTTGAGCAGCCTGGTAGGAATGGGGTCTAATAGACATGTTGATGGTTTGGAGGAAGTAACTAATGAAAATAACTCAGAACAATTGGAGAGAAAGAGTCTAACCAAATACCGGCATCACTGAAAGCAGCCAAAGAGAAAGATATGTCTTTGGGATGGTTATGAGTAATTTTTTCTCTAATAGTTAAAATTTTATTAGCAAAGAAAGTCATGAAGTCATTTCTAGTTAAAGTTAAAGGAATATGCGGCTCAATAGAGCTCTGACTCTTTGTCAGCCTGGCTACAGTGCTGAAAAGAAACCTGGGGTTGTTCTTATTTTCTTCAGTTAGTGATGAGTAGTAAGATGTCCTAGCTTTACGGAGGGCTTTTTTATAGAGCAACAGACTCTTTTTCCAGGCTAAGTGAAGATCTTCTAAATTAGTGAGACGCCACTTCCTCTCCAACTTACGGGTTATCTGCTTTAAGCTGCGAGTTTGTGAGTTATACCACGGAGTCAGGCACTTCTGATTTAAGGCTCTCTTTTTCAGAGGAGCTACAGCATCCAAAGTTGTCCTCAATGAGGATATAAAACTATTGACGAGATAATCTGTTTCACTCACAGAGTTTAGGTAGCTACTCTTCCCTGTGTTGGTATATGGCATTGGAGAACATAAAGAAGGAATCATATCCTTAAACCTAGTTACAGCGCTTTCTGAAAGACTTCTACTGTAATGAAACTTATTCCCCACTACTGGGTAGTCCATCAGAGTAAATGTAAATGTTATTAAGAAATGATCAAACAGAAGGGGGTTTTCAGGGAATACTCTTACGTCTTCAATTTCCATACCATAAGTCAAAACAAGATCTAAGGTATGATTAAAGTGGTGGGTGGACTCATTTACATTTTGAGCAAAGCCAATCGAGTCTAACAATAGATTAAATGCAGTGTTGAGGCTGTCATTCTCAGCATCTGTGTGGATGTTAAAATCGCCCACTATAATTATCTTATCTGAGCTAAGCACTAAGTCAGACAAAAGGTCTGAAAATTCACAGAGAAACTCACAGTAACGACCAGGAGGACGATAGATAACAACAAATAAAACTGGTTTTTGGGACTTCCAATTTGGATGGACAAGACTAAGAGACAAGCTTTCAAATGAATTAAAGCTCTGTCTGGGTTTTTGATTAATTAATAAGCTGGAGTGAAAGATTGCTGCTAATCCTCTGCCTCGGCCCGTGCTACGAGCATTCTGGCAGTTAGTGTGACTCGGGGGTGTTGACTCATTTAAACTAACATATTCATCCTGCTGTAACCAGGTTTCTGTAAGGCAGAATAAATCAATATGTTGATCCATTATTATATCATTTACTAACAGGGACTTAGAAGAGAGAAATCTAATGTTTAATAGACCACATTTAACTGTTTTAGTCTATGGTGCAGTTGAAGGTGCTATATTATTTTTTCTTTTTGAATTTTTATGCTTAAATAGATTTTTACTGGTTGTTGGTGGTCTGGGAACAGGCACTGTCTCTACGGGGATGGGGTAATGAGGGAATGGCAGGGGGGGAGAAGCTGCAGAGAGGTGTGTAAGACTACAACTCTGCTTCCTGGTCCCAACCCTGGATAGTCACGGTTTGGAGGATTTAAGAAAATTGGCCAGATTTCTAGAAATGAGAGCTGCTCCATCCAAAGTGGGATGGATGCCATCTCTCCTAACAAGACCAGGTTTTCCCCAGAAGCTTTGCCAATTATCTGTGAAGCCCACCTCATTTTTTGGACACCACTCAGACAGCCAGCAATTCAAGGAGAACATGCGGCTAAACATGTCACTCCCGGTCCGATTGGGGAGGGGCCCAGAGAAAACTACAGAGTCCGACATTGTTTTTGCAAAGTTACACACCGATTCAATATTAATTTTAGTGACCTCCGATTGGCGTAACCGGGTGTCATTACTGCCGACGTGAATTACAATCTTACCAAATTTACGCTTAGCCTTAGCCAGCAGTTTCATATTTCCTTCAATGTCGCCTGCTCTGGCCCCCGGAAGACAATTGACTATGGTTGCTGGTGTCGCTAACTTCACATTTCTCAAAACAGTGTCGCCAATAACCAGAGTTTGATCCTCAGCGGGTGTGTCGCCGAGTGGGGAAAAACGGTTAGAGATGTGAACGGGTTGGCGGTGTACACGGGGCTTCTGTTTAGGACTACGCTTCCTCCTCACAGTCACCCAGTCGGCCTGCTTTCCCGGCTGCTCGGGATCTGCCGGGAGGGAACTTTAAATGATGAAATAGGTTTGAAATTCAGCCACCGCTGCGTGACTTGTTCCAATTACTGCAATAAAAATGACAACCATATTGTCATTTTTATTTCTATTGTCAGTTGTCTCACCACGATATACTCCATTTATCAGCAGGTAGTTAATTTTATAATATACGTTAATGAATGAATAATGAACGTTGAGTATTACATGTCTGATGTATTAATTTTTTATGATGGTATATTCTTTGGTATCCTGTGTGAAGGCAACTGACTGTGGCAAAAGAAGGATTCACAGAGGCCAGCCTGGGTCTACTGGCCAATCAGAGAAGACGACAGCTACTGACAGGCCTGCTGAAGTCTCTGAGGACCATCAAGACTCTCGTGAGGTTTTCACACAAAACCACAAACATATTGTAGCTTAGGATATGTTCAGAGTATAAATCCAAATCCCTTTTTTGACATATCTAGATAGGCCTTTGAAAGTATACACAGCAAAAACAAAACCCCCACAATAATCAGATTGATGAAATTCAGATTCAAACAAGGTTTGAATGTGGTTTCAAATGTGATTCTAATCTTGTTTCTACAGCTGTGTCACAGTCTGGTTGCTTTGTACACTCAAACTGGATTTCAAATGTATGTTTTTTGTCACTTTTAACAGCTGATGCTTTACGGACGACACCACACCGTTCACTGTACAGTGTTCCTATACTGTGGGAATGAGTTATAGTTGGTGCATTTGCAATAGCATTTTGAGTGCTATACAATTTTTTTGTTTGTTTACCCCTCTGTGTGGCCACTCTGGGGCTCTGTAGGTGTAGACACCTTCATGTGAGCACCTTGGAAATTGGGTTCTTTTAAGGCACGTAGGTTTTTGTTTTTTTTATATGAAAGTCTGGTGGATTTTGGCCATGGTTGAGTGTGTCATTATATCTGTAATATGTACAAATGTGTAGTGTGTGTGTGTACAGCCTCTCTCTCTTGTAAGAACAGCTAAGTAACATCATACATTACATGTTAGAGTGATATATGGGAAACACTGTACCACCGAAGTTTTGAATATGCTGAAGTTGCCGCAATCCAGTCTCTTCTTGGCAATTACCAGATACGTTATCAGCTTACTTACTGAGACCTACATCATTACCACATCAACCCAGATAAATATATACTCTCAGTGGCTGTGATGTCTAGACATATAAATCTGATTGGATAATTTAGTGTGGACAATCTGTTTAAAAAGATGTGATTTGAAAAAAAAGATCCATTTGGCCTGCAGTCTGAGTATAGAGTGACTAGAATACAGATCAGCATACCAAGACTATCAAGTCTAGTGTTAGCAGCTAATAATGAAGCCACACAAGCTGCAGAAGTACTGATGCCCCAAACAGTTCTTCCTCATTCATAGACAGCTGATTTTCAGTGGACATTGAAGCTGGACCGATATCAATTCTGATTCATTCATCCTGGAATGAATTCTTTCCTGCTCTTTACTTGTTGCCTGCTGTTCATTTTACAACAGTCTTTTCAATATTTTAGCAGTGTGTTCATAACTCACACGTGCCTCGGATTGAGCCACATATGGTATCATTTAATATTGTGACCTCGTGTGACTGTGTTGTAGTAATGTCTTTGTCCTCTCATTTGTCACAGCAAAGAACAGATGTAAGACTCAGCGAGATGCTTGAGGTATTTTCCCTTCCAGACACCTACAGACACATACGTAAACACATTCTTAAAGAAATATTTGTGCTTGTATGTGCGTCAGAGCCAAACGTGCACAAGTACGGGACCCTAGGTTATTAAGCTCAGACGTGTCTCGTGAAAAGGTTTGGCTACCATAGAATTGAATCTGTAGACATCTGAACAATGTATGTAACAACTTATATATATATTATACAAATAATGGATGGTAAGGAGTCCAACATAGAGAAATACTGGATGACGAAAAGTTATATTGGACGAGGCGCAGCCTCTGTTGGACGACTTGCCATCCATCAGTTGTTATGTTCTCCACCCCCCTCCCAAATTAAGCAAACAACAAAGAGTCAAGTAAGTTAGATCAATTTATTTTGTTGTGAACAGCATATGATTGATTCTGATGCGATGAATGCTTCTAAAAGGTCAGTAGCGTGCTTGTCTACCTTCTTAGTGTTTTTGGCATCCTTGGAGTTCAATATTTCCACCAGTTCCTCCTCTGTGAACTCAGCAAACCTCGCTGGCAGACGATTTTCTGTTGTTGACGTTTGTTGCCATTTTTTCAACCAGCGTCTGTCAGCTAGTTCTTGACCTTTGTATGCCGTGCTATTGGTCAGTGGGAACCGATCCAATATAACTTTTGGTCCTAGCCTTTTTGGATCCCTTTGGATCCAGCATAACTTGCTGACGCCAAGCATGCCAAAATACAGGTAAATGATGGACAGAAAGGCTAATCTGTGATTGGCTATTGCAATCTGAGTGGAGAACATACATACATACATATATATAAAAAAAAATGGTTTAAGATTTCTGAACCTCACCACATCAGTCAAAATGTCCTAGCGGAGAAGTCACAAAAATCACATGAAATGCTGTGATGATCCAGCACAACACATAATTTCCTCCTCTTACTGTCATTTATAGTATCATCTTCGAGCCTCACATATGAAGGTTAGGGAAAGAGCAAAAAATATGTTAAGCTGCTATTATATCTGGCCTACTTTGGTGCTTTCTGCCTGAGATACAACTCTGTGTACCTCGGTTTATGTCCTCAATCAGTTGTTGCTTGGCTGCATTGAGCACCATGTCCTCCTAAGCCAGCACACCACTCAACAAAAGTAAGGAAAAGTCCTTGACGTGCAGACGGGTCCGCGCGTCGGGACGCAGCCGGCGCGGTGCGGCGGCACAGGAAAAACACCTCTGTGTTTATAACCATTTGTAAAATCCAGGCGGCTTTTGATGGCTTTCAGTGGAGTGAGTATATGAGAAATTGTTTAACAGCTGGACATGTTCCAACTTGTCCTTAAGGCTTCCAACAGAGGTGTTTTTCCTGTGGCGGAGCGTCGCGGCGGCTGTGAGCCAACGCTGCAATCCCATGATACTTGCCATTAAAGGGGATGTTAAGCATTTTTTCCAGCAAGCTAATGTAGGTCGCTGAGTGTTGTGTAAACACAATGTTTGCAGCTAAAAATACCCAGTCACTGAAGAAATGCAGCCTAAAAACACCCCTTTTTAGGTGTTAAAACAATTCTTCCGTTTTGAGCGAGAGCTCTTCTGTTATTCTTCTTCAGACTTTGTTGGGATTTCATGTAGACTGCTCGACTGGTTTAAAGGAATTGTGCCACTAAGAGGATGTTTGACCTGAAACACCAACCACATTTAACTTCAACAAGCACACGAAAATAGATTTTGCACAATATGACCCCTTTAAATGAAATCACATCTGTGTTTTTTTAGGAAGAAGACTATCCAGGTGCAATCCAGCTCTGTCTGGAATGCCAGAAGGCTGCCAGCACCTTCAAACACTACAGCTGCATCAGGTACCATATGCCCAAATAAATTCTGGATGTACAATAGTTGAAGTTGCAGACTTCAGCTTCTGTGGCTGTGTTTAATATTTTTGTTCTTCATTTGAAAAGGATTTAAATCATGTTAACAAGGATTAATTTTAAATAAGATATCACCTGCTTTTAGCTTATATAAATCATACTTGAATTTTTAAAATTAACATCCATAAAAAGCTGAACTTTGCTGACAAATGCATGTTGGAGAATTTCATTTACACAGATTGCAGCCATGACTTGTGAAGGGTCTCAGTTTTCTGGCTAGAACATATCTAGAAGTTTGCTGTAAAGTTGCTGGACTTTTTTTTTTTTTTTTGGTCTTAAGGACATTTTGCCACTCACACAAATGACTGAGAAGAATTAAGTCCTATATAGACACTGAGGGTGTTTGTGTCATCATCAGAAACATGGGAGGGTAGATACACACACATCCAAATGGGCAGTGGTGGGCACAGTTCTGAACTGTGCCTCCGTAAGCAGAGGAGAGCTGGTTTCAGGAGAAACTGCACTATCCTCTGCAGTCATAGAAGAGCTGGTCAAAAGATAATTGCTCTCGACACCATATTAACTCACCGGCAATATCAACCAAGTCATCCAGAGGCATACAGTTTTAACTTATGGTTAAAAATTTAACCAAACAAATTTCGGACATGTTATTTAAATTAACGTCACTTCTGAAGTATTATAAAGTGAAAACATTAGCTATATGTTTTAGTTTTAAAGTATTGCACTACTTTTTAAGGTTTTAGTGTGGACATGCTGTGTCCAGGTGCATTATGGGTAATCTCAGTACAGTCACGACAGGAGAAATGCATTTGAGAGGCTCTGATGAGGCTCAACACGGACAACAGCATTAAACTCTTTGTATACTGTGCCTAAAACTCTTGTGAATATATTCTCTGGGTTTATAGTTGTTGTTATTGTGTTTGTTTTATGTAAAAATGCCAGAAATAGCTCAGGTTGGTTTTCCATTATTGTCAATTGGAATCACTGAGTTGCAATCGATTCCTGTTTGCTTTATAACGTCTTGCTTATTGTCCTACAACACTTTGTCATCTTTGTTCCAGAGTAATAAGATGTCTGAAATTCGGTTTGCGTTCATTAAATTCCACGCAGATTAAATGTAGCACACTGAATATTTGTTTTGGCACGTTTTCACGGTCTCTACTGCCATCTACTGACGAGTAGTGTTCATGGCAGTATTTGCCCTAAGTATTGACATAGCCCATAAGCCTTTACGCACCTGAGAGTTGTTGCAGCGTCTTGCAGCAGCTAAAGAAATAAAAATGTACATTTTGGTTGTATAATGTTCATTACTGTTGTCGTGGATTCTGTTGGTTAAACCGCAGCAACTCTCTGGTGCGTGAAAAAACAAAAACTGGTACGCAAAAGATTATGGGTAAGGGTCTGAGCATCTGGGTGCCAATCGATGGCAGTGTTCTATGCATTTTGACCCCGGTTATATCAGATGGTAATCACAACTTGACTTTTGTTTTTTTCACATGGCTTTTTTTTTACGTGAGTAAAATGGCATATTTTACAAAAGCACATTTATATGTAAATATGAACACACACGTCACATCACAGTAACGTGTTGGTTTTTACATAGAATTAGTGAGTCAGCCAATCAGTGTTAGCAGAGGCTCATTTACCCATAATCCCTTTGGCATCTGTCTGTGTTTGTTACAAAACTTCAGAATTAGTGCATTATTTAAAATTAAAAGATATGTGTTATAGTTTAACTTTGTACACATGACAGAATTAACAATAATGGAGTTATTCTATCCGGATTTAAAAAAACAAAATCAAAACCATAAGTCAAAACTGCTTTATTTTCCAAAACCTCTGCCTCACAGCGACACTGCTATATTCTGTTAAGGAATAATGATGTATTTTTTCTGTGTGTGTAGAGTTGAACTTTCAGCTGCTTTACTGCTGCAAGCTGTGTCGTAAACAGGAGTTATTCTATCCGGATTTAAAAAAAAAAATCAAAACCATAAGTCAAAACCGCTTTATTTTCCAAGACCTTTGCCTCACGGCGACACTGCTATATTCTGTTAAGGAATAATGACGTATTTTTTGTGTGTGTAGAGTTGAACGTCCAGCTGCTTTACTGCTACAAGCTATGTAGTAAACAGGAGCTTCCAGCAGTGGGCAGGGGACACAAAGACAGAAGTGCTGACTCATTGTTGGGGTCTGTGGTCGCCTTTATTGCTACCAGAAGCGATCGTGGTGTTAAAACTCAAAATCAGCTTGTTAGTAGCTGCAAGTGTACCAGAGACAATACTGAAAGTTATCGGTTAGCTGTAGCTTCCGATAAATTTTTGGGTGGTTTATCGGTTTAGCCTTATAAAAGATAACGTTTCAGTTAGCTGATTAGCTGTTATCAAAGCTAACGTTTTGGTTAGCTGTGCCCACCACTGCAAATGGACATTGTTGCGATGGAACAGATGTGGAGTGGAGTGTAGAGCAGCACTGATTGTCAGGCTGTAATCATTCTTTTACTACAGTGAATATGACTTTCCTGTCCTGACACCTTAACACAGATTTTTGTTTGTATTTTACATTTGATAAAATGTTCAAATACATAAATATTTATGATTACATACATTATGCATCTACAACCCCTGGCAAAAATTATGGAATCACTGGCCTCGGAGGATGTTCATTCAGTTGTTTAATTTTGTAGAAAAAAAGCAGATCACAGACATGACACAAAACTAAAGTCATTTCAAATGGCAACTTTCTGGCTTTAAGAAACACTATAAGAAATCAGGAAAAAAAATTGTGGCAGTCAGTAACGGTTACTTTTTTAGACCAAGCAGAGGGAAAAAAATATGGAATCACTCAATTCTGAGGAAAAAATTATGGAATCATGAAAAACAAAAGAACGCTACAACACATCACTAGTATTTTGTTGCACCACCTCTGGCTTTTATAACAGCTTGCAGTCTCTGAGGCATGGACTTAATGAGTGACAAACAGTATTCTTCATCAATCTGGCTCCATCTTTCTCTGATTGCTGTTGCCAGATCAGCTTTGCAGGTTGGATCCTTGTCATGGACCATTTTCTTCAACTTCCACCAAAGATTTTCAATTGGATTAAGATCCGGACTATTTGCAGGCCATGACATTGACCCTATGTGTCTTTTTGCAAGGAATGTTTTCACAGTTTTTGCTCTATGGCAAGATGCATTATCATCTTGAAAAATGATTTCATCATCCCCAAACATCCTTTCAATTGATGGGATAAGAAAAGTGTCCAAAATATCAACGTAAACTTGTGCATTTATTGATGATGTAATGACAGCCATCTTCCCAGTGCCTTTACCTGACATGCAGCCCCATATCATCAATGACTGTGGAAATTTACATGTTCTCTTCAGGCAGTCATCTTTATAAATCTCATTGGAACGGCACCAAACAAAAGTTCCAGCATCATCACCTTGCCCAATGCAGATTCGAGATTCATCACTGAATATGACTTTCATCCAGTCATCCACAGTCCACAAATGCTTTTCCTTAGCCCATTGTAACCTTGTTTTTTTCTGATTAGGTGTTAATGATGGCTTTCATTTAGCTTTTCTGTATGTAAATCCCATTTCCTTTAGGCGGTTTCTTACAGTTCGGTCACAGACGTTGACTCCAGTTTCCTCCCATTCGTTCCTCATTTGTTTTGTTGTGCATTTTCGATTTTTGAGACATATTGCTTTAAGTTTTCTGTCTTGACGCTTTGATGTCTTCCTTGGTCTACCAGTATGTTTGCCTTTAACAACCTTCCCATGTTTGCATTTGGTCCAAAGTTTAGACACAGCTGATTGTGAACAATCAACATCTTTTGCAACATTGCGTGATGATTTACCCTCTTTTAAGAGTTTGATAATCCTCTCCTTTGTTTCAATTGACATCTCTCGTGTTGGAGCCATGATTCATGTCAGTCCACTTGGTGCAACAGCTCTCCAAGGTGTAATCACTCCTTTTTAGATGCAGACTAACGAGCAGATCTAATGCAGGTGTTAGTTTTGGGGATGAAAATTTACAGGGTGATTCCATAATTTATTCCTCAGAATTGAATGAGTCCATATTTTTTTCCCTGTGCTTGGTCTAAAAAAGTAACCGTTACTGACTGCCACAATTATTTTTCCTGATTTCTTATAGTGTTTCTTAAAGCCAGAAAGTTGCCATTTGAAATGACTTTAGTTTTATGTCATGTCTGTGATCTGCTTTTTTTTTTCTACAAAATTAAACAACTGAATGAACATCCTCCAAGGCCGGTGATTCTATTATTTTTGCCAGGGGTTGTATATATTTGGACATACACACCAAAAGTATAAGACTGTTTTGCTGTGCATACAAGGGATGGAGGCCACACTTGAATACCAGAGGTGAAATTATGTCTGTCACATTGTTTGGGTAATAATATGTGCAGCAGTAGGTGTTTTGTTTCCAATTTCTCATCAGCTTAAACCAGTCGAGGTCATTCTTCTGATCTGTGCCATCAACAAGTCATTTTCACTCAGAAAACCATGACACTTACTGGATACTAAAATGTCTTTGGATCCTGGAGGTGGTGGTTTGTGAAATGCAGCAACACCTGGCACAAACAAATATGCCATGTTCAAAGTCACCTTGCTACCCCATTTTGATCACTGGTTTGAACTTTATTAGGTCCTATTTATCATGTCTGCATGCCTAATTGGATTATGTTTTGTGCTTGAACTACTAAAGAGGTGTAGACAGTGAGTGCATATTGATCAAGGATAGATAAGTGATGTGTGTCACTTTCGTGGCTGGGTGGATATGCGTAACAACGATAGAGCATTTTATTTTCATTGCTAGTAACAGCGTAGGGCTTGGACATCCCAATCAGGTTGTATAGACAGTAACTTAAAAAAGTTATGATATTGTAACTCATCACCTTGAAGGAACACGTAATGATGACGTGATTAGTTTGGGGTGAACCTTGATGCACCACATCAAGCTAAAAAACACATTTGTGTTATATCTCATAAACATGTGTGCCATCTGCTGGCTGGTTAGTGGACACTGGATTGATACAATGTGTGCATGGGAATGATGCCAAACATTTCGTCTGTACTGCAAATTAGTGATGACATACTTGAATCGTGAGTTAGTCCAAACCTGAAGGCTGACGCACCATTACATCCATTGTATCTGGCACTTTTATGGTTCGATAATACTGTAGGTTTGAGGAGATCTAAAGCTTCCAAACAGTGCACATGATCAGTGGCAGGCACACTGCCATCAAAAGCCCATGCTTGTCGCAGTTGCATATTTGAGGTTTGACCAAATGTTAAAAATTCCTTAAAGCTTTTGTAACTCTTCTTCTTATGACTTCACCTGCATTTCACTCATTTGTTTACTTATCTCACCTTTGCAACAACACCACCACCACCAGTATCAACTAAAAAAGTAAAAATATTCATATTCTGCTTACTTCGTTGGCACTGTCGACACTTCCCGAGGTGGTTTCATAATAACGCCTGCCATTACCTTCATTTATTGTGACATTGTCATTTGGGTGACATAATGAGTGCTTGGGAAGTCATTGTATAGCACAGTATTCATAAGGGAATATTATGCCCAGAGGTTTGTTGTGGCACACAACATTTATCCCCAATTTTTCCTCCCACTTGCAGATGACATTTATTTGAGTGGATATCCCGTTTTCTCCGCTGCTTCATTAATTTGTCATTTAGGGTGTTTTGTGTTCATGAGGATACTCATTGAACACATTGAAGGAAAAAAAATGATGGATAGTAGCTCTGTGGCTTGGAGTTAGACTACAAGTGGGAATCAGTTCTAGGTCTGTACATCATGCTACCTGCATTGTCCCAGTCCGTCCAGGTGTAAAATGGATACCAGTTATGGTAGAGAAAATAACCTATAATGGACTATCATAACATTCTGGGGGAGTCGTCATCTGCCTCATGCTACAGTATCCTGGGATAAGCACTGGCCTGATGGTCTTTAGAGTCTGCATAGGACTGTGTTCTCTTCATCTGTTAGACATTATGGATGATGCCAGTCACCCTCTGCACATAGTCATCAGCAACTAGAAGAGCCTCTTCAGCTACAGACTGCTCCTTCCAAAGTGCAGGACCAACAGACTGAAAAATTCCCTTGTCCCTCAGGCCACCAGACTGTACAACTCCTCACTCAGGGGGAGGAGGAGTAACAGGAAGACAGAGGACGGGAATGAGAGGAACAGTAGTAGCCAGTAAACCAGTATTGATCAGTATGTCTGGTATTTATATTGTGGTTCTTACCCTATGTGCTGCTACAACCCTTGGCAAAAATGATGGAATCACCGGCCTCGGAGGATGTTCAATCAGTTGTGTAATTTTGTAGAAAAAAAGGAGATCACAGACATGACACAAAACTAAAGTCATTTCAAATGGCAACTTTCTGGCTTTAAGAAACACTATAAGAAATCAGGAAAAAAAAATTGTGGCAGTCAGTAATGGTTACTTTTTTAGACCAAGCAGAGGGAAAAAAATATGGAATCACTCAATTCTGAGGAAAAAATTATGGAATCATGAAAAAACAAAAGAACGCTCCAACACGTCACTATTATTTTGTTGCACCACCTCTGGCTTTTATAACAGCTTGCAGTCTCTGAGGCATGGACTTAATGAGTGACAAACAGTACTCTTCATCAATCTGGCTCCATCTTTCTCTGATTGCTGTTGCCAGATCAGCTTTGCAGGTTGGAGCCTTGTCATGGACCATTTTCTTCAACTTCCACCAAAGATTTTCAATTGGATTAAGATCCGGACTATTTGCAGGCCATGACATTGACCCTATGTGTTTTTTTGCAAGGAATGTTTTCACAGTTTTTGCTCTATGGCAAGATGCATTATCATCTTGAAAAATGATTTCATCATCCCCAAACATCCTTTCAATTGATGGGATAAGAAAAGTGTCCAAAATATCAACGTAAACTTGTGCATTTATTGATGATGTAATGACAGCCATCTCCCCAGTGCCTTTACCTGACATGCAGCCCCATATCATCAATGACTGTGGAAATTTACATGTTCTCTTCAGGCAGTCATCTTTATAAATCTCATTGGAACGGCACCAAACAAAAGTTCCAGCATCATCACCTTGCCCAATGCAGATTCGAGATTCATCACTGAATATGACTTTCATCCAGTCATCCACAGTCCACAAATGCTTTTCCTTAGCCCATTGTAACCTTGTTTTTTTCTGTTTAGGTGTTAATGATGGCTTTCATTTAGCTTTTCTGTATGTAAATCCCATTTCCTTTAGGCGGTTTCTTACAGTTTGGTCACAGACGTTGACTCCAGTTTCCTCCCATTCGTTCCTCATTTGTTTTGTTGTGCATTTTCGATTTTTGAGACATATTGCTTTAAGTTTTCTGTCTTGACGCTTTGATGTCTTCCTTGGTCTACCAGTATGTTTGCCTTTAACAACCTTCCCATGTTTGCATTTGGTCCAGAGTTTAGACACAGCTGATTGTGAACAATCAACATCTTTTGCAACATTGCGTGATGATTTACCCTCTTTTAAGAGTTTGATAATCCTCTCCTTTGTTTCAATTGACATCTCTCGTGTTGGAGCCATGATTCATGTCAGTCCACTTGGTGCAACAGCTCTCCAAGGTGTGATCACTCCTTTTTAGATGCAGACTAACGAGCAGATCTGATTTGATGCAGGTGTTAGTTTTGGGGATGAAAATGTACAGGGTGATTCCATAATTTATTCCTCAGAATTGAATGAGTCCATATTTTTTTCCCTGTGCTTGGTCTAAAAAAGTAACCGTTACTGACTGCCACAATTATTTTTCCTGATTTCTTATAGTGTTTCTTAAAGCCAGAAAGTTGCCATTTGAAATGACTTTAGTTTTGTGTCATGTCTGTGATCTGCTTTTTTTCTACAAAATTAAACAACTGAATGAACATCCTCCGAGGCCGGTGATTCCATAATTATTGCCAGGGGTTGTATACAATGCTGCTGGAACCTCCATTTCCGTGAAGGAGTCTTTCAGAAGGTATCAGTAAAGTTCTATATAATCTAATATAATAATGGATGGCATAGAGTTATCCATTACCTGAATTTCATAACATCAATGTGAGTATATGTTCATGCTTGTCTGCTAGAGTCATCTGTAGTACCTGGACTGAAGGTAATAATCGTGTGCTTTTTCTGGCAACGCTGCAGAACCTATTCATAATTCAAAAATATCCTTTTAAACATTGGTACTCTTATATGCACTGATGGGCACTGAAGGTACTATAGACTTGCTGCTCAAAGTTGCTTGATTCCTCAATCTTTAGTTTTCTATAAAGTACTGAAGTCCTTACATTAGTGCCAGTCCTCTGGCCTTCTCAGGTGCATTCATCCAGTTAGAGCTGTGAGTTGGAAATCTTTAAACAACTTAAACCCATGATTGAGCACAATTAGTGTTTGGTAGCTGCTGGGACACATGGAGGCTTTATTTCACCATGTCCTCCTATTGTCCCTATCACTAACCCTTTTATGAGATTTTATTTTCCACCCCTAAGAAGGTAGTTACTCTGTCACAGTCCATTTTTATCAGTGTGCATGAGCAGCTGTGGAGCAGTTTAACACCCCACAAGTCAGCACAGTGTTTATCAGCATTAAACCTTGTTGCAGCCAGTGAACAAATGTATAACCTCATCATGTAGTCATTGGCATTCCTGCCTAAAGGTTCTACAACAGCATGAGTAAATTTTGAAAAAGATGATTATTTCATACATTTCTGGTCATAAAGGAATGGTAATATTGGTAGAAACTCAAGCACATCACTAATAATGAATGATCGCATTTGTTGTGGCAATTATACATATATTAATGCAAGACTATCAACTTCATCTCGTCTTGCACATTTCCTGAAGCCGGTTTATTTAGCAAATTTAGCAGTGTTGTTCCTTACAAAATTGATGTTGCACATGAAAATCATTATTTCTACTCTGTCACACAATCAGGATTTCCATTATTTTGTTTACAATTGTGTACCTTTGCATTCGGGATCCAAATGTACTAGTTATTTTTCAAATGCCATGGAGAAAATCTCTGTAAAGCTCCCCCACATATCCACTTCATCTAACGGCCATCATCGTATTAGTGAAAGTATTTTGGTTTGGTATGCCAGTCTATTAAATGCACATCCCAATGCAGCTGTCTGTTGAAGAGGAGCAAAGTGCATGGAGAGGGGCAAAGGGCCGTGGTATTACTTTGTGAATCATGAATACACATATAATCAATGGGTAGATAGCTCTACAAGTGCTACGGTATGGAGCTAAATCAAGGCCAAAAGTTTTGTAATCTGAAAATAAAAAAAGATTGAAAAAATACATTTTAAAACTGAAAATTCAATGTTTGTTCTTGAATTTTATAATCATTTAAAAAGTATTAGCAAAATACAAATAAGTGTAAGATATATATTTTTCAGTTTAAATACATTTTTGATTCAGCTCTGTAATTTTTTTGATCAAATAATTTATTTTCATTCATATTTCTTTTTTTCGCCTTCAGATCTTTTTTTCACTTTCAGATCTTATTTTTTCAGTTTCAAACTTTTTGCCCCGTTCAGGCATGGGAGGGCGTGGCTTTGATTGAGAGGGGCGTGGAATTGGGAATAACAGCAGAGCAATCAGTCCTCATATGTTGCTTTCAGGAAACGTGGGTACTTTGATAGATAATGACTCTGCTCCTGTCTCCATCGTGGATTACTACGTGGCTGGCGCGTGAAAGAAAATAGAGAGAATGAAAGCTTATTATGAGGCTTTAAACCCTCGAGATAAAGCTGTGTATTGTGATCGATGTGTAGCAGTTAGTTCAGTGGATCCGTATGTTGTACCGGTTAGTGAATTTAATGACGATGTAACGGAGTTGACCGCCCGTAAATCCAAATCCAAAGGCGCCCGGAAGAATGCTCCGGCTGCCGGCAGTGTTTAGAAGCCTCACCGTTACAGGCCCGGCACTGAGGCTCTGAGAGAGATCCACCGCTACCAGAAATCCACCGGGCTGCTGATCCACAAGCTGCCGACCAGGTCAGCCTCGCCGGCCTCCTGTAGAGCATCACAGCGGAGCTCTGAAAGCGGTCGTCGGTCTTGAAGTCCTGAGTGATTTCTCTCACCAGGTGCTGGAAGGGCAGCTTGTGGATCAGCAGCTCAGTGGATTTCTGGTAGCGGTGGAGTGCCACACTGTGCCGGGCCTGTAACGGCGAGGCTCCTTCACACCTCCGGTAGCCGGAGCGCTCTTCCGGACGGCTTTGGATTTGGATTTACCGGTGGTCTGCTTGGTTGTGGCCATATTAAAGGTTCCTGAAGATCTGCTGAGCCAGGTGTCTCTGTGTGTCACTTATAAAGCTCGTAACACTTCACTGCAGCCTGTAAAATGAGCGACCTGGCTCATTTTCATGAGGCGATGCTGCGCTGCGTTCACGGTCTTGTGTGCATTTGGGACACATCGTTTTTTTTTTAGGTATAGGTGTTAAACTTTACAATCTTGTATATTTTCCAGTTTTTAAACATCAAAAATGACCAAGAGTGGTCTAGAATTACTTGTAATAGACATCTTTAGCATCACTTTATTTACAGGTATCAAGACAATACAGTGGAGACAAAGTGTTAAGTCATTATCTATCAAAGTACCCACATTTCCTGAAAGCAACATCATGTGAAGACTGATTGCTCTCCTGTCACTCACAATTCCACGCCCCTCTCAATCGAAGCCACACCCTCCCACGCCAGAACAGGGCCAAAAGTTTGGAACTGAAAAAATAAGATCTGAAAGTGGGGAAAAAAGATCTGAAGGTGAAAAAAGAAATATGAATGAAAATAAATTATTTGATAAAAAAAAATTAGAGCTGAATCAAAAATTTATTTAAACTGAAAAATATATATCTTATGCTTATTTTTATTTTGATAATACTTTTTAAATGATTATAAAATTCAAGAACAAAACTTTAATTTTCAGTTTCAAAATTTATTTTTTCAATCTTTTTTTATTTTCAGATTACACAACTTTTGGCATTGATTTAGCTCCATACTACGGCAGCTCCCCACTTTAGTTCAAGCCATAACAATGTTGCACTCTTCTTTGTTATAGAGCAGTGGTTATTTATGTTTTACCTGAGGCCAAAATATGTCCATTGGGAATTGCGGGTATTATCTGTCTGTCTGTCTGTCTGTCTGTCTTTCTTTCTGTTTGTGCTCAGCATAACTCCATTCCTATTACAGCCAGGAACTTCAAATTCACATGGAGCATTCGTGGGACACAGACCTTGGACAAGTTTAGAGATGCCTAACCTTGACCTATTTTAAGAGGTTAAAAAGTCACATTCTGTTTCCTGTTTTTATGCTCATACTGCAGAAGGTATTTTAACATTGCGTTATATTTTTAGTTTAATTACTGGCCTTCAAAAGTTCATTTAATATTGTAAGAACCACTGATGCTTGGGTACATCCATATACTAAGCGTGGAAATCCTGTTTTTTTTGTCCTCAATTTTCTCTTGATCTGTTCACCTCACACATCTCTACGCTCTCGATCTTCCCATTTCCTCTGTAGTTACGGATGCACATCATGCCTCCTTCACAAATCCCCTTAATTGCCCACATTTTGCGGTTAATTAGAACCACCCATCTGTGATATACCGCCAATTTCTGCCAGATGGCGTTTTCGCCTAGCGAGTAAGAATCTGTCCAGCGTCAATTCAATGCATTATTGCTGAGCACTGCTTTTTTTTCATCTGTATTTTATCAAGGTAGCTCATTGAAAATTATCTGAAGATGTTTTTTAGGGCACAAATATCCACAGATTCCAAATTGGCATCACATTTGTGCCAGCTATTATGGTTCGGGCGCTACGGGCCTTCTCTTGATGCCGAAAACAGCGCTCAGGCAGGGCCCCCCTCCAAAAAATGCATAATAACAGTATAGTTTTGTGAAAGCATTGCTTCTTAATTAATGCAAACAAAGGTCAACATGTTTTTATTACGCTTTCTTTCCAGTCTTGCCTTGAATTTCATGCATTCTCATAATTTATTATAATCTGTCATTCCCCATCATACTTCAGTATACTCTAGGTGGCGCTGTTACTGCTGCAAATGTCTTTTACTGCCAACTGGTGTTGTGTCTAGATGGACAAATTTTATTGACAACTTCATTACATAATCAGAGAAAAATAAAAGTTACATCCATTTTCATTACACTACAGAGTCAGTCATTTCATAATTATTAGGACTTTAAAAAAGATGAAGTTTATCCTTCTTAAATAAGGGCTCAGTGTGTCTGTTATAGCTGCTACTTCAAAATGCTTTGAAAGGTTTCTTTTGTCTCGGTATACGGCTGCACGCTTTCCCAGGTCAGTGACTCACAATTGGTACACTCTTTCTTCACCGTCCGAAGTATGGGTACTTTGCTAGTTCATTTATGTTATGGACCTTGTATCTATTTGTCTTACTTATCCAAATATTCAGTTTAACTATGATTATATATTTTGGGGTTCAAATTGATTACTTACTTACTTACTTACTTATTTATTTGTCTGTTCCTTTCATTGATTAATCAATGAATTTAATGATTATTTGGTTGTGTAATCTATCATCTTATTCTATAATCATTAGGTGAACTTACCAGTAAATGACCATAACCTCTGCCATTAATCTTTCAAGCTTTTATTCAAACATTTTCTCATAAGAATCTTTTTTTTTCTTTTACAAATTAAAGATTCCTCCAACCCATCCTTGGCAAAAACAATTTATGGGAAATGTGTTGTCCTTTGTTTTACCCCATTTCTGAGACACAAGACAAAATCAGTGACATTTTTAATAAATTAATGACTTCTATGAAGGAAGCAATCGTTTCACACATGAACTTTTACTTGAACATAGCATTTCTGACAAAAGCTAAGATAATGCAGTGTAGGTTTAATTATAAAATTATTCAAGTTATTTATTCTACTCTGCCATTATTTACCATAGATAGTGTTGCATGTGATTGACTTCAGTGTCTAGTTGCAATCATAAAGGGTAATGGTGTTATTTGTGCTTACACCCACTTTCAGTGCAACATTAATGAAAAACATTTGTACATTTATATGCACATAAACAAATTGCTCATACCTTGAAAAATGCACTGGAAAATGATATTACCATACTAGGCATTAGCATCTGCTCTAGGGAGTCTTTGTTGAGTTATTGTCTAAAACACAACAGATAAGGCTACAACAACTCCCAGGCGCTGGCGACCAACCAACAGTCAGACAAAACTCACTGTAATGTTCCAAGTACTTTCTCTGTGGTGTCATCATTTTGAGGCTGGAGAGCCTCAGGATGGATTCTTATGAGATTCTCATACATAGCAGTCATGCTTCTGTGGGAGGCCATTTCAGTTTGACAAAGTAGCCTGAACACCAGTTTATTAGATCTCTGTTAAAAAAAAAAAGTTCCACTAAGGTCCTAAACACTGAGGCACCTGCATGATGGACCGTGCAAGTGAACCTTATGCCAAATCACTGTGGCGATCCTGAGTGAAAACAAGGGGAAAACTGAAGGGACTTACTTTTTTACAAGTGACACTCCTCATCTGAGTCTCCGTAAGTAACTTCATTTAACATGTAAGTGGTCATTCCAGTGGTACCCAAATATCCTCAGAGCAGCCCTAGTGCCAAAGACATCCAGTTGTCACCTTAGGTCACTGGATCAGGGTCCAAGTCCCACAACCACACAAGAAGCACCAGTACCACAAGGACTAATCTTTTCCCAGAGGTCTCTTGATTTCAAAGGCTGAGGACTCAGCGATATGAATGTCACTGCTAAGTGAATATTTCTAAGAGTAGTTTTCTCGTTGCCCTCCCTCTAAAGTGTCTGATAAACTCTTCCGGGTCATTACGTCATTGCAACAGCAAAAATTTCAGATGGCCCAAACTGTCTGGTTGGGTCATGTTTTACGTGATTTAACAATGTCAAAATGGCCCAAACTGTCTGGTGCCCAGGGGAGAAAAAACAAAAAAGGAGGAGGGAAAAACGGGACCAATACAGAGATACAGTAAAAATAATGAAGCCATTACAGGCTGGTCAATAATACTGTAAAGTGTTGTGCTACAGTGAATTATGAGAGTTAGGCACCATTAAAAAATCTTGCCTAGGGCGCCTAATTGGTTAGGGCTGTCACTGTAATCACTGTAGTGTCCTCTTCTGTCATTTTTATTGTAACCCTTCCTTTGGAATCCATCTGTCTTCAGTTCTACTGTGTAGAAAATGTATCTGTTCTGTCACTGCAAGTGTGTAACTCCATGGATTATTCATCTGTAGTGTTTCTGACACAGAAACAGATGTAACAAGACTTACAGTGCTACTAGCTCTTAATCGCACATCTCTTTTGTTACTTGCATTACTCACTTCGTGTGGGACTAAATCTGTCATCTTCTGTTCATTCTTTCCTCCTCTCTCGAGCCCCAACTGAAGCAAAGATGCTTAATTAGCAATTTGTTAAGGACACATTCTCCCTTGGGGGACTGTGGTCTCACAAGGTTCAACATAAGAGTCAGCTGACCTGAAAAAGTCCCCAAGCAAGGCAGGCAGTAAAGCAGGAAAACAGTGGAACAGATGATGATTATGAATGAGTGCTGTGTTGTGAAAGTCAAGGGAGAATTGAGTTGGTGCCTTGGGAGTCGTGATTTCTGCTGCTGTTTCTCTCTGGTTTTTAGTTGAAAGCATTTTAGATGTAAATTAATGCATTAATGCACTCATCAACCACTTTATTAGGTACACTTTGCTCGTACCCTGTTGGACCCCCTTTTGCCTTCAGAACTGCCTTAATTCTTTATGGCATAGATTCAACAAGGTTTTGGAAACAGCCCTCAGAGATGTTGGTCCATATTGACATGATGGCATCACGCAGTCGCCCATTCAACCAGTCTGTCCATTTTTTTTTTTTTGGTCAGTTTTCAAGCCTATACATTGGATTGACTTGAATGTTCTTGCAATGTACTCTGTGCATGTGTAATATCTAAGAAAATCCAATTATTGGATTGGAATCTATATTGACAGATAAATATTAAACAACTCTGTCAGGGATCAAGGGGAAAAAACTTGACATCAATAGTTAATGATGCTTTTTAGATTATGTGCCATCATAAAAGAAAACATCATTTTATTGCAAATTTTGGTGGAAGATTGAGGAACTCACCATAAACCCTTCTGTCTCAACAGCGAATTAAATTCCAAACTACAAGACACTCTGGAGCAAATAGAGGTATGTGCATCTCTACCATATTTCTATTTCTATTGTTTGAAAGTGATATCTGCAGATATGTGATATTTCACTCAAATCTTTTAATTTCTGGAGGCTTTCTTGTGAAATAAGCAATTTATACTTTAATTTGGCATATCAATAGTTTGGCATTCCTTGGTCTGTGTCTGCCAAATATTGACACATTCTGAAAGATGCTATTATGAGCATAAAAGCATCGTAAATTTCTTCTCTGGCTTTGTTTGTATCGTTGGTGTGTGATAGATGATACGCAAAGCAATTTTCTCCATTCTGCCGCAGCTACACTTGAGTAGATTAATTACCCCCAGCTTTATCTGTGCACAGGAAACAGTGATGCATGTGCATACACACACACATATGCTGGCAGGTGCACACTATGGTGTGAATTTATTATCTGTCGCAAGGACTTTGTGAATAAGCAAAGAAAAATCCTCTAAAAGCATTTGGATAAACAGTTTCACAGTGGCACATCAACACTAGGGGTTTAACACAAGCTGCTCACCATCATTTGGTTACTCCAGCTGAAGAACGCCGACATACATTCTTTTTCAGGTATTGTATCACTTCCTGTTCCGGAGCACAGCGGTGTTTTTCTGTATCTGTTAGCTGTTTAATCTGCGCAGTTAGATTGATCTAGTTATCTCGATTACGATTTGTTTCCCAGTGTAATCTTTACGTGCCTTAACGAAAGCACTCCTTCTGCTGAATCACCTCTAAATTATTTACACATTATACACTTTGCGTGTTTTTAGGAATCCGCTAGCTTAGTGTAGCTACTAGCTCTTAGACGATTTAGCATGGCGGCTTCTCCTGTCTCTCCCACACTTTTCTGCTCTGGGTGTGAAATGTTTAGTTATTCCTCGGCCTCCTTTAGCAGTAACGGTACTTGTAATAAGTATAGCTTATTCGTAGCTTTGGAGGCCAGGCTGGGTGAATTGGAGACTCGGCTCCGCACCGTGGAAAATTCTACAGCTAGCCAGGCCCCTGTAGTTGGTGCGGACCAAGGTAGCTTAGCCGCCGTTAGTTACCCCCTGGCAGATCCCGAGCAGCCGGGAAAGCAGGCTGACTGGGTGACTGTGAGGAGAAAGCGTAGCCCTAAACAGAAGCCCCGTGTACACCGCCAACCCGTTCACATCTCTAACCATTTTTCCCCACTCGACGACACACCCGCCGAGGATCAAACTCTGGTTATTGGCGACTCTGTTTTGCGAAATGTGAAGTTAGCGACACCAGCAACCATAGTCAATTGTCTTCCGGGGGCCAGAGCAGGCGACATTGAAGGAAATTTGAAACTGCTGGCTAAGGCTAAGCGTAAATTTGGTAAGACTGTAATTCACGTCGGCAGTAATGACACCCGGTTACGCCAATCGGAGGTCACTAAAATTAACATTAAATCGGTGTGTAACTTTGCAAAAACAATGTTGAACTCTGTAGTTTTCTCTGGGCCCCTCCCCAATCAGACCGGGAGTGACATGTTTAGCCGCATGTTCTCCTTGAATTGCTGGCTGTCTGAGTGGTGTCCAAAAAATGAGGTGGGCTTCATAGATAATTGGCAAAGCTTCTGGGGAAAACCTGGTCTTGTTAGGAGAGACGGCATCCATCCCACTTTGGATGGAGCAGCTCTCATTTCTAGAAATCTGGCCAATTTTCTTAAATCCTCCAAACCGTGACTATCCAGGGTTGGGACCAGGAAGCAGAGTTGTAGTCTTACACACCTCTCTGCAGCTTCTCTCCCCCTGCCATCCCCTCATTACCCCATCCCCGTAGAGACGGTGCCTGCTCCCAGACTACCAATAACCAGCAAAAATCTATTTAAGCATAAAAATTCAAAAAGAAAAAATAATATAGCACCTTCAACTGCACCACAGACTAAAACAGTTAAATGTGGTCTATTAAACATTAGGTCTCTCTCTTCTAAGTCCCTGTTGGTAAATGATATAATAATTGATCAACATATTGATTTATTCTGCCTTACAGAAACCTGGTTACAGCAGGATGAATATGTTAGTTTAAATGAGTCAACACCCCCGAGTCACACTAACTGTCAGAATGCTCGTAGCACGGGCCGGGGCGGAGGATTAGCAGCAATCTTCCATTCCAGCTTATTAATTAATCAAAAACCCAGACAGAGCTTTAATTCATTTGAGAGCTTGACTCTTAGTCTTGTCCATCCAAATTGGAAGTCCCAAAAACCAGTTTTATTTGTTATTATCTATTGTCCACCTGGTCGTTACTGTGAGTTTCTCTGTGAATTTTCAGACCTTTTGTCTGACTTAGTGCTTAGCTCAGATAAGATAATTATAGTGGGCGATTTTAACATCCACACAGATGCTGAGCATGACAGCCTCAACACTGCATTTAATCTATTATTAGACTCAATTGGCTTTGCTCAAAATGTAAATGAGTCCACCCACCACTTTAATCATATCTTAGATCTTGTTCTGACTTATGGTATGGAAATTGAAGACTTAACAGTATTCCCTGAAAACTCCCTTCTGTCTGATCATTTCTTAATAACATTTACATTTACTCTGATGGACTACCCAGCAGTGGGGAATAAGTTTCATTACACTAGAAGTCTTTCAGAAAGCGCTGTAACTAGGTTTAAGGATATGATTCCTTCTTTATGTTCTCTAATGCCATATACCAACACAGTGCAGAGTAGCTACCTAAACTCTGTAAGTGAGATAGAGTATCTCGTCAATAGTTTTACATCCTCATTGAAGACAACTTTGGATGCTGTAGCTCCTCTAAAAAAGAGAGCTTTAAATCAGAAGTGCCTGACTCCGTGGTATAACTCACAAACTCGTAGCTTAAAGCAGATAACCCGTAAGTTGGAGAGGAAATGGCGTCTCACTAATTTAGAAGATCTTCACTTAGCCTGGAAAAAGAGTCTGTTGCTCTATAAAAAAAGCCCTCCGTAAAGCTAGGACATCTTTCTACTCATCACTAATTGAAGAAAATAAGAACAACCCCAGGTTTCTTTTCAGCACTGTAGCCAGGCTGACAAAGAGTCAGAGCTCTATTGAGCTGAGTATTCCATTAACTTTAACTAGTAATGACTTCATGACTTTCTTTGCTAACAAAATTTTAACTATTAGAGAAAAAATTACTCATAACCATCCCAAAGACGTATCGTTATCTTTGGCTGCTTTCAAGGATGCCGGTATTTGGTTAGACTCTTTCTCGCCGATTGTTCTGTCTGAGTTATTTTCATTAGTTACTTCATCCAAACCATCAACATGTTTATTAGACCCCATTCCTACCAGGCTGCTCATGCTTCGATCTTAAATATGATCAATCTATCTTTGTTAGTTGGCTATGTACCACAGGCTTTTAAGGTGGCAGTAATTAAACCATTACTTAAAAAGCCATCACTTGACCCAGCTATCTTAGCTAATTATAGGCCAATCTCCAACCTTCCTTTTCTCTCAAAAATTCTTGAAAGGGTAGTTGTAAAACAGCTAACTGATCATCTGCAGAGGAATGGTCTATTGAAGAGTTTCAGTCAGGTTTTAGAATTCATCATAGTACAGAAACAGCATTAGTGAAGGTTACAAATGATCTTCTTATGGCCTCGGACAGTGGACTCATCTCTGTGCTTGTTCTGTTAGACCTCAGTGCTGCTTTTGATACTGTTGACCATAAAATTTTATTACAGAGATTAGAGCATGCCATAGGTATTAAAGGCACTGCGCTGCGGTGGTTTGAATCATATTTGTCTAATAGATTACAATTTGTTCATGTAAATGGGGAATCTTCTTCACAGACTAAAGTTAATTATGGAGTTCCACAAGGTTCTGTGCTAGGACCAATTTTATTCACTTTATACATGCTTCCCTTAGGCAGTATTATTAGACGGTATTGCTTAAATTTTCATTGTTACGCAGATGATACCCAGCTTTATCTATCCATGAAGCCAGAGGACACACACCAATTAGCTAAACTGCAGGATTGTCTTACAGACATAAAGACATGGATGACCTCTAATTTCCTGCTTTTAAACTCAGATAAAACTGAAGTTATTGTACTTGGCCCCACAATTCTTAGAAACATGGTGTCTAACCAGATCCTTACTCTGGATGGCATTACCCTGACCTCTAGTAATACTGTGAGAAATCTTGGAGTCATTTTTGATCAGGATATGTCATTCAAAGCGCATATTAAACAAATATGTAGGACTGCTTTTTTGCATTTACGCAGTATCTCTAAAATCAGAAAGGTCTTGTCTCAGAGTGATGCTGAAAAACTAATTCATGCATTTATTTCCTCTAGGCTGGACTATTGTAATTCATTATTATCAGGTTGTCCTAAAAGTTCCCTAAAAAGCGTTCAGTTAATTCAAAATGCTGCAGCTAGAGTACTGACGGGGACTAGAAGGAGAGAGCATATCTCACCCATATTGGCCTCTCTTCATTGGCTTCCTGTTAATTCTAGAATAGAATTTAAAATTCTTCTTCTTACTTATAAGGTTTTGAATAATCAGGTCCCATCTTATCTTAGGGACCTCGTAGTACCATATCACCCCAATAGAGCGCTTCGCTCTCAGACTGCAGGCTTACTTGTAGTTCCTAGGGTTTGTAAGAGTAGAATGGGAGGCAGAGCCTTCAGCTTTCAGGCTCCTCTCCTGTGGAACCAGCTCCCAATTCAGATCAGGGAGACAGACACCCTCTCTACTTTTAAGATTAGGCTTAAAACTTTCCTTTTTGCTAAAGCTTATAGTTAGGGCTGGATCAGGTGACCCTGAACCATCCCTTAGTTATGCTGCTATAGACGTAGACTGCTGGGGGGTTCCCATGATGCACTGTTTCTTTCTCTTTTTGCTCTGTATGCACCACTCTGCATTTAATCATTAGTGATCGATCTCTGCTCCCCTCCACAGCATGTCTTTTTCCTGGTTCTCTCCCTCAGCCCCATCCAGTCCCAGCAGAAGACTGCCCCTCCCTGAGCCTGGTTCTGCTGGAGGTTTCTTCCTGTTAAAAGGGAGTTTTTCCTTCCCACTGTAGCCAAGTGCTTGCTCACAGGGGGTTGTTTTGACCGTTGGGGTTTTACATAATTATTGTATGGCCTTGCCTTACAATATAAAGCGCCTTGGGGCAACTGTTTGTTGTGATTTGGCGCTATATAAAAAAATTGATTGATTGATACATGCATGTAAATATACATATATAAATGCAGTACATGTACACTGCATACGGCAAGAGCATGCGCACTCTCAACCCCTCCAGATTAAAGGCGTATTTTCTTCAAGCCTGCTGGGTTTTTCAGTCCCAGCGGTGGCTGTAATTTGTTGGTGGGCAGTCTAGGGTGTAAAAACCCCCGTTCTTTGAAGCGTGCTCACCATCTCCTGCTGCTCAACAGAAAGGCAACTGTTCGGTCAACTGTGTTAAACATTTTCTCTATATGAATAAAACCACAGTGAACATCGTTTTCTGTTTTATAAGCATAGAAAGCAGGTGCTGTAGAAGTACACAGAATATGCAAGCTTTTTTTGCGGTTTGTCCACTATGTACTGTGGCTTGAATTCAGAGTTTGTGGGTCGTCTCACAGACTGTCTGCGGCCCTTGGACCCAAAAAGAACAATTTTACTCTCATCAGTCCACAAAATATTCCTCCATTTCTCTTTAGGCCAGTTGATGTCTTCTTTGGCAAATTGTAATGTCTTTTATTTAACAGAGGGACTTTGCGGGGGATTCTTGCAAATAAATTAGCTTCACACAGGCGTCTTCTAACTGTTACAGCACTTACAGGTAACTCCAGACTCTCTTTGATCATCCTGGAGCTGATCAGTGGGTGAGCCTTTGCCATTCTGGTTATTCTTCTATCCATTTTGATGGTTGTTTTCCGTTTTCTTCCACGCGTCTGTTTTTTTTTTTTTGGTCCATTTTAAAGCATTGGAGATCATTGTAGATGAACAGCCTATATTTTTTTGCACCTGCGTATAAGTTTTCCCCTCTCCAGTCAACTTTTAAATCAAACTACGCTGTTCTTCTGAACAGTGTCTTGAACGTCCCATTTTCCTCAGGCTTTCAAACAGAAAATCATGTTTAACAGGTGCTGGCTTCATCCTTAAATAGGGACACCTGATTCACACCTGTTTGTTCCACAAAATTGACGAACTCACTGACTGAATGCCACCCTACTATTATTGTGAACACCCCCTTTTCTACTTTTTTTACTAATAGCCCAATTTCATAGCCTTAAGAGTGTGCATATCATGAATGCTTGGTCTTGTTGGATTTGTGAGAATCTACTAAATCTACTGGTACCTTGTTTCCCATGTAACAATAATAAATATACTCAAAACCTGGATTCATCTTTTTAGTCACATAGCACTGTTATTAGTCTGAACACTACTGTATGTGCGAGCGTGCATGTAGTTTGAAACAGGCTTGGTATCTAATAGACTGTCGGCCTGTGCAGGGTGGACCCTGCCTCTTGCCCAGTGACCACTGGGATAGACTCCGGCCCCCCATGCCCCTTACCAGGATAAAATGGATTCAGAAAATTAATGAATAAATGAAACTGGCTTGTTCGTTAGTTTCTTTTATTTAAAAGCCAAGGTCTGGGGACTGACCACCAAGGCCGCTGTTTGATTCACATTTTTCCTTTGCAGATAAGTATTACTAGTCAATCTGCTTACATTTTCATACACAGTGTGGTTTCATCTAATGTGGTTTGGTAACAAATACTTTACTTTGATGAGCCTTCAGCATGCTACAAAATGAGATTTTCTTAAAACATGGGGAATAAGTTGGTTTTGGTTGTAAATTGTCAATAAGTATTTATTCAATTTTTAGGCCGAGTTTTTTTTGGGGGGGAAATTTCTAATTCATATGACAGTCCCATTTCAGGAATCTTCTGCATTCTTCTACTCGCAAATTCCTTTTGTTTTTGTCCTGCACAGAAGATTTAGTAGTTTTAATTAACACATACCAACCAGCACTAATGGTCCCATTCAGAATAATACGTCGATGTAATAACTTTGGAAATTTAACGCTTAATGTTGATTAAGTTTGTTTAACACTAATAGAGATAATTTAACTGTTGTGTGTTGGGGGGTGTGGCTGGATATTTTGGTGTTCTTTTCTTTTCTTTGCTCTCCAGGTGGCATGAGAGCTGATTTGTCTGTGGAGAAGGTGCTGGCTGAAGAATCCTTCACCCTCATCAACATCATGTGCAGCACCTGTGAATGGTGCTCACATGCAACCTTAAAGACTTTCAGCTGAAGCAGATAATTGGATGGCGTTCTGCATTTAAGTCATGTGTGATTCAAGCAGAACTGCCGGGAACTCGACCTTGTGATGTTCGTTTGTGAGATGCTGAGGACCGAGCCTGGGTTTGACACATCAAGCCCGTGAAGCAAGGAAGGGTGAGGACACATGCTGTCAGCACACATCAAAGGTGATTAAGTGTTTGACTAATTGTTGATAGTAACTTGGTGTTTTGTTACACAGTATTCTTGAATTGTGATGAGAATTGTGCAGCTTGCTTCTCACTGCTGTGGCGTGCGGATAAGTGATCCTCCACTTGTTGTGAGAAGCTGCTCATTTGCATAAAGTTAAAAAAAGATATAGACCTGAATGTGTTGCTGATAGCGTGTGTCTTTTGAAAGATATTGTTGTAACTGCTGACTTACCTCACCTCTTCTTTGCTTCACAGAGAGTCAGTTTGTCGTGTCCACCTGGGGGGTGTTTGGCGGTGGTAGTGGGTCCAGGAGCGCCGGGCTTTGATCCTTACGGGCGCTGGAGAGCGTGCTAACAGTCACTCCACCAGAAAGACGCTGTTTAGTTTGTACACATTGTTATGCACCAAAGAGGGTAAAAAATAAATTGTTTTGTTTTGGAACCGCTTTCTGGTTATTTTTAGCGCTGGGTTCCGTCTGACGCAGGTCCGCTCCTCAACCCGCGTCGACACATAACATTAACAGGACTATTCTCTTCCATTCTCACTTTTTTCTTCTGTATTCTCTTAATTTCCACCTACAGGAACAGCTTGATGTTGCTCTGTCGAAGACTTGTAAACACTTTGACGTTGCTCACTACACCAAGGTCCAGCTGGCGTACACGCTGCTCGGCAAGACACAGGTCAGTGGTTAAGTTCAAGTCTTCCATGTGCCTTCTGACAAACTGCTGCAGAAATTTCACGTTGTCTTTGTAAAATAATCCTCCCCTGTGCCACTTCATCATCAATGTGTGTAAATGGTGATGCAACAGACAAAAGTTGCGTTTTGCACAGTTTTGTCAATCCAAGGCCCAATAGTCTGTAAATTTTTGAGAGTTATTTGGGTTTCTTGGTGACTTGCCCGGTCACCCACTTTTTAAGAGTTGCCTACTTCAGACAGATTAACCGTAGAGTACCGTGCTGATTGCATAAATGGAGTCCAAATGGTTTCCAGTGTTCGTGGATACATGAGTTCATGTATCCGTCTTCTGACTTGTCAAAGGAAAACTGACTGTAAAAGTGATGATTTCTATTAACTTGAATCCAATTATTTATGGGCCCTGAACAATGGAGCCACTATGTATACAAGTGGCCATAATTTGTAAATGGTTAATGTGACATGGAATTAAAGCTGAAATTCTACACTACAGAGACGTCATAATTGTTTTATTTAAACTCCATCGCTGTGGTGTCCAGAGGCTACATTACAAAAATTGTACGACTGTGCAAATGCTTAAATACCTGGCAGTAGCTAGTGACAATTGATAGAATTATAATATTAAATGCAAGCAAATAAAAGGACCTGGTTGGAACACTTATTTTTTTTTTTTGCAATGTAACATCTAAATTTGAGGAATTTAGCCAAAATGCTCTGTAGATATTGTAAGCATGGGCAGAAAAATGGGAAAACGGGACATCAAGGATTTGTTACTACCTTGATGGTTTTGCAAATAACCCAGACAGTGTTTAAGATAATGTTATATTAATAAATAAGGTGAATGACTTGTTTAAAGTAATCATCCTTGAGGATGGATTTGCATCAATACTTCATGTTGCTGCAGTAATGAGCTTTCTTCAAAATCTAAAAGTCAAGTATTTGTCGTTGACTGCGTCTCGTCATTGCTGCTGCATACTTGTTGTATTTTTCCTTCTTTTACTAAACCTTTTGCCTCACTTAACTGCTTTCTCTGTGTGAAATCTGGCTCTTTACCACAATGCACATACAAACACTTGAGATTTGGCACGCTTGAAGGGGATCTGTGAATGAATAGATCATCCAGGAGGTATTCAGCGTCATGATGCTTTTGTTCCCAACACGCTGGCCTCTCATGTCTCATTACCTGGCTCATAAGCACTGCTTGTTTTTAGCCCGGTGAGCCTTGCCCTCGCATTGCTTTTTTTCCCCACAAAATTTGTCTGAATAAAACATCAGCCTTTTTTGTTATGTAATGGAATTAAAGTCTCATGTCAACAGCGGGGTGACCGGAGATTTAGGTTGTAGTCGCTACCTTTTCTTGTTTACAATCTAAGCTTTTTCCTGTGACGAATAAACTTGAAAATTTTCTATATGGTGAGAAAAATGTTGAGTTTTTTTGTTGCAGCAAGAAGGTCAAGATGGATGAGATGAACATGAGCTTGTGGTTCAGAAAATGGACTTCCATTATAACAGTGTTTACACGTAGAAATTTTCCCAATACAGTGCTGCCTGCTACTTCCAAAACTCTGCTGTCAGTAGGATCTCATTGCAAAGTTGAGGGTGTAAAGTACAAAATAGAAATGAGAGAATACATGATTTGACTCTGAAATGCAGTCATTGGTGTCAGACCTGAACGAGGGGAAACAAACAGCGCAGTGGAGCGAGTTTCCTGGGAAAGCTCTTCTGCCTTTGCTGGTAATACAAATTTCCTAATTGTTATTGACTAATGATATTAAACGCTTGAGGTCTTTGACACGAGGGTATTGTCGTCAAGCAACAGAGCTGAAAGAGTTTTAGCCCTACAACACATGCTGCTAATATGTGTGCCTGTTTTTCCATTTCTTCTGTCTTTATTGCTTTATTAATGACGGCGGAGACAGCAAATGGAGCTGTTTCAAAGACTTCAGTGGAACACTGAAAACAAAATTGCCCATTTCAGCCCACTTTTGACTATTACTCTTTACAGTGTTGACAGCTCTCTTCACCTCCCTCCTCGTGCCATCTTATATACGCACAATATCGCTACACATCAATCAAAGCGTAAAGAACTCCAAGTTGGACTTGTAGTCCCTCTGCTCTTATTGTTTCTCCATTTTGCACTGACATACATTGCTATTTAGGCACAGTGGCTTCTCATAAATGTATCACTCTGCAGACTGCTATGGACCAGCTGCACATGCACTTCACCCAGGCCATCCACAACACGGTGTTCCAAGTGGTGCTGGGGTATGTGGAGCTGTGTGCCGGCAATGCTGATACCAAGTTTCAGAAGATGCAGTACAAAGACCTGTGCACGGTAAGGTTAAGTCATATATGTGACATACTGCTGACTTTACACTCACTTTAGAACATTTTCTTCCATCGGTCTCTTACGTGTAGCTATGAATAGGCATAAAGGAGATTTTAACGGAAAAAATACAGCGATACACAGAAGTAGGCTGTATTTAGCATAATTTCTCTCTGGACATACTAGTTCAGCGTTGATGTGCAGCTTCTCTCTTTCACTCTTCTGCATAGTGACAGTTTCTGACTTTCATGTGAAGTGTTATTTTATTTTGTTATTTGGTATGTTGACGATGACAGTGTCACAGAGCTAACCACGGAAGTTTGTTGGAAGAAAAGTGTCACAGAACAACACTTCATTTACTTGTGTGACGCTTAAAAAAATGCTGTACTTTGGACAAAAATAGTTTTCCACTGTTAGAATGGAGGAACCATTCATGATTGAAACAGCTTGCTGACTCTGTAGCGTTTTGTCTTTGAACTCTGTCCATAGTGAGTGGAGGAGAAAAAAAAATTAATAAACTGATGTTTGCGTGCTAGCCTACTGTGTTATCTTATGCTAGTGATGCTAGGTATTTATTTCACTTTTATAGCCAATGTCAATCTAACATAGTATTTTATAAGTTAATTTCAAACTGTTACCGTATTTTCCCGACTATAAGTCGCATACTCATAATCATACTCTGCAGATTACAAGTTACGACTGGTGAAATATGCATCCGAAAATGGTAGCCGTCACAATATTATCATCTGAACTTTTCATGTTAACATACCTGTATGTCCATGGGACTTATAGTCCAGTGGACCTTATTTATGGTTTATTTTTCTTTATAATGGATAAAGTGGCTGGTGCGACTTATACTCCGGTGCGACTTATTTATGGTTTGTTTTTCTTTATAATGGATAAAGTGGCTGGTGCGACTTATACTCCGGTGCGACTTATAGTCCGGAAAATACGGTACTTTAAATCCAGCACAGTGCTGTGAATAGTGTGATGTCTTCTTCCCTTTACAGTTGCTCTTCAAAAGCATGGTTCGCACATTAGGTGGCTTTCCTTCTCTCACGGTCCATTTTCCCCCTTTTTATGAGGAATGAAATATTTCATAACTTCTTCCACCATGATGTTTTGGCTTTAGTTGTCCAATGCTCTGTGACTGAACCACATGGAATGACACTGGGCTTTAATTATAGAAGCTCCTACTGTTGAAATGGAACTTTTTATGGTTTTGGAACCTTGGCGTTTCAAACCATGACAGGCTAAATCTATCTACCTGTAGCCAAGTAAAAAAATGTCTTATTGCATAACAATGGACATAGTTTTCATAATGGAGTGAAATGGAGGAGTAACTGGATACTGTGTGGGGAAACTAATTTTGGAGGTGGGGGGGGGGGGGGGGCACCTGAGATGATTGCTTTTTTTTTTTTACTTTTTTTTTTACAATAACATTGATGCAGCACATTGCATCCTCAATGTTGGACTGACCTGTCGTGCCTCAGCCTGCTGTATGACCTTTGTTCTTTTCTTTCCTGCAGCACCCTTTCCGCTTCTCTTGCTACTTCGCATAAATCTTATTTGCAAACCCAGCAAGCTTGTTTTTCCCTCTGAGCCTCTGCTGCCTGACCTGCTGTAGGCCCTGTTGCAGGATGAAAGGGGATCTGGAGAAAGTGTGTCATTGCTTGAAGCAGGACACAGTTGTTGAGTCTTTATCATCTCTGCTGCTGATGTATTAGCTGTTAAGGTATTTCCCTTAGTGACCCTCTTGCTTTGTCTTTTGCTTTGATGTTTAACTGCACTGCACTAACCGTGACTGCTTTGCTCATGTCACTGAACCCTTTTCCTTTTCTGCTGCATTTGTTTCTTTACTTTCTCCCTCAAGTTTCCTTTTCTGCATCTCTCTTCTTTCTTTCTGATTTGGGGCCTTGTAGCTCACGAACTAAATTGCATTGTGCACACACGTTTGGAGCGTGTCCAACTTCACTTAGATGTTTAAAACGACGTGCAATCTGAGCACAATGTGAGCTGCAGGAAGCATTTTACTTTGTTCATTTTGATAGGCTAATTATTCATGCTGTGTTTTATGCATGATATTAAGTAAACTAATCAGATTGTCATCATCTATTGTCAGTTTCTCCAAACGACCACAAAACCCTGTAACTCCTTCAGAGTTGTCATGAGTGTCTTGTTGGCTTTTGAGAACTACCTGCACCAGGGAGATTTACAGTATGAGAACCATACTTTTTGTATTTGTTAATGATGTCTAAGACTTTAATAAAATAATAATTATAATAATAATAATATAGTACGAGGTCTGTCCGTAAAGTATCGTACCTTTTTATTTTTTTTCAAAAACTATATGGATTTCATTCATATGTTTTTACGTCAGACATGCTTGAACCCTCGTGCGCATGCGTGAGTTTTTCCACGCCTGTCGGTGACGTCATTCGCCTGTGAGCACGCCTTGTGGAAGGAGTGGTCCCGCCCCCTCGTCGGATTTTCATTGTCTGGAAATGGCGGAATGAAAAGGACTTTTTTTCCATCAGAATTTTTTCAGAAGCTGTTAGAGACTGGCACCTGGAAACCATTCGAAAAATTTATCTGGCTTTCAGTGAAAATTTTACGGGCTTCACAGACTTTAACTACAGGTTTAAGGACCCCTTTAAAGGACGGTCGGTGCGCCGCGCTGCGAGCTGCGACGATGCGGCACAAACCACTGGATCATTTCTAAGCTGATGGCTCTGTGGATATGAGACCGTCGTGTGCTCTTTCTCTGGTTATTACAAGACCTGGACATCAGCCATTTTCCGGCAGATTTCACTTTTAAGAAGAGATTTTGTCATGGAAAGCCGCGCGGAGGCTTCGCGCGTCACGACCGATTCGCTGATGAAGCGAGACAAAGGAACACCTCCGTTTCGGAGTGTTAGAGGACAAGTTGGGACATGTCCAGCTCTCCACAAGTTCTTTTATACTCACTGGGCTGGTAAGCACTGAAAGCCGAGATAGACATGTCCCAACTTGTCCTCTAACACTCCGAAACGGAGGTGTTCCTTTGTCTCGCTTCATCAGCGAATCGGTCGTGACGCGCGAAGCCTCCGCGCGGCTTTCCATGACAAAATCTCTTGTTACAAGTGAAATCTGCCGGAAAATGGCTGATGTCCAGGTCTTGTGATAACCAGAGAAAGAGCACACGACGGTCTCATATCCACAGAGCCATCAGCTTAGAAATGATCCAGTGGTTTGTGCCGCATCGTCGCATCGTCGCAGCTCGCAGCACGGCGCACCGACCGTCCTTTAAAGGGGTCCTTAAACCTGTAGTTAAAGTCCTTATTCTCTGTGAAGCCCGTAAAATTTTCACTGAAAGCCAGATAAATTTTTCGAATGGTTTCCAGGTGCCAGTCTCTAACCGCTTCTGAAAAAATTCTGATGGAAAAAAAGTCCTTTTCATTCCGCCATTTCCAGACAATGAAAATCCGACGAGGGGGCGGGACCACTCATTCCACAAGGCGTGCTCACAGGCGAATGACATCACCGACAGACGTGGAAAAACTCACGCATGCGCACGAGGGTTCAAGCATGTCTGACGTAAAAACATATGAATGAAATCCATATAGTTTTTGAAAAAAATAAAAAGGTACGATACTTTACGGACAGACCTCGTATATAGCAATAACAATAATAATATATACTTGTTCAGTGACTTGAGAACTTGTTCATGCATCCATCCCCTCACCTGTTGAAATAAAACTGCAAAAAAAAAAGGTGATTTGCATTTAAATAATCCAACTACTGTATTTAATTTGTCCAGTTATTTATCTGTAGAGCAGGTAGCTCAGAGGGATAATTGGCTAGTAGTTTGGCTAACAGTATGTGTTACCCCTGTCACACTAGAAGCTGAATGCCGGTGTCGCAGATGGAATGGTCCAGCCTAAAAATTGGTCCGCCCTGCCTTCACTGCGCATGCATAATTTTGGAGCTCAGCAGCTTGTCTGAGACAGAATCTCTTCACCCAAAGCGATCAAATGGATTAATGTGATTATTAACCATCAGATAACAAGGTAAAACCTCTTAAATCATTCTAAAGTCAGTTTTAAGGAGAAATGAGGCTGTTTAAAGCAGAAATGAGGTGATAGATAATCTGTGACGATTTGAAATGACCAACTCGCAGTGAAAGCAACAGCGAGCAGCTCATGTATCTGTCGCGCTCTGATCGCTTCCTCCGTCTTTTATGATGAAATAATGCTGAAATTAATGGAAATGATTGTTGTACTAAAGCTTCAGATATCTGTCACTGAGATACATGATGACTGGAGTGCAGTTTGAAGCAGAAACAAGGTGAGAGTCTGTGGACCGCAGCTGATGACGCATGAGCAGTAAAGGCAGAGCGGACCAATTTTTAGGGGGGACCATTCGGTCTGTGACACCGACGGAATGAAAATTTGACCCACATTCGGGAGGTGTCAAGGTGCATTCATAGCCGTCGGACAGCATTCTGAGTGTTTTGCTAATGTTCAAAACATCCAGAGCGCAGTCGAAGTGGAACAATATCGAATGGCAGTTGAAGTGCTGTCTGACTGCATTCTAAGCAATCAGCCGGCATAAAAACGGCATTCGTGACATTCTGATCATGTTCAGGGGGGCGTTCTGTGGCATGTGTACATCACCTGGAATCCTGGCCGAATGTTCCAAATGTGCCTGAACACACCACAAAGTGCAGCTCTCGTGCTGCTGAAATATATTCTGCCAGACTGCTAGCGGACTGCAATCGTACAGCTTCTTAGTGCATTCTTATTGTTCTTACTGCATTCTGGCAGCTGTCCAGGTACTCTTACAGTGTTCGACCTACATTTGCACTGCGTTCGGAGGCTCATGTGCAGAAATCAGTTGGGGCAGGTTGGAGTGCAGTCTGGGTACTCGATGGCTGTCCTCCACAATTCTCATTCCCTCCCAGATGTGGCATGAATTTCAGTTTTTTTTTGACATTCCACATGATTTGGCAAGGGTGACGGGTCCCTAAACCTGGGTTTGATTCCCGGCTATGCTACCTCTCCTTGTCCTTAGAAAAGACAACACTTAATCATCTGCACTGTCTCAATCCAGTCAACTATAAATGTGTACCAGGCTTGGCTGGGGAAGTAAGCTGCATCGGACTGGTTTCTCATCCACGTCAGTATTGAGGCCAGTGGGCCTCAGGGCTTATATAGGACTTACCTCAATTACTTATTGGCTCTCCAAAAAGTGGCACTATGTATGCAAATGGCCTTAGGTCCTAAGTGGTTAATGGGTTATTTTTGTCAAACCCCTTGAACTAAAGCTAACAGTCGACACTACAAGCACGTACTGATTGTTCCATTTCTACTTCAGTTTGGTGGTGTACAGATGGAAAAAGGTCCATATACCTATTAGACATGACCATATAGCGATATATATTTTAATTACCTTTCTATTTTACTCTTGCTCTGTGTCTTTTGCTGTCTCTTGTGAAATAAATCCCTGCACAAACATGTCCCTCCAACTGCACGCTGTTTAAGGATACAGCTTGTGTTAAACTCATTTGATGGACAACCTGCCAGCACACAGTGTGTTGTTCCAGTGATCCCAGTGATATCGCACATACTCTACACTTTGTCAACAAACTTTGATTGACGCGATGTCCTCAGGTTTGACATTTTGATCTTGATTGATTGGCGCACACAAGGGCACAGTCGTTAACGGTGTTTTTAGCTTGTCACTGGTGAATTTAACTTTTCCGTTTGTTCTCTTGCAGTAGATAATTAAATTTAAGGTTTGTTGGTGAAGCACATTTATTCTCTGCTAGTGCAGTGCCCATAGGAAGTTTGTATTGCTATAGAAAATTGGTAGCTGAAGTAGAGTTCTCATGGATGGTCATGTGAGGCTGTGTTTGAAGATGGGATGTACAAAGAGGTGTATTTTTGTTATATTAATATTTGAATATAGCATTTTGTATTGTTTAAAAAAAAATCACTTTTAGTATCAATTATATGAAAATAAAAGCATTCTTATTAATCAGATTATTGGAAGAGACTCAGACAAAATTAAACAGAACATTTAGAATATTTGAAACAGCAAATCCTCAGTACCCCCATCTCCTGAACCCAATTTATTTAAACTTGATCTCACAGCAAATATAAGATTTTATTCAGCTTATGTACTTACTGAAATATTGTACAAATAGTGGGAAATTTGTTGGTGTTGATTTTAGCTCACGTTTCCTCAGTGTTGTCAAGTTAAACTCAGTCGCAAGGAACACTTTCACAGTAAAAGTATTTGCTGCGATGCTGGTATTAAATGTTTTATTGTGAAACACTGGGAGCATTGGTAACATCGGGTCTGGGAGCATGTGACACTGCCATGAGTTCCTTCTTCTATTACATTACACAACCACCTTGGTTCTTGCCATTTCTTGGAAGTAGTCATCTAGTTGCTGTAGCCAGTTGAAAATGGGCACTCCTTTTGTCTTTTCTGGTTGTTGGGGTCCTCAACACTGAAGCATGGGGTGAAGTATACCACAGGGCCTAAATAGTTGGAGTTTCCTCTCAGTGCAAGTGGTACTCCTCATCAAAGTCTCCCTAAGTAACCATAACCAAAGAGACTCCAAAAGAGACGGACTAAAAAAGACATCCAGTCATTGCCTAAGGTTGTCGGTCAGTGGCCAAGACACAACCACGTAACAAGATAAGACACAACAGGGCCCAAAAGACTTGGAGCTTGATGCTCCTGCAAAGGTTTTGACATCACCAAACACCTCTACCCAGGGACCTCATCACCCCATAAGCTCTTCCAAAGCGTGTCTTGATCTCAAAGGCTGATGTCCCATACACATGAACATTACTATTGAGATAAACGCGTCACTGTGCAAGTTCAACACTGCACTCCATAAGAGTCAAGAAAATGTTTCCAGTCAGTTAGCTGAGATGATACAAGTTGTGATTCTTGGTGTTATAATAAGTAGATAGTGGCTTCCCCGTCAAGATATAATTATTTTTCCTCGTACGTTTAATTCCTTCCATTATTTGCAATCCAACACACATGTAGGGGTATAGTGAGTCTAGCTGCCTCCAGAAACTGGTATTTGGGTTCTCCACCTGATGATTAAATTAATTTTAATAATAAATCTGGTGGATGCATGCAGTGTTTCTTTTCCACATTCACTAATGATATTGTGCTACGCTTGTCCAGTCTAGCTTCAAGGCGTTTGTGTGAACTAACTATTGATACAGATGTTTTCATTCCAGAAACAAACCAGTGCACTACCAGAACATTGTGTGTCTTATCATCCCACTATTTATAGAAGGAAATTGGTTTCGTGTTTGTTTATGTCACCGTGCAACAGCAGAGATGGACGTCCGCATCTTGCAGCTGTTTATCATGAAGAACATTGTTTTTCTTGCAGACCAACTTGTTTATTTTGTGGTCCTCAGGGCAAGAGACCCCGTTCATTAAACTTATTCTTTCAGTTGGTTTTCCACAGTTTTTGTGTGTTTCCGGGGAATTTGTAATATCAACAGTAACAACAGTACACAGACTCATATGCTGCTCCCCAAATCACCACCACCCTAACTTGTAATGCTGTTGACCTCATGTACAAAAGAAGGTAGATTTAAAATACTAATTTTGGTTAAAACCACCTGGTACACCTTTTTGTTTAGAAGTGGGAGTGTTTCCTGTTTTTGCATGTTTACACACAGTCTCTTTTTACCCATGGCCAAAATATGGTCATCGGGCAGAGGTGGGATAAAGTCACTGTAAAGTCATTCTCAAGTCATCAATCTGCAAGTCTTAAGTCAGCTTGCAAACTATTGGTGTTCATTATGACTTGAGACTTCACTTGGGACTTGCAGATTCATGACTTGAGAGTGACTTGCTGGTGGCTCGGTCCCATTTCTGCCATCGGGTATGTGAAGACTTTACATCCGTCTGTCTGTGCTCAGCATAACTCTGTTGTTATTACCGCCAGGCTCTTCAAATTCACAGGGAGCATTCTCGGGAACTCGGGGAGGTGATTGTCTAGTGGTTAAGCTGTCAGGCTTGAGACCAGAGGATCCTTGGTTCAAATCCCAGTCTGACCAGAAAATCACTATGGGCTAAGGGTACCCGCACTGCCCTGCCCTATCTCTGTTGTTAAATGGATGGTATTCCCTTCATGCATCTGTCTTTACCTACCCACATTTGTAAAATACACTTTTGTCATTTTAAAAACCAAGCTGGCATAACTTGTATATTTTATGAATGTAATGACGGATAACTGTTTTCAGGAAATAGCTGTTCTGTAACAGATCACAAATGTGCCTTCACAAAAGCTGTCTGGCTGATTTCAACAAAATTAGTATGTTCCCCGACTGTGTAAGTGAAGCCCTTTGGCTTGATGCATGCAGAAACGTACAGGCTGTGCAATCAGACAAGACAGGACAGCAAGTGGTAGTACGTGCAGTCAAGTCTCCTCACTGAGGAGCTTAACTCATAAATATTCACTGCTTGTGCCTCCGTTGTTTTCCATCATGCTTGGTGTGTGGCAGCATGGTGCTTCAAAGGATAACTTTTTTTTAAACAACCATGGTCATGTTAGCATCATGTCGTCATAGCAATCCTTCGGTGGCGAGGAACATTGTCTCTTGACCGATTCCCAGACTGTGAACGTTTGTCAGAAATGGTTATGTTTTACTGAGAATTTAACCAAAGTATAATCAACAAATCTGGAAACAATCAAAAGATGAAAAAAATGTTAGGTTAAGTGATTAATGGAAAAAAGACTCAGTAGATTATTCAGTTGTGAAGTATTTGTTAGTTGTAGCATTAAATAAAACTGTAGGCTTCAAGTGTGTTGGTCAGGAATCAGTTTCCATGCTGATGATGGTAATGTGTGTATTTCAAAAGTACATGTCTGATGTTTGAGTATTGGTTGTTGAGTTATATTCATTTTACACTTGTATCAACAATTCCAGTCGGGACAGCTGTGAATTTAAGTCTACGAGGGTAGGCTGAAAAGTTCTAAGGCTCACCATGAAGGAGTAATGCATTAACTGCATCATAGTGAGACTTAGAACTTTTCAGCCTACCCTTGTACTGTGCATTTTATCATTCTTGAGTGACAACTATTTCCTTGGCGTCTTTTGAGTGAGAGGTCATGATGAACCATTGTTGCTGAAGTATTTTAAATGTAGCCCAGAAATCTCCAAGGAACTGTTCTGCTGAGAGATTGTCCTGAATGGTACTGATTTGTAACTCGTGGACTCATACTTAAGGAAAAAGTCAGGGGGACAGAACCCAATGAGAACATGAAAGTGGAATTTTGTTCTATGTTGAAACAGCCCATTTGGGTGATTCTTTAACTACGGGCACTATTGGCCTTGTAAATGTACACTCAACAAAAATATAAACGCAACACTTTTGGTTTTGCTCCCATTTTGTATGAGATGAACGCAAAGATCTAAAACTTTTTCCACATACACAATATCACCATTTCCCTCAAATATTGTTCACAAACCAGTCAATCTGTGATAGTGAGCACTTCTCCTTTGCTGAGATAATCCATCCCACCTCACAGGTGTGCCATATCAAGATGCTGATTAGACACCATGATTAGTGCACAGGTGTGCCTTAGACTGCCCACAATAAAAGGCCACTCTGAAAGGTGCAGTTTTATCACACAGCACAATGCCACAGATGTTGCAAGATTTGAGGGAGCGTGCAGTTGGCATGCTGACAGCAGGAATGTCAACCAGAGCTGTTGCTTTTGTATTGAATGTTCATTTCTCTACCATAAGCCGTCTCCAAAGGTGTTTCAGAGAATTTGGCAGTACATCCAACCAGCCTCACAACCACAGACCACGTGTAACCACACCAGCCGAGGACCTCCACATCCAGCATGTTCACCTCCAAGATCGTCTGAGACCAGCCACTCGGACAGCTGCTGAAACAATCGGTTTGCATAACCAAAGAATTTCCGCACAAACTGTCAGAAACCATCTCAGGGAAGCTCATCTGCATGCTCGTCGTCCTCATCGGGGTCTCGACCTGACTCCAGTTCGTCGTCATAACCGACTTGAGTGGGCA